>NC_043760.1:8275321-8575321 GCF_902148845.1 Salarias fasciatus | reverse complement strand
TGAGGCACAGTTCTTGAGGGGTGATTCAGCAACCAAGATGGGTGTCGGTAAGAACACAGGAGGGAGGAGGAGTAGGCTCTTCAGGTGTGCTTTATTAGGTGATTTGTGATCGCGGGCACCACCTAATAAAGAGTCCGTAAAATGTCATGCTACATTTTTGAGAGTTACCCCCACAGTTAAGGAAACTACGCATTAAAACACGTCAAACTACAGTATAAGACACCAGCGTTATCCGCTGAGAGTCCGCAAAATGTCATGGTACATTTATGAGAGTTACCTCCACAGTTGAGGAAACTACACATTAAGACACGTCAAACTACACTGTAAGACAACAGCACTTACAGTGTCAGACACAAGTGTCAGGTTCCGCAAAATAACATGTACATGTCCAACAGTTATCTTCAAAGTTGAGGAAACTACACTGTAAGAGAAGGGAAGGTACTCTGTAAGACAAAGGCCGTATTATAAAGTGCTACCCGATCTTGTTCTGCTGCAGTTCGTGATTGTTTTTATAAATTCATGTGCCGACTTGACAACTCTGAAAATGCCATCGTACGGTCTCTGGTCTGTCCTGAGTACAGTTCTGTGAGATTCACATCAAAACTGCACTCTAAAAAGAAATGTCTAGACTCAACAAAAAAAATCAACGCAACAGTTTGCATTAGTCTTTTTAAAGGGACTTAAGGCAAGATTTGTGAAAAACTACACATGCATTTCCACTTTATTCAATGCTAACGGGTCGTGAAGCATTAAAAACCTAAAATAACAGGCCAATCCGTGTATCTGTCTGTTGCCTTATACAGGCTGTGTGCCAAATAATTTGTTGCTGTTCGGGGTCCGAATTTCCCGCGCAATCGTGGGGATGTGACGTAAATTGATGCTGTATGCGCGTTGCCGAACAGGAAGAACATGGTCGCCGTGGACGCGGACTCAAACACTGCTGGGATCAGGGACGGGCAGTGTTGCCAACTTGGTGACTTTCTCGCTAAATCTGGTGACTTTCCAAAGCCTCTTGGCGACTTTTTTTTGTCAAAAGTAACTAGCGACAAATTTAGCGACTTTTTCTGGTGCTCTGGAGACGTGACAGGATGTCTCCGCTGTCCTCAGCAAGCAGCGGGTGCTGCGTGAGCCCCTCCCCCGTCCCAAAGCACTCACAGGCGGCCAGTCTCATGCAGCGCTCCCTGCTGCAGTCAGAGCAGAGAGGAGACCCACACCACTCCACGTCCACATTTAAAATGAATCGCGCGTGCGCAAATACGCCGCTGCTCACTTGCTGACAAACCAAGAATCAACAGAAGAAAGTTAATTTGTAGTTCTATGTGTAGTTTCATTTGTCCGCTCTCCCGGTATATTATACATTTGCTCCCGGTCTGTGAATCCAAGCACGAGCCCATCCGCCCCACCCCCTTCATACAATCGGATAACTGCATCCACTCAAAGCCCACAAAAAACACCACGAAGAAAAAAAAGGACTTTATCAGCGTTATCTCGCGAGTCAGAAAAAAAAAAGACCGAAGCCGCAGGCACCCGAATAAATATTGGATATGCGTTTGATTCATGGAGGGAACTTCAGCTGCATTTGGGAGTGAAAACGGATGCTGACAAAAATCACATAATATGCGCTGTGGTCTTGCAGTAAACCGCGACGTAGTAAACAGCATGAGCATCCCTGGTGCAGGACATTCTGTAAAATGTTTGTGCACGCTCCCGTGCCGCCTTGGCTGGTGGCTGCAGTTACCCGCAGCGCCTATCGCAGCAGCACTGAGGTAAATTTTGAAAAGTTGCCTTAAGTCCCTTTATGTTATGGCAACCTCAGAAATTACATTGAATCAACAAACTATATTACTTTGAGTGAATTCATTTTTTGTCATCAGTCAAAGATCATTTTAAGTACTGCTTGCTTAATAAATGCAAATTTTTTTATGTTGGTAACTCAGATAGATTGGCTGCCCACTTTTAAGTTGTTAAAATGGATAGTTTCTGCTGAACCTTAATGTTGTGAGTATTTGGGAATACGATGCTGTCATGGGCACTGTGAACTGATTCTGCACAGGCAGTATCAGGCTATTAATTAGCCCAGAGACAATTGGGAAGTGTTCTGTTGAACTCTATGAGTGTTGGAGTAGTAGCAGGACCAGATTAAATGCTCAATACTTCTCATTCCAGGTTTGACACAAAAAGTAACTAAACTATTTATATTAACTGAACAAGAACACAACCAAACACAACTACCAATAACACTATTAACATCAGGACATCGAAATAAATAATGAAATCAATGTTTAAATCTTGAATATCTCATCCCAAACTCCCATGATGCATTGCGGCACTACCGTCATCATTGTTAAATTCTTCAAAGAGCCTGTTTCCTTTATGCTGTGACCAACCCTAACCATGCCGATGTGGTGTCCTTACCCTACTAAAAATGAATTTTAGTCACCATGAAATGTTGCTTGTATCAAGGTTTTTCATCCTGCTAACCCACTGTCGAACTTGCAGGCATGGTGTGTGGCGAGAGGGAACTTAAAACTGTGAAGTCAACGTTGACAAAATCAAATTATCAAGCCAAGTTTGTTAAGTTATAACAACTTGAATTTTGTTTTAAAACCATCTACAATGAATTTTGAGTTCAAACTGCAAGCAAAATTAAGTTGATGTAATTAAGAACAGAACAACTTTTTCATAACTTGAAAAAAATAGGTTTGGAACTTAGAAAGTTTATCAAAATCAACTAATTACAATTTTTTACTTGGATCCATGTATTAAATCAAGTGGTGTTAGAAGCTCCTCTGAGTTACTTTTTAGAGTGCATGTGAGAGGAGTTCCTGCACTGCAGTAGAATCAGAAGTTCACTCGATCACTCAAATTGTCCAGTTAAAGTAATAAAGAATAGATACTCAATTTAAGATGTCTGATTCGTGATCCTGAGTCAGCTTTGATTTTCAGGAATAATGAATCAGCATCATATCTGTTGTTGGGAGTTGTGCTCTTTTTACATCTGATTTTACAGGAAAATACAGAAACATCCCCGATATATTCGAACCGCTCAGTCTTATATTGAAACTGTCAGAGTTTCATGCTCGTAAAAACGTTTACACCCTCTTTGCTGAGAAGAGTTGTGTTCATCTCTGTTTGTTAATCAGTTTGTTTAACAGCAGAAAGTAGCAGTGAAATTGACACTGAGGAAGCTATTCTGTGACAGGTCACAATGAGAAGTGAACATTGTTTTTGGAGGTTTTGGACTCTTCCATGTCAATACTGTGGCAGTTAAAGAAAACCTTCAGCTTTGGAGCTACAATCTTTATTCAAATATACTTTTCTCAAAGATATTGGATGAAAGAATGACAGAATAAATTAAAGAAAGATTGTACATTTTACATATTTAAATTCTTTTCAGTCACAGGAGAACTTACCATTCTCAGATGGAATCAACGTTATGGTTCAATTCAGTTCATCAGCCATTCTGGACAAACTGTCCATCTTGCCACTGACTTCGGTGTAGCGGTCAATCTGTCCTTTGAACCACTTGTTGGTCAGGGCTGTCAGCTGTTGGGTGACCTTATTGGCTGTGGTTTCATTTTGTTTAAATAATCTTTCATTATATTGAGGCCTGTTGATCAATTTCATTCTGAATCTAGAGTTTTTGAAGATCAAGCAGCGTGAAGCTCCAAGACAGATGAAGGACGGGGCAGCAAGCAGGGAAAAACATGATGGAGGGAGAGAAAGACAGGAGAGGAAAAGATGTAATCGCCTCCTTGAAGAGCGAGAGCAGAACAGTAATTGGAGGAGAGTTTAATATACACTGTAAGAAATTTCACTGTAAAATTACAGTAAATTATTTGTTAATAATTGCATTACTTGCACAGCAATTAGCTGTAAATATTTTCACAACAATTTACAGTAAATAATTCACAACACTTTACTGTAATTATTCCACAGTAATTTACAATAAAACAACAACACTTTACCGTAAATTCATGGTTGCCATGCCCAAGGAATTACCGTGATATAGCAGTAATTAGCTGTGGACTTACTGTAAACTAATGTGAAATAAGTACAGTAAATTGCTGTGAAAATATTTACGTTGAATTACTGTAAAAGTAATGCAATTATTAACCAATAATTTACTGTAAATTTACAATTTAATTATTCCTAAATTCATTATCTACCGCTTCTCCCTTTCAGTGTTGCGGGTGGCTGGAGCCAATCCCAGCTGCTGTGGGCGAAGGCGGGGTCGCCCTGGACAGGTTGCCACTCTGTCGCGACATACAACCATTCACACCTTGGGGCAATTTAGGGTGACCAATTAACCTGACATGCATGTTTTGGGACTGTGAGAGGAAGCTGGAGTACACGGAGAGAAACCACGCACACACAGGGAGAACATGCAAACTCCACACAGAAAGGCCTGAGCCCCACCCAGTATTTGAACCCAGGACCTTCTTGCTGTCAGGCATGAGCACTAACCACTGTGTGGCCCGAATTTAGTGCAACAGTGTAAAATACTGAAAAATCCTTGTATTAATTGTAGTTTTACTGCACCCTCTCACTTTATGCTCAAAAAAGAAAACAGAACAAAATGATGACTTTTTTTCAGTTTTTATTCCACCTTGCGATAAGTGCAAAGTGCAATATTAAATTTAACAGGAAATTTTCCAGGGCAAATATGCTTCCAACATATTCAGAACAAGCATACAAGCTCCTTTATAAAATGTATAAAATTTGCAACAGCTGCATGGTCCCAACACCACTCCTTCCTCAATCGACAACATCCACGCCCTTGGCTTCATCAGGTCACCTGAAATAAGTATGCTGTCATAAAGATGTGGAATGCTGAATGTGTCATTGAGATGGTGAGGAACTTTCAATGCTCAAAGGAAAAATGATCAGAAACTATCACGTATCACGGTTCATGTAATTTGCTGTGTTTTTGCGTGGAGAGTCTTAATACAGTATTTTCCACTGAAATAACACAATAAAATGCTGTGAAATCACAGTAATAATTAAAACAACAAATAATCTAATAGTTTACTGTGATGGCACTGTTTTTATAGTAAACTTCTAAATTACAGTGTCATACTGTGAACATTAAAGTTAAATACTGTAAAGTAATAATACTGCAATTTAGAGTGCAATTTTACAGTTGACTATTGTGAAATCCTGGTAATTTTTTACAGTGTAAGTATGGATGACAACTAATGTTTGACTCAATGAACCTCATGAAAGCTGGTGGAAGGATCTGTCAGTAGTGTCCATAGTCCATTCGGGCGCAGAACTGTCAATCCAGTAACCATCCTCCCTCATTATGAAAACTTTATTACTGTGTATAAAATTTAATATTCATTTATTTTCAGGTGAACCATCTGATCTCTCTTCTGGACCATGAAATGTAATGAAAAAACAACAACTATGAGGTGTAGAAGTCAATGTTTCATTTTAAATTAGAGTCTCTGGAAGCCTATTGGTGCATGGTGCAATATTGCAAGTTGCTGACAATTTTGGATAGGCTTCATTTTTATAGCCAGGTCGCTACACCCATCTTTTAAACATCAAAATATGGGAGTACAGGAGAAAAAGAACAATACAGTAGGTTATACCTGAAGCTTAAATACAAACACTTGTTGGGGACACATTGATGGAAAGATCAAGCTAAAGCATAACCTGGAGTCACGTTGTCTGTGAAGTACTGTGTCTCTCCAGGAAGTAGGCATAGCCCCACCATGGCCACATGGCGGGGGATGAAGAGGTGTCACTGCGCCCAGCAGGATGCCACCGCCATCCTGTTTCACAAACTTCAGACACAGCAGACTTCAAACCTCTTCTCAGACAAAGAAGTGCCTTCTCCCAGCAGGAGGGCCAGCACCATTTGACGGTCCCACAGAGCCTCAAAATGGCTGCCCATCTCCTTCACCATGTGCCAGCCTGATCTCCCTCGAGAACAAAAGAACTATGGCATGTGTTCCTCACCTCTGCATGGCAGGAAAACCAGATAAGGGTGCAATACCACCGCCTACCTCACAAGGGCGCTCGTGAGGCTTATCCCCAGAGCAGAGGAGGGAGGACCCAGATCACCATATGATTGGCCAAGCAGACCCTGGGGGGGGGAGCTCCGCCCGCCAGTCAAATAGACGTCACCAGAGGCGCCATCTTCAGTTTCAGAAAAGGTTTTGATCTGGGAAGGATGTACACAGCGCATCTCTCCAATGGATTATACCCGGTACCGAACGGACCCGCTGGCGAGGACTTTTTGGGACCATCCTCTCCTCCACCGGTGCCCCTCTCCCCAGCGGAGGAGACAGAAGCTGTTCCTGGAGTGGACCGAGACACCACCAGGACCATACCACTGCAGCAGCGTCTCGTCTCCCCCTTCTCCTCCTCCTGCAGCCGAACAAGAACCAACTGAGGACCCGGACAGAGGAACCGGAACCTCCTTTCCTCCACGTGGACTTCCTCTCCAAGAGCCGAGGTTTTTCTGGACGCAGAGAACCTGACCGAGATCAGTGCGACGGCTTTGATCTCCCCGCCGAAATCACCGTATTTCGCCGACTGCAACACAGACTGCGGCCAAAGCCGCGCCAAGCTTCCGCCACACCAAACACTCCTCGCCGGAACACCATAGGTGGCGCAAGGGCAGCAGGTCGCAAGTGCGCAGGTGCCAGACCTCAGACCACGCACGACAAACATGTGCCCGCCTTATCCCCATTCACGCGCCACCCGTTTCTCCCCTGCCTCCTCCGGAAAGAGAGGGGTTGGAGCGGACTAAACCGGGCTTCCCACACACCCTCTTCCTCCCTCCTCTCCGCTCCGGCGCAGGAGCGACATTGCCAGACCCCCCCCCCCCCCTTTCTTCCTCTTCTCCTCCGTTTCCATCTCGCGTGATCTCGCCTCACACCCCGTGCAGCAGATCCGCACACCGACCTCCACCAGCCGGGAGACCAGAACTCTGTCTCTCTTGCTCTATCTGTCTCTCTCTCTCTCACTCTGTCTCTCTCTCTCTCCCACTGTCCCTGCCAGGGAAGCCGGACCGGGACCGTCGCCCCGCCCCTCACTCCCTTCGGGGAGCAGCTCCGCTGACCGCAACCTGGTACTCCGAGAGACACGCCACTCCGCCTCCATTCACACACCACACGCACACACCCACAGCTCGCGGCTGGTCACCGGACAGAGCAGACCAAGCCCAAGTCACACACCCACTCACACACCGTATACGGAGCGACACACAACCGGCCCTACCGGGCCACTCCAAACGGGTTAACACCCCTCCTTGTGCATCTCCAGACACTCTTTCTCTCTCTCTCTCTCACACACAAACACACACACACACACACACACACACACACACACACACACACACAATACTTGCAAGTTGAATATGTTTTGTTTTTGTTTTGAGATGTGTTAATTAGTGATAGATATTGTTAATGAACGCTCATTAACTGCACTGGACGATTCATTCTTGTGTGTTTTGTGACAAATGTCCTGGTTGTATCAGCCTGTGCTCGATCTCATGCCTTCTCTGATAATTTATTAACGGTTATTTATCCAAAGATTAACAACCAGCTCAAGTTATCTTACCATCTTTGAGACTGAAAATTGGTAATGAATGTTCCTCTTACGAGGTGGTGCCCCGGAATTATTAATTAAATAACCCACTGGTTTATTTAATTCATAATTCACAACTTCCCTCAGGTCATTTTCTGTAATTTATCCATTTAGATAGATAAGATAGATAGATAAAAACTTTATTAATCTCCCAAGGGAGAAATTCCGGTGTCCAGCAGCACACAGATCATGTAAATAATAAATAACAACAGTACAATAAATACAAGTGCTCGGATTGTACTGAGTTTGGCTCAGGCACATCTGTTATACAGCCTGATTGCTGAGGGGATGAACGACCTCTTGAAGCACTCAGTTCTGCAGCGCAATGACAGGAGCCTGTTACTCCGCTCACTTTTTTGAGCTGCAACTGTGTCGTGCAATGGATGTTTGGAGTTCCTCAAGATACTCTGCATTAGAGCCCCCATCCTCCTCTCCAAGACTGCTCCAACAGAGTCCACCTTCCTCCCCATCACAGACACACACCTCCTGATCAGTCTGTCCAGCCGATTGCTGTCTCTTTTTGTCATACTGCTACCCCAACAGACAACCCCAAAGAAAACAGCACTTGCAACAACAGACTGGTAGAAAATGTACAGCATGTCACCACACACGTCAAAGGATTTAAGTCTCCTCAGGAAAAACAGCCTGCTCTGTCCTTTCTTACACAGGGCCTGGGCTTGCTCCGACCAGTCCAGTTTGTGGTCAAGGTGCACACCCAAGTATTTGTAGGTGTGAACAACCTCAATACTCTCTCCGTCGATGATGACAGGTTGGTAATTTGTGGCATTATTGATGAATTAATAACACCTTGTTAATCAATAATTGAATGGTTAAATCACTCTGTGGTCTACTCCATTCCAAAATAGCTGATTATTTAACATTATTAATGAATAAATAACCGTTTATTCTGATTAATAATAATTGATGTTGGGTTAAATTACTAGGTGCTTCACTTTAAACAGTTTATTACGCCGTAATTGATTGTTATTGGTGAGCCACCGTTAATGACCTGCAATTATTAATTGGTAAATCAAGATGTACTCAAATTAATAAGTAACTAAATTACTTAAAGTAATCAATTACCCTCAGTAATCAATACTTTAGTAATTTATTCCCAATTACCAATCGTAATCCCCAACGCACTGTTGCATTTTTGTTGACATTTAGTGCTCTTGCCTCTCAGCAAAAATGTCCTCGGTTCAAATATGAGGCTCAGAGTCTTTCTGTACAGGGTTTGTGTGTTCTCTGCTTGAGAGCATGGGATCTGTCTGGGTACTCTGGATTCCTCCCACAGTCCAAAAACATGCAGGTGAGGTTAACTGTTGGCCCAAAATTGCCTCCCGGACCTGCGATGGACTGGCAACCTGTCCAGTGTGTACAGTACCTTGCCGTCACCCACAAGTAGCTGGATCTGGCTCCAGCATCGGGATAAGTGGTTCTGAAAATTAATGAATGAATAAATCAATAGTAATTTAAAAGAAGACAATTTAAATGAATGTTACCCAATGTTTGTCCGAAATCAGTGTTTTTATGTATTGTAAAGTCATTGAGTTGTGTGTTGCAAGCTCAAGTTATGACAAAAGTTGCAGGCTTAACAGAAAACAAATCATTGTTAGTAGATAATTTAATGACAATAACTTTTGAAGTAATCTTAATACACACAGTTTTCTCTGAGCAGCTAATAGTCAGCTAAGTTTGACGAACGAAAACCAAACTCTTTATTGCCCTCCACCAAGATCATAAACTATTTTAAACCCATTTTAATATGGAAAGGTTTGATACAATGTGTAATCTCCATGATGGACAGACTGGCTCTCTAGTTGGAAAGACACCTTTGCACATCATCAGACTGAATTGTCTCAAGCTTGACTAAATGCTCATTCTCTGAAGGTACAATCTAATTCCATGCAAAAGGATAATGATATGAAGTATATGAGGACATCGTTGAGAAACTTTTAACAATTTTTACATAAGCCAAAAGGCCTTTGGCTAAGCCCTCACATGCAAATGAATCAATAGCATTCAAATAACAGCTTTCTGGGAGTCCGATAGTCTGAGTATAAAACTCTGTAAAAGCATTCAAGCTGGCAACACTTTGGCTGTTTTCTGGACCATTTTGGTCAAATAAGATGCACAAAATGGTCCAGGGTTTAGTCAAAGGTCTATTGTTACTTTAATTTGAAAGAAATGAGCCACTCTGACTTATTTATTCATTCTTCAAATGTATCATATTCAATGTCATAAAGGTTTGGGGATTTTCCCCTGGCAAACCCTGACTACACACATGTGGCTTTGTGTTTTGAGCTTTTGCTTTATGTTCTGTCAGTCATCAAGCTGAATTTTTTTATGGATCCACGCTGGCTTTCTTGAACATATGGACTACATGCAACATCAGTTTAAGGTCAGTCAACGAAATCTTGTCCTGCAGATGTGCCTCCATCTGTAAGAAAATAAAGAGCAGTAAGAATCTCCATTCAGATGTTTTAATCATCCATCACAATATCGTCATGTCAATTTCAATATTCAATTCGATTCGATTCAATTCAGCTTTATTTATATAGCGCAAATTACAACACAGTCATTTCTCGGCACTTTAACAGAGAAAACCCTACAGTTCCACATGAGCAAGCAAAATGTGACCAAATGAAGAACCCACATTAAGTCTGTTTTTACTTGTTAGATTTTATATAGATACCCTTCAATCCATCCATCAATCCATCCATCTTCCATACCACTTTATCCTGTGTAGTTTTGTGGGGTGCTGGAGCCCCAGTTTACCATGGTTAAGAGCAGGATTCACCCTGGACAGCTGACCAGTTCATCACAGGACAACCAAACACTCACGGTCCCACCTTGAGGATATTTAGGGCATGTTTTAAGATTGTGGAAGGAAACCCAAGTACCTGGAAGAATCCCACATGCCCACAGGGAGGCTGTAACTGGTATTTGGACCCAGACTTTATTTCTGTGTGGTGACAGTGCTAACCACTGCACCACTGTGCCATCTGCAATCCAATCCACCTTAATTCAAAGCAGTTAAAACAACCACAGAGACACAAAGTGAGCCTTGAGGACATTGACAGCCCCTAGAGTGCATTGCTCTGTACTTCACCTTCTGTTCTGAGTCTGTTGTTCAAACCAGGAATTTCCAGCTCCTCCACTGACCAGAGGCCAATGTGGACATTGTGGAGACATGGAGGTACCCTGGAATACATCTTGACAATAAACTGGACTGGATGAGGGGCACTGAAGTCCTTTACAGGAAGGGCCAATGACGGCTCTCTTTAAGGTCAAGGTGACAGTTTGACTCTGACCCAGGAGTTGACCAGTAAAAGGAAGACTTCTAACTAAATATTGTCCATTGCCTTGTCTCTATGTTACTTGCGAAATCCTGATGAACAACTGTTGGGGTGGCACAGTATGACAGGGTGAAAGAGTACAGTGGTAGCATATCATTAAATTGATTACAGTCCTGCACATAACTGGACAAGGACAACAGTTAGCTTGGCTAAACTGAGCTTGTACACATGTACCGGCAGTTTTTCTTGATGGATGATTATCAGAGTCGAGATTTAAAACAGTTGTTTCTCTGTTTTGATGTCTGTACAAGCCTGAATTCTGAATCTTGTTAAGTGAGTGAGGATTAAATCCTCACTGTTTCAGAGTGATAAATACAGTTTGATGGTGCCATGTAGCTGTATGATCTTTTTCACTGTGAGAGAAGTTAAAGAGGTTTTTACCTGCTTCAGGAGCTGGGCATGGGTTTCTGGGTCTGAGAGGT
Source organism: Salarias fasciatus (assembly GCF_902148845.1). Taxonomy (NCBI): domain Eukaryota; kingdom Metazoa; phylum Chordata; class Actinopteri; order Blenniiformes; family Blenniidae; genus Salarias; species Salarias fasciatus. The sequence continues at coordinate 8,563,938 of NC_043760.1, read as the reverse complement.
TAGCCAACGTCTGAATAGTTAACTTCACAACAGTCCTCTGCTTCACCTTTGGAGCTGCACAGTCCAACAAACACATGGCCACAATCCAGGGACAGAAACAGAGGGACTCTTTACACATATTTAAACAAGAGTCATCATCCTCTAATCCAGTGAAACTACACATCAACAAGCAGAAACGTGTCTTCAAGAATTTGTTTATTTTACCTCCCTGGCAGATAAAAGGAATCTCCGATTGGCAAGGTCTATCATCCCAGTCATGGTCTGGATACTCCGCTACACAGCTCTGAGAAAAGTTTGCGTTGTCTGGTTGCTGTGTTCTCCACTTCCAGAAGGACTTGCTACTCCCATCAGACCACATCCAAGCTTCTCGATACAAACCAATCCACACTTTATGTCCCGTTATCAGAGACAGCACTTTTTTGTTTTCCTGTTCATTCTCAATCATAGCCAGGTCTGTGTAGTTTATTCTGCAGTAAGACTGTGCATCCTCCCATTTTTTCTTTTCTTCAATTAGGGTGTATGTCTTCTGGTCACCTTGCGCTACAAGAAATAAATAAATATGTTAGCTATGCTGAACTATATGAATTGTGTTTACTAGGAATTTTTAACTTCATTTCCTTTATTTTGTCATGCAGTTATTTGATCTTTGTTCTGGCAGAAAAAAAAAAACATTTTTAACTGAAATAAATGTTTTCTCACCAGTGTAACACAGGAAATCAAAGGTGTCCCAGCAGAACACATCAAGCCATCGTCCAACATCATCTGTGGCCATACAGTGTTCATACGCTTCCCAATTATCTACTCTTTCTATGTGCATGTAGTGGTAGCCAGTTGTACTTGTTGATTCAGCTCCAGACCATCTCCAGGAGTTTGAACCATTACCCATAGTTCCGTTCCAGGCTTCGGGATCATCCCACAGCCCGATCCACGCATACCCCCCAATGAAACTCGGTCTGTCTAACTCATCTATGTCGTCCTGGCTTTCAAAGGCTGCCAAATCATCGTAAAACTGTCTGCAGTACTGCTGAGCCTCAGTCCACATCTTGTTGAGGTTGATGTAGTGGTACTTTGGGTGGACAACGTTGGAGGAGCTGATGAGACCAAATCCTATTAAATACAGAATAAAGTTCTTTTTTGACGCGAAAATATAAGAAGTACATGACAGAAATGTATTAAAGTGAAACAACAATGGTGTACAATGTAGGTTCAAACTGTCCTCCTGCATGCTAAAATGAAGTGTGTCTGAACAACTGCTGCAGCCCCCCAAAAAAAATCCCAAAACAAATTTACACAAAAATGTGTAAATGTGAACAACAAAACAATATGATGACAAATGGGCGACTGGAACACGCCATACATGGACAATAAGGGACTGACGAATTGCTACAACTAAAGCAACTGTGCAGGGGGGCATATGTGCATTGAATGCGGGACTACGGTAGCCGACAGGTGCAAACGCACTGCAAACACAGAAAACACATGCAAGAAAAAATGCTGCAAGAAAAAAAACGCTGCAAGAGAAAAAACGCTGCAAACACAGAAAACACCTGCAAGAGAAAAATGCTGCAAATTCAATCCACAACGGAAGTGCGCCAGGTGGCTCCACAACGGAAGTGCGCCAGGTCACTCCAAGGAGAAGAAGAAGAAAAAAGTACGGAAGCCCTACAACAGGGGTAGGCAATTAGCGGCCCGTGGGCCAAATGTGGCCCGCCGAACCGTTCAATCCGGCCCGCGAGAGTATTCCAACACGCGCGCGCACAAACTCACGCATTACCCCGGGCCCTCCAGCGCACGCACGCACCCCTGTTGGAGTGCGATATCTGTCATTGTGTTGCAATAGACAATCTTTGAAAGATGTGCTGTTTAGTTGTGGTTTCCGGTTTGTCACTGAAAAATAAAGAGGAGTGGCACCTCGTCTCGTGAACATAGAGCGCAAGTGAGTGCGCGGCGAGTGGCCAGCGGCGAGCGTTTCCAGGGAAAAATCCGCGAGCCCGTCGACTTGCACTGCCACTCGCTGCCGCCCGCCACCCGCCGCTCCATTGCTCGTCGCTCGAGTTGGTTGAAATAGCGAATTGCCGCCAGGACAGCCTATCAGCGTGGAGGTCTTCACGGACGTGCTGACAGAGGGCAGCAGGACTCCGAGCACGCAGCTGGCATGATGCCAAGGCGAGCGGCGTGCACGATCTCACTTGTTCACTGCTTCTGGTGGAAACCGGGCGAGCCTGAAGCAGCGCTGGAACCGGCCGTCCAAACGCAGCTCCTGCAGAAGACGGTGGAACTCACCGAGCTCTGACCGCCTCCGGAGCGCAGCAGGTAGCCAGAGGCGATGCGGCGCCTCGCTGCAGCTGGAGCTGACTTCCTCATGTCAGATACAGAGCAGCGACGGTGGCAGGCAGAGCATCTCAATCTCAATCTTTATTTGTAAAAGCACTTCTCATATTCATTAAAGTGTTGAACAGCAAAAACAGTCATAAAAACAAAAAAGAACAAAACCCGCACCATCGATCAGGATGCGCGCTCGCACACACATACACACACATACACACAGAAAGCCGGGTGAACACAGGACTGTGGGACAGACTGAAGAGTCCTGTCCACTGCTGCTGCAGGAGGCGGTGAGGAGGAGCTGTGATGTTTCTGCAGGATGTTCTGTGTTGCATAGTTGTTCCAGTGTGACGCGTCCCGCGAATGAATTCGCACACCAGCGATAAAACTCGGGCGTCTAAGCGCGGTATGGTGTCATCTGTTGCGCGAATGCAGTCGCGTGAAACACGACCGCTGCCCCCGGTGGAAACCGGGCGAGCCCCCCCCCACTAGCCCGGAGACGCCTTGGCCCGCGATTGAAGTGCCCCCAAAAAAAGTGGCCCGCCGCCAAATCTAATTGACGACCCCTGCCCTACAAGGACATAGTTCAATAATTTTTTTATTTCCTCCGCTTTGCCGTGATAAGAGTTAATTCCAGTGGTTTATCGAGAATTCAACTTATTTTTCCGCGTTGTCTCGACAAAATGACAATCTTAAGGTGAACCGTAAATCCCGGTCTTTCACCAGACAGCGACGCTCCGCTGCCACGGACCACAGACAGAGGTGAGTTCAGCCTGTTTATGAGTTTTTTTGTACTGTTACCCATTTCTGAATAACTTATATGATGCACGCAAATCAAAAAACAGTCTGTCCAGCATTCGCACAGTGGAACTGCGATATTTAGCCTCCTAATGCAGGGACCTGTGTGTTTTCTAGTGTCTGACCCAGACTGTGTCTGTGTTCTGGAGCAGCTCAAAGAACAGCAACAACCTCACCAAATTCACCAGGTAAGCTTTCTGTACTTATGTAATAATCAAAAAACTGCTGTTTCCCTGCTTCCCATCCTGACAACCGTACTGTTTTGGTGTTTTTTCAGTTATATACATAGGCTATAGCAGAATAGTCACTTTGGCTATAGCAATATGTTCATTACAGAAAAAAAGTCGTCGTTTCAAATGAGTCGATGTTGACAGAATCATCAGTCACATTTAGTGTTAAGTTACAAGAGCAAGGTGGCTGTAACTTGCTTGATAAACTTTGGATGTATTTGGAAGTCTCAAACATCCAAATAAAATAGAATACATTTACTAATGTTTTGTCTGAATTCATAGTGAAGCAAAAAAGGCAAACTTTTTTTGTTTGTTTTTTCACAAAATGAAATTAAAATGAGTCAATTATGGAACAGTAAATTAGAAATTGGGACTTGAAATGAACCAGAGTGAAACTTAAGTTCTTCCTGAATTGGAAAAAAAAAAACGTACTGCACTGGATGTTGACTGCAAGAAGGTTCTGCTTTGTTACAGCTTTAACAGGCGTTATCCTATTGATGACAAGTAATGCAGCCAAGACTGTTTCCCGATTATATATGTTTTTTTTTCTTTTGTAACTTCAGTTTTTGTTTTTACTGGCAGGTGGACAAAGATGCTGTTGGGATGGAGGATGAGGAAACCCTGTCAAAGTCTCTTCCTCATTCTGGAGCCGTGTGGAGGCCATCTTTACACTTTCTGCTCTTGTTCAGTTTCGTGTCGTTTTATTTTCATGACAAAATCTTGTCAGTTCCTGAATAATTTTCTTGTAGAATATCATTGTCAACAAAGATTCTATTTTTGTATTTAACTGTTTCAAATTCAATTCAGTTTTTTTTAATGTCTTCCAGTCAAATTATATTGGTTCCTATCTATGATTTTATGAATCATGCTCCTGAGCCCATATGGGTGTCATGCATGAGGACATTGTCACATATATTTGAGTACATTCAGCCTCCATATGAGGGTATAAATGCATATATATAAGAACAATTAAACAGTCTTTTCTGGACAGTTTTATCTTTATAAAGAGATACTCTTCATAAATACTGACTGACTCAACAAATCAGTCAAAACAAGAGATTAAATTCACACAAATTTATAGATCTTAACCAGAGTTGGTGTCCGTTACTCAAAAAAGTAAAGAGTTACCTGTTACTAGTTACTTTTGAAAAAAGTAGTGCCTTACACTACTTGATTACTCCATGGAAATAGTAACGAAGTTACACTACTCGTTACTGCATAGTGCTCCGCGGAGCTGTGCTCCCTTATATCCTTCCGCGGAGCACTGCGCATGCACAGATCTGTGTGTATCAAAAGGGTTTTTTTAACGGATTGAAAAGAAAACACATCTTTTAAAATGTTTTATAACCATTCGGATTTACTTCACGTGCTAATACGCCGTCCCCTGGACCACTGGAAGGAGTATTTTGTCCATTTGCGTAGTCCGGCTCTGATTGACTTCCAGCTAAGCTTTGAGCTAAGCTACTACGATGCTAACAGCTGGGAACCAGAGACACAGGTATTTATGAGCTTGTCTAACTTTGTCAATGATAGGGAATGGGCGTGGGTCCCTAATCTTCGGAGTATTCATTTAAAAGGGGCATTTACAGTAGGAGGGAGTGCAGTGTTGTCAGTGGGGCACAAATTTATATAAAAATTTATATAAGGCAACCAATTTTATTTTGACAGTTCCATCAGCCCTGACCCGGAAGGGATAGCGAGTAGTTGCTCGTATGACCACGTTCCATCTACTGGTGGTAATAAAAAAAACTCCGCTTAAATAATAATATTTTGGTTGCTCTATTTGCAGTCATTGTAAAAGTAACGATCATAGCGTTTCATTTGTAACGCTAGTTTAAGTACCAATCTAGAAGGAGTAGTGCCGTTACACTACTCGTTCCCATCAAAAGCAATTTAACTACTTGTAACGCTCGTTACTTGTCGTTACATACCCAACTCTGATCTTAACTGAAATGTGGCCGTGGTGTAGATTTAGCTGTACCATAAACTGAAATGCCTGGTTTTAGGTTTCAAGTTAACCATTTGTTCCGTCACACTGTTGCCACACAGGTGTAAGATTCAGATAAACCAACTGACATCAACTTTTATTAGGCTACATGTCTGACATCTTGGTTGCTTTGATGTGTAAATCAAAATATCTACAAGAATGATTAACATTCAGGCATTTTTTTGAAACTGTCCTATAAAAATAAATTAACACAACCTGATGATGGTTTGACCTTTCAAAACAAACAAGCGCACATGGATCTCGAGTGTTACTTCAGTATTAAAGAATGCCACAGCTGAGCACAGCAGTGTAAGTTAAGCATATAAAATGGATTTTTTTTCTTTAAGAAACTGTGGATATTTGTGAAGCAAAGTTGGACCTATAGGATATGCAAACATCCCACATTAAAATTGAACACATTTATTTGTTTCAGTGCATCCATGATATGTTTCATACAAACTAACACTGTAATAAAGAAAAAATCAGAAAACAGGCAAGTATAAAACACTGGAAATGGAAGTGTGCTCAAAGCGGTAGGCTTAAGTTTTTAATATTGGCTGTTTGTAGCAACAGTTTTGGTAGGAGTTCATCTGACTGACAGCCGTGCTCTCATTAGGACTTCGGCTGTCTGTACAGTCTGGTCACCAGCAGCATTATGACCTGCCTCAAGATTCACTTTGTTCATGACCACAAGGCAGAGCTGGTGAAGATCTGGATCACAGACAAAGTCAGACTTCCAAAGACAGATGTCCTCTTCCAAGACAATGTTCCCTCTGTCCACTAGCTGGAGGTTGTCCTGTGCTTGGCAAAGTTCTGGTACATGATACAGAGGAAAGGTTTTCCATGGAATGGATCGTATCTTTTAGTGCCTGGCTGGATCCCGGTGTTCCACATTGTCATCACGACGTCCAGCTCCTTCTGTAAGTAGAGGTCAGTAGAAGTGAATATGTGAGTAAATGAAAGTGAGTTAGTGAGCATGTGAGTGAGTTAATGAAAAGGAGATGTTACAGCAGAACTGGACATGACATTCAAACTACTTCTATTTTCTTTCTTGCCATTATCAGTGTTCTATGCATGCCACTTGTGTGTGTGTGTGTGTGTGTGTGTGTGTGTGTGTGTGTGTGTGTGTGTGTGTGTGCATATGTGAGTCATTTGGTGCAGGTCTACCAGGTGTGAATGGGTGTGTCTGTGTTTTGAGCTATGTTCTTATGCTATCTTTTGTTTATCTTTCACTATAAAACTTGAAAATCAATAAAAGTATCGGGGGGGAAAAAAATGAAACAAAGCAGAACTGAACGAGACCTTTGTCAACCACGTCCCCACTTAAGCTTTACACTGATTAGAACTCCTGCAACAGGTTTCTCCAGCAGTCTGCTTGTTGTCTTTGATTTTGTCGCCATCAGCTTTTAACTCAGTGCTCGACTATTTTTCTCACAAGTCACATGTGTGTCTGCATGAAGCAGCATGGAAAAGCTTACCTGGTGAATTTGGTGAGGTTGTTGCAGTTCTTTGAGCTGCTCCAGAACACAGACACAGTCTAGGTCAGACACTAGAAAACACACAGGTCCCTGCATTAGGAGGCTAAATATCGCAGTTCCACTGTGCAAATGCTGGACAGACAGTTTTTTGATTTGCATGCATCATGTAAGTTATTCAGAAATGGGTAACAGTACAAAAAACTCATGAACAGGCTGAACTCACCTCTGTCTGTGGTCCGTGGCAGCGGCGCAGCGCTGTCTGGTGAAAGACTTTGATTTCCGGTTCACCTTAAGATTGTCGTTTTGTCGAGACAACGCGGAAAAATAAGTTGAATTCTCGATAAACCACTGGAATTAACTCGTTATCGCGGCAAAGCGGAGGAAATAAAAATATTATTGAACTATGTCCTTGTATGGCTTCCGTACTTTTTTCTTCTTCTTCTTCTTCTTCTTCTTCTTCTTGGAGCGACCTGGCACACTTCCGTTGTGGATTGAATTTGCAGCATTTTTCTCTTGCAGGTGTATTTTTCTTGCATGTGTTTTTTTCTCTTGCATGTGTTTTTTTCTTGCATGTGTTTTGTGTGATTGCAGCGTTTTTCTCTTGCATGTTTTTTCTGTGTTTGCAGCGTTTTTTCTCTTGCAGCGTTTTTTTTTTTCTTGCAGCATTTTTTTCTTGCATGTGTTTTCTGTGTTTGCAGTGCGTTTGCACCTGTCGGCCACCGTATGGGACAGATGGATATTTTGAAACTTTATAATTTACACTACAAAGGAAAACAAGAATAACTTACCAAAAAGCATGAGTGCAGCGAGCACTTTGAAATCCATGTGTGTCTTTACTGAAACACAAAGGAAAACAGATTCTCACTGCAATTACCCAATAAAACATTGGGATGCACCAGAATAAAACTTAATAATTCAGAAGGAATTTTATTTTCAATGTTTTTAAGTTAATTGTAAGTGTCAGTAAAAACAGACGTCACTTTTTGGCATGTGGTCAAATTTTTATACTGCATTCTAATCCAGGAGCTTTGTGGTTTGGTCTACAAAAATGCACATTCCAGTGAATCATTTGCACTTTTCTCCCTTTTTGGGAATCCCAGTCTTGCGTAAATGTTACAAACTGAGGAAATAAATGACCTTGAAAATTGTTTTAAAGTGCCCCAGATGTGATCTCAGCTCATTTATCAATCTGTTTTAATAATCAGGTGATTTTATGCAGAATGCTGGTGCCAGTGACTCATACAGTGGTTTGTACTGATAAATAAATGCTTATCATCTTATATATTTTTTCTTTCTCCTTGTGTTTTTGGATCTGCCAATCAAAATAAAAAGGCTGGAACTGGAAATGGGCTGTGTCATGTCTGTGCTGGACAACTCACGAGAAGGAGAGTCTTTTCAGATGCCTTTCGGTCGGGATTTCCAGGAGACGGGACAAGCTGATTACAGTCACGTTGGTGAAATAGTCAAATTGTCATCCATTTTGGCTTTTTTAGGGTTATTGATTGCACATCGCAGAGGGCCAAATAATAGGGTGACCACCTGCTAATGAGCCCAATGGGGGACAAGGAGTATGATTCTGAGGGACAATGTGGGACACCACCCAGTGTGGCGACGCCCCCACCCGGCGGCCAGACTCACTCACTCATACCGGTATACCAAGTTCCAGCAGATACCACTTTACATGGTACATTAATGTAAATTCTTGTTGCCCTGTTCCCCTAACAGATATAATTGCTGCTGTATGCTCTTAATAGGGCACCCTTGTTAATGAGCCCTTAGCTTTCAATGTGTTTTGTTTTTCCCAGGTTCTTCGACCTATTGACTCCAAATCACTTGTGAATCGCATTTCTACAGTGTCTGGTTCAGACATGCCTTTTTGTTTTAGCTTTTGATATTTTCAATCCAGGGCCGGCCCTGGCTTCTCAGGCGCCCTAGGCGAGCCCGAGACGAGAGTCCCGTCGGAGCGGGTTGCCGAGCGGCCCTGAGAGTTGCTGAGTTGGGTGGGGAGGGGTGCGGAGCAATGCCGAGCAGTGCCAGGCAGTGCGTCGGAACGCTGCAGAGCGGGGTGGCGCAGAGCGGGGCGCACGGAGCATCAGGGCACCTCTTGTACGGTCACCCGGACATTACATACATTGAATACAATTCCCTTCATCAGCAGCTTATGAAGGGAATTGTATTTAATGATTTATATTTCCCCCTTCATCATGCCGCCCCCTTGAGTTGAGCCCTAGGCGGCCGCCTAATTGGCCTGTGCAAAAAACCGCCACTGTTTCAATCATTTGTGTTAATATTTTTATGAAAAATACAGTATTTTAGCTCGATAACTCCCAGGTTATTTGATATACTGAATCCAAATCACTTGCGAATCACATTACTGCACAGTCTCATTCAGACACACCTCTTTGTTTGCTCTGGAAATGTTCCTATTAATTTGTTATTATTATTTTTATGAAAAAAAGTTTTTTCTCAATAGCTCGCAGGTTATTTGACCTATTTACTCCAAATCACCTGTGAATTCCATTACTGTAGTGTCTCTTTCAAACACAGCTCTTTGTTTTAGTTTTAAATATTGAAAACATTTTCTATTAATATTTATAAGAAAAATAAAGTATTTTAGCTCAATATCTCCCAGTTCATTTGACCGATTGACTGAAAATCAGCATTAGCACAAGCTTTCCTTCATTTATTTTGTTTTTCAGTTTTGGTTTTTATCAACAGTATTCATGTGTATTCTATTAATTATGAATAAGGTGAGTGTGATCTGTGGCACTTAACGTTAGTTTTGCAGTCTTCTCGGTTTCACTTTTACCATAATGTGTAGAATACTTGCGCACCGCTAAACAACGTGTCGGCTCACTTGGCTGTGTTTGTCAGAGCGCCGGCTGGCTTGACCACAGTTGTTCACTGAGGGTTGTGTGTCGCGAGTGCGGTGAGCAAGCTTTTTTAAGAGCAAGCGTTGATTATGTGGGACACGGTCTCAATTTGCGGGACGCATGAAACGGGCTTCAAACACTGTACGTGCTACGCGGGACAGGTGGTCACCCTACCACATAACCATACAATTAAGATAATTATCATACACATTTCTTTGTGCTTTTCTTTTTTGTTTTTTTTAACAATGACAATAAAGGAATTTTAATTTTGATTCTTCAAATATTTGCTGTAGATTTTCGACACCACATATCAATATGAAGAAAGTGCAAAATTCACTATTCCAGAAGCATTTTCGTTAGCTTTATTTCAAATTGCTAAAATATTCATTTTCCTGTTTTATTTGCCTTTTGTCTCTTTAAATGCTCTTTCGTTTTCAGATGTCTTATGTAGGTCCTATGATTTTAATGTAATTTTTCTCTTTTTGTAGCACTTTGTATTGCCTTGTGTTTAAACGGTGCTATACAAATAAACTTGAGCTGCCTTAAGAAGTGAAGGAAACAATGTTTTAAAAGGAGTATTTTCCAGTGGGCTACAGCTACAAATTTTCCATCAATGCCTTCTGTGTTGTTTGTTTGGGGTTTTTTTCATCAGAATACTATGTAGCAATCAGTTAAAGTAAATAAAAACAAAGGTCTGTACTCACAGATTTTCATCCAGATATTCAGAAGCTTGATGGTGGATCCTCACAGCACTGTCAACGAATACATTCAGTTTATAGAGGGAAAATAAACATCTATGGCTTCATGAAAACATCTCTCACTGAAGATCGGTAGGTTAATGTCCGTAGATCCCAGTTAAATGAAGCCACTGTGAGTTGTTCTGAGTTTATTTTTGAATATGCAAATTTTAGAAGAAATTGATTCACATGTAGTATTTGTCTAGACGTTTTTCATATTGCGCTGTTGGTATTTTCATCCTTTTTTTTATAATGTTAATTATTCTGTTACTCTGTAATATTTGATCTTTCACCCTAAAAAATGAATGGTAAAAAACAAGCCAAACTGGTTTATTTTTTTAACCCAACAGTTAATTAATATTGGACCAGCCCAACAGCAGTTATTTTTACCCAACAAAATGGGTTGGTCTTTTTAACGCAAAAGATGGGTTCACAGATTTAGGGCCAATCCCAATTCTACCCCTTTCCCCTACCCCTCAGCCCTTGGCCCTACCCCTATCACTCTCCTACCCCTTTTAGAATAGGCCTGAGGGCTAGGGCTATCTTTGCAGCACTATGAATTGGGATACCCCTTGGCCCTTTAAGCCCCGCCGCGCTCCTATAACAACAAAAATTTATGGATATTAGAAATGATAGAAATTACATTAGAAATTACTTTTATTTTTTAATAATGGTATTATTATTTACCTTATATTTATTTTTGAGGTTCTCCCACTTTTTTGAAGCTTGCTGGGCTGTAACTTCCCCTTCCAAGCCATTTTCTTTTATGAATTTCCTAGAGTAATACAGATATATTTATATAAACACGTTTTATTACTGACATATTATAGCTTAGACGAATAATATAATTTACTCCCAATGTGTTTTGGCGCTGTATTTTGATTTCAAAAACTTTTCTTCCTTTTTAACCTCTAAACCAGGGGTCCTCAAATACAAATCTTGAAGGTCCACATTTGCTTTTTATATACAAGCATGGGTCCGGACTTCAGCGCCCTGTGGGAGAGGGGAGAGGGGAGAGGGGGGGCAGCAATACCGAGGACTGCCGAGCAGTGCGGTGCAACGGATGGAGCGCGCTGCAGAGCGGCGATTACACCACGCGCGGTGCGGTGCAGAACGGTGCTCACACGGAACATGGAGCGTTTAAAGAAAGATTTTTTTTTTCTTTTTTTTTTTCCATACATTTGCCCTGGGTCTGCAGCGAGGTGTGCCGCGGTCCGGTCGTGGACCGCGGTCCGCTAATTGAGGAACCCGGCTCTAAACTGAATCAGCAGTCGGGTTTCATCGGGGGTCCCTGTGTCTAACATATTACGTTAAAAACATGATAAAGGATGACGTTAATTCAGTGATTAGTGCTCTAAAGAAGTTACAAATTCACGATTGGAAACGGTGCTGCGCAGCGCTAAAACGTTAATCCATGACTGGGACACTGTCATGCTAGTTTATCTATAAATTCAGTGAAGCAAATACACTTGTTATAGCTTTTTAAATAGTATACAGAAAGCAATCTTACATTTGTGCGACTCCGTGGTGGGCGCCATGTTGTTTTTTTCTGGCCTATGTGAAACTCCGCCTACCCCTATAGAGAATAGGGAGCATCGATGCAGACTTCGCTGAAAGGGGTGAAATAGCCCTCCCCCTTACCCCTACCCCTATTCAAAAAGGAGAATTGGGATAGCCCTTAAGCCTCGTGAACGCGCATATCATAGGGGTAGGGGTAAGGGGTAGGGGTAAGGGGTAGAATTGGGATTGGCCCTAAATCCAATCATTGGGTCAAATCAATTTTGGTCCGGGTCGATTCTACCATTTGATTGCGTTGAATATTGTGCTCATTTTTAACCCAAATGTTGCATCAAATTAATTTCAGTCCTGGGTCAGTTTTACCATGTATAGTATACTGGTTAAATGTGCCCAAATTCTGGGTCAGATTGACTACAATTCTGTTAATTCAACTGAACATATTGGTTTAGTCTTCCAAAACATTCTGATTCATAGATAAATTAAATTAATACAATATCCATATCTTGTAAACAACTCATTTTCAAACCCTTTTAAAATTCAATCCATTCTTGGCAATGCAATTTTTTTTTTCTTTTTTCGGCAGTCCATCGATTTTTCAATGAGGACGAGCTCTGTCGATCTCGAGAGAGATCATGGACAAGCCGGGGTGAAGTTTTTATGGAGGAACTGAGATGCCCAGTCGACAGATCCCCCTTCTCAGCCTCGCTGGTAGTGTCCAACGGAAGGGACAGGCTCTTACAGTTGGTACCAGCTGGTACCACCACCTGCTGGAAGGTGCCGCAATGTGACGACCAACCACCTTTGGGGCTCCACTCCAATTTTTCTGTAGAGGGGGTTTTCCCTTAGCCTTTGTCACTCCCATGACGACCACAAGGCGGTGGTGCTAGTTTACCCATAGCTGGGGGGGTTGTGACATGCAGACAGGGTGGAGACAGGAGTTGAACCAGCAACGTCATGATTGTAAGGTGACTGCGCTCCCCATTAAACCACAGCCGCCCCGACAGCTGGCAATGCAAACGTCATACATAGTGTAGCCAGCGAGCTACACGCGTTAGCTAGCTTTTTGGTTAACGCTAACTACATGGAGAACACTCGCTCAAGCAAATTTAAACGGATTATATTAGCCCAAATTGGGTTACCAATTTCATAACCCAGGGATTGGGTTAACAAAATTACCCGACATTTTTTAGTGTGTTGATGTCCATCCTCTGAAAGACATCCTGCATCATCCTGGTGTAAAGAAAGACCCGGCCCAGTGAGATGAACAACTAGTCACAGGTGGCGCTCAATTCACATCTGATGAAGATGCTGGAGCTGCTCGTCCTCCCCCTCCTCTGGCCCCAGGTTCAGTACGTCCAGGACCCACTACAATTTGCCAACCGGGTGAATGTTGGGGTGGAAGACGCTGTGCTGTACCACCTCCATAGAGCCCACGCACACCTGGATAGGGGAAACGACACAGTGAGGACCCTTTTTGTGGACTTCTCAAGTACCTTCAATGCCATCAACCCCCCTTAATGTGAGTGGACCCAGGCATGGTGGACCCAGGCATCTATCTATCTATCTATCTATCTATCTATCTATCTATCTATCTATCTATCCACAGTGCACATACATGACTGTTTAGTTTTATTTCAGTGTGATCGTAATGTACTGTAACTGTCAGATTCTACATCATTTGTCTTGGCTCATTCTGGACAGACCATATAAATAAAGTATGCATGACTAGAACTGTTCTTTAAGTCATACACATTGAAAAGGTCGACGATCTTTGAATATTTTTCCAGGTCCTGACAAAAGTGAGAAACGTATTCAAAGTTAGTTTGGCGTCTGTCACTTATTTTCATATTGAAATGATAGGTTTGTAGACAGCACAGCTTAGAAGATGCAAATGGAAGTTGCGTAATCTTCATGGGTAATTTGGTTTGCTTTCACATGCAAACCAGACCAAAGGAAAGTGTGAACATTTTGGGCACCTCCCCTCAATCCAAATGAGTCCCTGAACAACCCTGGTGCGCAAGCACCTTTGCTCAACACCGTCTAAATTTTACTATTCTGATACTTTTGGCCTTGTTTTTACCAATGAATTCATTTTTAGATTTGCACTTTCAAGACAGAGATATCTGAATCTGGTGGAGTTGAATTCAGTGAAATGTATGAAAGTTTGGATTAGATAAAACTTAATTGATCCCTATGGGAGGGTACCTCAGGGAAATTGTGGTTTCAGAAGCTGCACAACACCAACAGGCGATAGTACTATGCGATTATTAGTGACATAATGATGAAATTCAAAGACATCTTGAGTATTTACAGACAATGTCCCTAAATTTCTTCATTAAATACATGAGCTGCATAATTTAAGTCCTCACATTGGCAGAATCAAGTGAAGGCTCCATTTCCACAAGATTTCAAGTGAAAATGATCGGTTTTGCATTTCTGTTCACACAGTAATGTTTTCAAACAATATTTCTTACAGCTCAAATGACAGAAACGTATAAAATGATGCAGATGTCATACCAGGCCATTATTTGGTGCTGTTTTTATTTATTGTTTTGTAATAAAACCACACACACGTATGCAGAGAATGATACACTATGAACAGTGGTGTGTACACAGGCATTAGTTGGATTCAAATCCCAGGAGAGGATGGACTGGGAGTGATGACGCTCTGCCACCAGTGTTATTATTGTCCATCTACGAAGTTGGATCCTCTTTGAAAAAGTTCCACCTTGGGAGCTGGTTTCAAAAAGTTGCTTTATCATTGTCTCCAAGCACCGGTGTCATGTTCTCACCTGAAAACATTTTAGTGCAAACAGGGCCTATATTGTCCATGCATTGAAACTGCTTTTCATTTAGCTGACTGGTCGATTCTGCCAGGACTGGAACTGCAAGGGCAGAAATTATTGACTCAATGCATAACAAAAAGATTCTGCTCCAAATCACAAAATATTCAAAAATATTTCTATTAAAGGTGTAAGAATTAAAGCTGTCTGTGTCCCTGCTGCTGTATTTGCCTGTGTTTTACATTCAGGTGAGCAGAGTCTTGCTCAGTAAACACGTGACCGACACAGTCCAAACAGGGTGCTGTCGACATCACCATCAAACAAATGTGACTTATCTATCCTTTGTATATTAAAATTTTAGTCAAGCAGTAGTTGAAAAAGCAGGAGATGGCATCCGACAAAGAGCATGATAAAAAAGAAAAACATTAATAATAATAAAGGCACAATAAATAGGTCAAATCAGGGTTGGGCTTGTCTTAAATAATAAGATAAGACCGAAACGTAAGATGTACTTCTAAAAAAAAGTTTCCAAAACAAGATACCGGTGAGAAACCTAGAGCAGATTTGACAAAAGTAGGATAAAAAAGTTTCATCAGGGTTTTGTCAACACTCTGAAATGTGGCAATCAGCAAATAAAAGCCACGTGTGATGTCCTTTTCCTGTTTAAAATGCAGGTTAAAAACAGTGAGTGTAACATCCTCCACTCCTCTTTTGAGTGTGTAGGCTAGCTGCTGTTGGTCAATTTTCAAGGCTGCAGGAACTAGCGGTGCGGACGGTGCCACAGCACCCCCTAGCGAATGTAGCGAAAACGTCCATAACTGAAAACTACATCGTCTACTTCTGTTTTATGAATAATAATCACTTTAGCTATTAAATGCAATTTGATGACTGTCATATAGGGATTATTTAGAAACACTGTTTATCAGTTCATGTCACTTTAATGCTTTACGGTCAATTCCCCAAAGAGGACTGTAGGGGGAGCTCTCACACAGGAAGAGGATTTTGGCAGAGTTAATAATGGCGTCTGTCTGGAAAGTGCCTGTTCTTGGTTCTGTTGTGAAATAAAAACGTTTTCTGGGAAAAGGATTACCACTCGTCATTCTACAAAGACAGCTTGAAAAAAAATTCATTTCAATAAAATTAATCTGCTTCCTGCATTTTCGCGAAGGGTGATGTTGCGCGCAGCGCTCACAGTAGCGGCTCTTGCAGTGATGGGAAGTGGGGCTCTTTTCAGAGACTCGGCTTTTTTAGCTCAGCTCCCAGAGAAGAGCTGACTCTTTCGATTCCCGGACAAATCTTCATTGTCACCTTAAGGTTGTAAAAATAGCTTATTTTTAGTGTTTTTATGAAAAACACCATAATTGCCCATTATTCTACATGCATTCCGTCATACAATCAATCTTATTGCCAATTTCTGATTCACTACAAAGAGTCAGGTCTGAGAGCCTCTTATTTTTTGCATGACACATTAGTAGTGGGAACTGCCCGCGTCTGTTCCAAAGTTTAATTTACATGGGCCAAAAGTGCTTTTCGGATTTCTTTAGCATTCCATCCCAGGACAAAAAACTTAAAATATCTGAGTAAAACAAAGCTACAGGAAACACCAGCAGTACCACCCCAGAGCGCAAACGCACATTTGGAGTGTTATGACTGCAGGCTTACAAGGTAAGAACACTGCTTGACTATGATTTTGCCGCCATGCAGTCAGTAGACATGATTTATCAACTGCTGAATTGTATCGAAATATCAGTTTTACTGAGGCTGTATCATGTGATGCTCAACATTAGTACACTAATTGCATGAAGCCTGGGACCTGTACCTGTGTATTGTATCTTTGTAGTAACCCATTTTTTATTCTGGTAATTCAACAGTTTTCTATTCCAGTGTAGTTCAATAAGCACTGCAACAGTCAGAGTCCATCCAGGCTAACTCTGGCCCCACCCCCCCTTTTTTTTCTCAGCACCTCCTGTTGGAAAAAAGTTTCCTCACCTATCTCAAAGATTTTCAAAGATTTTCATATTAATGCCATATTAATGCCACTGATCTGAATTCATTGAGTGTTGTGGGATGGCTGTGTGGTGAGAGGAGGAATATCGGCTCAGTTATTGTGGGAAGGGAGATGTCAATTGTTGATATAAGACCTGACAACGCCACCCTGGGACTTTCACCCAGGGAATTAGAACTGGAAGCACGCAGGTCCGTTGCTCATTGAAACGGACACGTGGTTCCAACTTAAAAAATACAATCTTTATTCCAACAGTAAGTGTTTAAAAGTACCTAATACATACTTTAAAAACTCACACAGAACCCAGGGAAGGGGGGGGGGGGGGGAATTGACTCTCGGCTAAGGCCTAGTGGATGGGCTTGAGCTAATGCGGAGGGGAGCGATCCATTAAACAAAAGTAAAGCAAATCAAACCACACCCAGTGAAACAAACCACCACCGCGCACAGCAAACAAGGAAGGATGCCACCTTCCGGACAACAGCAAGCCACCACTGACCTCCAGCCGCTGAAGGGAGAAGGAAAATAAAACACGTATGGGTTGACGAGTGAAAAAAATAAACTAAATGAACAAAATAAATAGAAATAAACACACTAATGATACAATAAAATGCAACCCGCACCTTCACACACACACACACACACACACACACACACACACACACACACACACACACACACACACACACATTCACTCATTCGTTCATGCTGGGGGGGAGGGGACAACCCCCAAATGAAGAGCGTGCCCAGTTAGCATGATGAGAGAGCCATCAACTGAAGCAGTGTGCTGCTGTACCTGTCAGTCAGCGACCTCTGAGCAGGAAATGACACGTCAGTCAGCAGGGGCGCAAAGGAAGCTTGGAAGGAGGAGCTCTGCTTTTATACTCGGCCCACCTCATCAGCAGCCAATCAGCACTGGCCTGCATGCAGCACATAGAGCAGAAACCTCTATGCTGCTACAGCTGGATTTAGGGACCGAGACAGACACGGTGTCCTTCCAAATCCTGGGTATTTGCTGTACTTCTCAGGATCTTTTAAAGATGTTAAACTGCATTTTCATAGATCAGGTGCAAGGAGCTCCAACGAGGTGTGTCCATTTCATTTTTCAATTTCGTACACAGGGCAGTCCGGCGCAGTGCATCCACACCTCCATCCCTCCCTACGCCTGGATCTAAAAGATGGACAGACCTTACTTGACGTCGCCAAAAGCATTCTGAAATCCTGTTTTGAAGCGTCGAGCAGGACGTCTTCATATTGAACATTTGAAACTGTCAATATACTGGTCAAGCCTGGCAGATGACTCCATCACATGAACAGAGGAGGTGCTGTGATAGGGTGATTTATGCAAAACGTTAACTCAGAAAATGAAATCAGCAGATGAATACATGAGCATATGAAAATCACAATGTGGCCAAGCCGACACGATTGTAGAAACTAGTGATAGTGACCAAAACATGCTTTGAAACCAGGCTTTTAGTATGTTTATAGTTTCACTGTGAAATTTGGCATTTTGCATGGGTCTCAATGGGACTCAGGCTCTTTTTGGAACATCATGTCCTCTGCTGGAATTTTTCTGCAATTACAGCTTGTCTGCACTTCTCCTGGCTTCATTTTCCATCACCGGAGTTTGCTGCCTGGTCTCTCTCACCAGCGCAAATGGGAAAGAGGGAGGAGAGAAGGTGTGACTGGGCTTAACACAGCGGACTGCAATCTTGACCAATTAACTGAACGCCTCTCCTTCACTTCAAATGAGCTGCGAGGTGCAGCACCAGTTTTAACTCACCACCACCATGGATGAGAACAGCTGCAGCAGCAGTTCAAGGCACCAAACTTCCTCCAGGAGGAAACTGATGTGCTGAAGGTCCAAGCTTGCAGCACCAGAATATTTGGAAAGGGCAATAGACCTCCACGGGCTGATGATGCAAAAACAGGATGAGAGAAATTTAAAAATATTTTCAAACAAGTTTGCTTAGGTATTCTGTGAACTGCTGCCCAATTTACAAAACAGTTCAGGGCCTAAAAAAAAAAAAGCTGTCAGAGCAAAGAAGGCACATGGCGGCCACCAGGGCGGCCCCTCCACCAGTCTCACGATGAGCTCAGTGGAGGGCATGTCTTGAGTCTTCAATTTTAAAAAATCAAAGATGTCAATACATTTAATTCACTTTTTGCAACATAACCAGCTTCAGCTTCCAATCTCAATCTCAGGCGCCTGCCCTTTCCTCAACATCAACTCTGGACTCGCAACCAAGCCCTTTGGATTTGCTCCTGCTCTGCTTTCCTTTCCTGACTTCGCTGGACTTGCCTCTAAGGGTTCCAGTGTTGCCTGGTGTACGATAATTATCGTATTTGTACGATAATTTTGCCCTCTGTACGATGTACGATCAATAATCCAAAAAAAGGCCAAATATTCGATAATTTGACCATTCCGTGAAAGTGTGGTTGTAATTGGTTTTAATCAGTCTGTCGCAGCTGTCTGTCGGATTTTTTTGTGAACCCTGAAGGCATCTCTTTCCTTGTGACAAGTTTCAAGCCAATCGTGCTTTTCTAAATGTGAGCCGGCCTCAGAACAACAGTAATGATTGGCTGAATAGTCCGCTGCACCGCCCCATAGGTGAGGAAAGGAAAAAAAAAAATAGAAGAAGAAACGGAGCCGGTCCGCGGACAGGTGAAAAGCGCAGCTTCTGCGGCTCTGCAGCAGTCTCCATCGGGCTCAAACAAGTTTGTTTATGAACATCGAACGATGTTTATATGTGTTTGCATGTGATAGCCTCCTGTACGTCCAGCTGTCTTGTTCTATGTGTTTTTTTTTTTCTGCACCAAAATTACTAGATCGCTCAACAGAGTGATTTGATCCCAGGCAGTGCTTTGTACGGTTTGAAAATTGAGTAAAGGGACATTATGTGAAAATCAGCTTATTTTGCTTGCCGAAAACAGATTCATGCCTCTGGTATTGTATACAGAGGGATATTTTGCCCCAAAATTATTTAATATAACACAGCAGAGTCAGATTTACAACATTTGAACACAACCAGTACTTTATACCACTTGAAAAATGAGTAAAGACATTACAATGTCAAAATCAGCTTATTTTGCTTGACAAAAACTGATTCCGCCTACCGGAAATTACCGAAAGTGCAGTTTTTGCTTATTTTATAAGTGTTTTCATTGTGAGGACAGAGACAATGTTGTTTCACTGAAAATACAATTTCAATACTTGAAGCCAGATCTTTATTTCCTTGTCAGTTATCATGAAAACTATTTACCTTTTAAACCTGGTGCTATGTCTATTTCCTGACATTAGGTGGCCTCCAGGCCTCATGGTTTGGCTCATTAGTTCCCACCCGTCATTGTTTATGGGGGACACATTCACCTAACCACTGTGGAGCTGCTGATGAATCCATTCAGACGTTCTTTGACCCATTCGGTATTGGCGCAAAGCCGTGAGTGCCTGT
This sequence comes from Salarias fasciatus, assembly GCF_902148845.1. Taxonomy (NCBI): domain Eukaryota; kingdom Metazoa; phylum Chordata; class Actinopteri; order Blenniiformes; family Blenniidae; genus Salarias; species Salarias fasciatus. Next base: position 8,543,755 of record NC_043760.1, on the reverse strand, counting down.
TAGACGCTTTTCAACCCAAGAGTGACTATAGCGCATCAATAGACTTGTTTAGTTTGATCATGACGGGTGTACGATAATTTTCCTCAAAATACGATAATTGTATGTCTCTGGTACGATAATCCTACATTTCCCATCTGGCAACACTGAAGGGTTCCCCTGATCTCAAGCTCACTCACCCTAAGATTCTGGAGGCTAATAAAATCGGCTCTCTAAGCTCCAACCACCATTTTCACTTGCTGTTTGAACTTGAGCCTATGAACCACACCATAACAGTATGATTTCCACTCATCTGGGGAAAACTGAGCCCCACCAGAGTCTCAAGTCTTTTCACACTCTAACAGGTTTCCCTCCAACTTTGTCCTGTACAGCATGATGCTGCTTCCACCATACTTCAGAGTGGAGATGACGCTTTCAGGGTGACGTGCAGTGTTATTTTTCGTTAAGTTTTGTTCTCCTCAGAGCTCCTTTCTCAGTATTTCCTACTCTCCAACATGACTTGTGACAAATTGTAGACTGGATTTTTCTATCTTTGGTCCAAAATTGTATTTTCTTGTATGATTTGTTTAATGCAGGTTGATAGTTTTCTTGTGGACAAATTGTGACTCTCTGCAGCTCCTCCACAGTTCCAATGGGCCTCCAGGCTGCTTCTCTTATCAGTGTTCTTCTTCCCAGCTTTCAGTTTAGGTGGACGGGCATGTCTTTTAGATTTGTTATTCTGCCAGGCACTTCCCATTTTGGCATAATGCATTGCTTGTTGATTCTTCAGATGTTTTATATTTATAACTTAAGCCTATTTAAACTTGTACACAACTTTCTCCCAGGCCCATCTACTGTTTTCCTCAGTCTCCATGATAAATCCATGTTGCACACATGAGGACTCCACAGTATTTACCCTTTAGAATACTTCTGAATACTTCTGGTTGCACCATATTGCCATATTGGATTTGGCTGATCAGAGTAAAAGGACAGGAATACTGGGCTGTTTTTTTTTTTCATTAAGAAATTGTGAAAAGCATGAGTCTTTGGCCTTCCGTCCCTCTTGGAGAGAGAGAGACAGAGAGAGAGAGAGAGAGAGAGAGAGAGAGAGAGAGAGAGAGAGAGAGAGGACAAATGAAACAAATGAATAACCTCCCACCAGAGGGAGGGACTGGAGAATGATGTGCTGGAGTAAGACAAATAAATGTAGTAACACAGAAGTGGCAGCAGCTTCTCCTTGTCAGTTCTAATCATGACAACCCCTGAAGGAGCTGAACTCTGCTACCCTCGACTCCACAACTTGTCCTGCAAGAAGACCGTGCAGCCTCACTCAGAGTCCACGCTCATTTGCATTTTACTGTCCTCCATCTCTGTGCTCACTGTGCTCCTGAACCTGCTGCTCATCATCGCCATCTCCCACTTCAAGTAGACAATTTTTTTGTTTTTTGTTTAACTTTACAAATGAAAGATGCATTGTTGTACGCTGAATTGTATAGTTTTCAAACTATTGATCTGTTGCAATGATAGTTATTGAAAATAACAGTGAAGTCTGTTGTTTTCTTCCTCCTCCAGGAAGCTGCACACTCCCACCAACCTCCTCCTCCTCTCTCTGGCCTTCTCTGATTTCTTTGTGGGATTCCTCATGGCCGTTCCAATAATGCTCATCGAGGGCTGCTGGTACATCGGTGACATGATGTGCGCTGTCTATTATATTTTGGGCTGTATTACCACTGCAGCTTCGGCAGGAACAGTGGTGCTCATATCTATTGATCGCTACATGGCTATTTGTGATCCCCTGCATTATCCCACCAAAGTCACACAAAGCAGAGCAAACATGTGTATTTCAGTTTGTTGGGTGTCTTCTATGTTATTTCACTGTATGGTGCTGAGGGATAACATAAAACAACCTGGCAGGTATAACACTTGCTATGGAGAGTGTATCGTTGTTGTGGATTATGTTACTGGAATCGCTGATATTTTCTTTTCGTTTGTTTTTCCCGTCACTGTCATCACAGTTCTGTACATTCGAGTGTTTGTGGTGGCTGTGTCTCAGGCTCGTGCCATGAGGTCTCAGGTTACTGCTGTCACACTTCAGGGTTCGGTGAAAGTAACTGTCAACAAATCTGAGATGAAAGCAGCCAGGACTCTGGGGGTTGTTGTCATTGCATTTCTAATATGTCTTCTTCCATATTACTGTGTGATGCTCACCGGTCAAGATGCCTATATTGATGCTTCAAAAGCTCCCTTCTTGATATCTATTTACTATTTCAATTCATTCCTCAACCCTCTGATTTATGCTCTGTTCTACCCCTGGTCCAGAGAATCTATTAAACTCATCGTTACATGTCAGATACTGAGGCCTGGCTCCTGTTATACCAGCTTCACGAGTCACTGACACTTCTAAAATGAACGACCGAGGATGGATTGTTGTTTTTTCTTCTTTATTTCTGAAGCAGTACGAGGGAGATCTTCAGATTATTCATAAGTAAATCTTGCTAATGCCTCCTCTTTTTAGGTTGTCTTTAGTGTCATTGTTAAATTATGTGCATGCAGCTTACTTTTCTTGTCTACCTGTACCTATGAATGCAACAGAAATTGTCTGAATTGTTTGTGTAGAATAAATGTGATCACAAATGAAAATCCTGTCTTTTTTGTGCTACAGTGGAGTGTTTTATGCCCATCCTGGTTGCAAACTGATTTAGCTCCTCTCCATTTGTTGCCTCTCTTATTTTTCTTAAAGAGACAGAGAAGAAATCATTCAACCCAAGTAAAAAGCTTTTGATATTGATAATTAGATGAGGAGGAGATCAATTAAAGTATTTAAGGAGTAAAAAAAAAAGTCTCAGGGAAAAAGGCACTTGCAGAGATTTTCCAGACTTCACATAAAATTTCCAGAATTAAATTAAAAAAATATTCTCTGTGGTTGACTTCAGTACAAAACACTAATAGAAAAATTATTGGCTTCATCTGTGGCTCAAATCCTTAGTTTGTGTGTCTGTGGTAGAAAGACTGTCTCAGTTCTTCCTCCTCACACAACAAAACAAAAAACAAAAAAAAACCTTCACAGCTGATTATAAAGAGGAAGAGAGATCCAGACAATAATGACATTAATTATTATGGCAGACATAATTATCAATTCAGTAAAATAAAGAACATCCTTGAAATAAATATTCCTTATTTTTTCACATTTTTTTTCCATTCAACAAAGGAAATTTCTAATTACATTTTGTTCCAAAATATAATTTGAAATAAAATCACTTAATCGCTGGCTCTTTCAAAACATGTAGTTAAACCAGTATTTTGTGACCAGGGTGGTATTTTACACGCTTCAGAAAACTGCCTCACCTTTATGTAAGAGTCAGGAGAAAGATCCTGGGAATGTGGACTTACTGATCAGAATACACATACCATGTTTTGGTCTTTTATTATTGTTCTGTGAATGCCAAGTCCAGCACAAAATAATACATAATGGTAGTTTTTGGATAGTTTTAGATAAGAAAACCTTTATTTGTGCCTCAGAGGGGAAACAGCTTCTTTACAACAGCAGAAGTACAGTGAAACGTAGCACATTAGAGAAGTCATGTATTCTGCTTGGTTGACTTTAACTGAAACAAAACTCAAAACATCACAAAACAAATCAAATCCTTTGTTGTCTGTGGTAGAAAAACTGCTTCTCTCCTTCCTCATTCAACATCACAGCAGAACTTAGAGAGAGGAGGGCCTGACTGGAAGGAGCAGAGATACAGACAATGATTATCAACTGAGCAAAAACAAACACAAACCTTAGATTTTTTTATTATTACTTAAATGTTTATCAAACTAATTAAATGTATTTTATCAATTGGCTCCAACAGTGATATTAAATGTTGCGCAGGTATTTAAAAAAACTGATAACATATTGCACAGGTGTAATGGGAGCAGTTTTGAAATGTTCGTTGTGGAGTCTGACTGCAGCAGGAAGGAAGGGCCTCACACCGAGTCCAGAGACAGCCCAGGACAGAAGTGAACTTCTTGATGACCTTGTCTAGCTTCCTCCTGCTGCTCCAGCAGACCACACCGTACAGGACGACTGATGCCGCCACAGAGTTGTAGACGGTCCTCGGGAGTGGCCTCTTCACTCAGAAGAACTGCAATTAATGCTTTATGCTTATGATTTCAGATGCTGAAACCTGGGTCATGTCAGGCCAGGATCACATTCTCCAAAGAGTCACTGACTCTTTGAAGAATAAACTGGCTGCCAAACACAACACTGCATTGATATAAAACCAGCCACAAAACACGCTGCCACAAAACTGCTACGAAACGCCCGACTTAACATTACAGAAGGGAAACCTAGCTCGTTACACACGGCTCATGCTGCGCTCTGGTGGCTCAGCATAGCAGATGTGCAGTGATCATGGACTGCAACACACAGGCAGGCCAGCTGTGCCGTGAGACAAATGGACACTGAAACACTGCAGTGACACTGCTAAAATGTCCACCTTAATGTCAGGGGAGAGATGCGTCGAACAGTGTTTGGACACCAGCCTCATACCGCCACAAAAAATCAAAGGGAAAAACAGCTGAGATGAGGCATTCTGTCACACTGGGTAGTTTGAGTCACGCGCTACAGTGTCCTCTGTAGGTGGCAGGAGCCTTCTTCTCTACATACCTGGATGTTTTGGAGGAGGTCAGCATGTTCACCATCACAGACCTGCAGAAGGCTGCTTTTGCATCCTTACAGGGGCTTTTCCTCTCCTCAGTCTGTGATGGATGTGAACGCACAGAAGCAAACTTGTCTCACAGTTTTCAAATGTGCACAAATTTACAAGGGTTATGGACATCTGTATTTTGAGAAGTTTTTAATGTACAGATGGATTTTTGTTGGACATTCAGATCATTTACCAGAACTGAAAGCTTGTCAAGCCTGTCTTCTTTTATATTTGCTGACTGATTCTCCTTCTGTGGAAGAAGAGGGAAATACTGTCATTAAAAGCAGAAATATCACTAAAAACAGACACACTTCATCTTGAAAGGATTCCATTTATTTTAAAGGACAAACTGGCAAACTTTGAAGAAATCTGGAAACCCTTCATAACATTTCTGAAAGTGTGACACCATTGATGGACAGAGTGGATTTTGCCAGAGTGATAGAAACACGGTGAGTGGGGCGAGAATGTGAGAGTATTATTAGGCAATCAAAATTCTCGTTATGTTTATCAATGCAGGTTTTTTTGCTTGTTTTCATCCTCTTTTCATGTGTTTTAGCAAAATGAGGCTAGGACATCACATGAACTTATATGCAAATATTTTTGGGCTTCAGATCAGGTTCATAAAATCTATTGAGAGCTTTGTAGATGATTTTTACTAATTTTAAGAATGAAAAATGATTTAAAGTAACATTTCCTCACATGATATTGGCCTCGCAGGAGCCAGGCCTCAGTATCTGACATGTAACGATGAGTTTAATAGATTCTCTGAACCAGGGGTAGAACAGAGCATAAATCAGAGGATTGAGGAATGAATTGAAATAGTAAACAGATATCACAAAGGCAGCAGCTGAAGTGTTAATATAGGCATCCTGACCTGTGAGTGTCACACAGTAATATGGAAGAAGACATATTAGAAATGCAATGACAACAACCCCCAGAGTCCTGGCTGCTTTCATCTCAGATTTGTTGACAGTTACTTTCACTGATCCCTGAAGTTTGACAGCAGTAACCTGAGACCTCATGGCACGAGCCTGAGACACAGCCACCACAAACACTCGAATGTACAGAACTACGATGACAATGACAGGAAAAACAAATGAAAAGAAAAGATCAGCGATTCCAGCGACATAATCCACAACAACGATACACTCTCCATAGCAAGTGTTATACCTGCCAGGTTGTTTTATGTTATCTCTCAGCAACATACAGTGAATGAACGTAGAAGACACCCAACAAACTGAAATACACACGTTTGCTCTGCTTTGTGTGACTTTGGTGGGATAATGCAGGGGATCACAAATAGCCATGTAGCGATCAATAGATATGAGCACCATTGTTCCTACTGAGGCAGAAGTTATAATATAGGCGAAAACATGGTATGCAGTGCACATCATGTCACCGATGAACCAGCAGCCCTCGATGAGCATTATTGGAACGGCCATGAGGAATCCCACAAAGAAATCAGAGAAGGCCAGAGAGAGGAGGAGGAGGTTGGTGGGAGTGTGCAGCTTCCTGAAGGACAGAGAAAACAACAGACTTTCCTTATTACTTGCAGTAACAACTATTGTTGCAGCAGTTTAACAGCATCACATAAGCATTCAGAAAAATGACAATAAATCATTCTTGTTGGAAAGTAAGGACTACTTGAAATGGGAGACGGCGACGATGACCAGCAGGTTCAAAACCACAGTGAGCACAGAGATGGAGGACAGGATCACGTAAATAAGTGTCGACAGATAATAAGGCTGCACGGTCTTCTTGCAGGAGGAGTTGAAGAGTTGTGGGTAGCAGAGGTCAGCTTCCTCAAGTGTCATCATCATCATCATCATCATCATCAGACTGAAGAAGAGACACGACTGAGCTCGACCAGCCTTCAGTGCCACAGATTTATTCATCATCTTCCCTCTCATTACTCCTCCGTCCCTCCCTCTGATGGGAATTTTTATTTCAGTTTCTGTAAAAGTTCCCCTTCAATTTTTATGTCATCCTTCACTCCCCTCGCTTTAAAAAAAGTTTTGCACAGTCTTATCTGCTTTACTGTCAAAAATGATTGTTGTATGCTTTTTTATTAATCTTATCAGTCTTATTCACCTTTGATCTTTAACCAGTAGAATCTGCTCAATTAATTTGAGGAAGTCTCAGGGTTTATGAGCTACATAAGTTAAACAAGATATCCCGTTACTGGGAAAACTGGTCAGTGGTTTGAATGTTACCGGTGTATGCGCCTCAGTCTGTGATAAATATAAACATGCAGAATCAAACTTGTTTCACAGTCAGACGGCAGATTCAAGCTAAGCGCGCAGAAAGAGTCATTCATTCACTTTATTGTACTGTTTTCGCTAACTCAGCTCTAAAAAGTTTTCGAAGTAGGCAACTTAGTGTGTTTTAGGTGCACCCTGGAGCACAGCGAGGAGGATTCGGCCAGTCTGACAGAAGACATAGATCGCTGTTTCGACCGGATTGTCATGGGGAAGCCAAACCAAACATCCACCCCTTCTGCTTCCTCATCAAAAACCAAGAGAGAGCGGAATGAGGAGTCGTCTGGAGCTATTTCTCCACCTGCAGACGACTTAACGGATGTTCTTATCTCTACAGATAAAAAGCTTTCCTGTCTTTATGCCAGTTTGAGCCTGTTGGCAACCCTCCTCAAGGAATTTCAGGCCATACGCAAGTCGCTGGAATTCAGCCAGCAGCAGGTTAAATGAATACTCAGAAGATTTTGGACCCACACCCTTTCCCTATCATTGACAAAGTGAGATAAGGTCATGAATACCTTTCTTTTGTCTGTGTGTCCAGTCGCTGGATCCCAGCTGTTAGCATCGTACTTAGCTTAGCTCAATTGCTGGAGGTGAATAGGAGTCAGAGCCGAACTGACGAAAGTGGACAAAATACTCCTTACAGTGGTCCAGGGGATGGCGTATTAGCACGTGAAGTAAATTCGAATGGCTATAAAACATTTTAAAAGACGTTTTTTCGTTTCAATCAGTTAAAATAACGTTTTGATACACAGAGACCTGCGCATGCGCACTGCTCCGCAGAAGGATATACCGGAGCACAGCAGTCTCTCACTCTCACTGTATTGTACTCTCACTGTCCCATAACGACTCTGTAATATCAATACATAAAACTGCCATAAAATAATTAATAGTAAGTCACTGCCCGTCTCCACTGCACTGCTCACTGTGGATGTTTTCTTGTGCATTTTTCTTTTTTCACTCTCACTCTTTTCTCATTTCACTCTTCTTCACTCTCACCCTGTCATGGTTCACTATAGCTGCACCCGTTACCATAGTAACCCGACACGACGGGGCGCACCGGGACGTCGGTCTGTTGATACACATTAACACTGAACAGTCTCGCGTGCACTTAAAGCATGTCGATAGACAAATTCACAACGCAGATTCAGCTGATATGCATGCGTGCACACCCGTAAACAATTGGCTCCATTCAGACACCAGGTTTGGTGATATGCATATGACACTCATTTTAGTTGTCCAGTCATGAACACTCTCAATTTCGTCTCCTGGAATTTTCGTGGGGCTGCTACAAGAAAAAAGAGATTAAAAATTACCCATCGGCTTCAGGATTTACAGGCAGACATTGTCTTACTACAAGAATCTCATTTAACAAACTCATCAGTAGATCTTCTTCCATCACCACAGTTTCCACATGTGTACTCAATCTGTTATAACTCCAGGCAAAGAGGGTGGGTGGCAGCTGATGGCAGGGTGCCAGGCGACCCGATCCTAAGACACAGAGACTAGCTGTAGGGACATGGAGTTTCACCTCACTGGGGGGGGGGGCAGCTTGAGCTTGTGAGGGAGGTAGAGAGGTAGCGGCTAGATATAGCCGGGCTCACCTCCACACATAGCCGGGGCTCTGGAACCCAATCTCTCGAGAAGGGCTGGACTCTCCACTTCTCTGGCGTTGCCCGCGGTGAGAGGCAGTGGGCTAGTATGGGTTTGCTTACAGCCTCACAGCTCAGCCGCCATGTGTTGGAGTTCACCCCAGTGAACCAGAGGGTCGCATCCCTGCGCCTTCGGATCGGGGTCAGGTGCCTCACTGTTGTCTCGGCTTATGGGCCAAACAGCAGTGCAGAGTACCTGGCCTTCTTGGAGTCCCTGGGAGGGGTGCTGGACTCCATCTGAGGATTCCATTGTTCTGTTGGGGGACTTCAACGCCCACGTGGGCAGTGACAGTGAGACCTGGAGGGGGGTGATTGGGACGCACGGCCTCTCTGATCTGAACCCGAGTGGTGTTCTGTTATTGGACTTCTGTACTAGTTACAGTTTGTCAATAACAAACACCATGTTCGAGCACAGGGGTGTCCACAAGTGCACTTGGCACCAGGACACCCTAAGTCTGAGGTCGATGATCGACTTTGTTGTCGTATCATCTGACCTCTGGCCGCATGTTTTGGACACTCGGGTGAAGAGAGGAGCAGAGCTGTCGACCGATCACCACCTGGTGGTGAGTTAGATTCGATGGTGGAAGAGGAAACCAGACAGATTTGGCAGACCCAAACCTAGTGTGAGGGTCTGCTGGGAACATCTGGTGGAACCCTCTGTCAGCAGGGTTTTCAACTCCCACCTCCGGGAGAGCTTCTCTCATATACTGAGGGAGCCTGGGGACATTGAGTCCGAGTGGACCATGTTCTCCACCTCCATTGTCGAAGCAGCTTCGTGGAGCTGTGGTCGTAAGGTCTCCGGCAACCCCTGAACCCGGTGGTGGACACCGGAAGTAAGGGCTGCCGTCAAGCTGAAGGAGTCCTATCAAGCCCTGTTGGCTTGCGGGACTCCAGAAGCAGCTGACAGGTACGGGCAGGCCAAGCGAACTGCAGCCCGAGTGGTTGTGGAAACATTAGATATTTAGGTATAAACATTTCTCCCAGGATATCAGAACTTTCAAAACTAAATTATGTTCCGTTATGAAAAAAACAATACAAGGTAATCTCTTACAGTGGAGACACTTACCTGTATCTCTTATGGTGAGGGTTACCACCATTAAAATGATGATTTTACCTAAGGTTAACTATCTATTCCAAATGATACCAACCAAAGCATCCTTCGGTTGGTTTACATCACTGGACTCATATATATCCACATTTCTCTGGAAAAATAAACCATCAAGTATCAGTTTAAAGACTTTACAACAGACTAAAGACACAGGTGGACTCGACTTGCCCAACCTCAATAATTACTTCCTAGCCAGCAAGCTCCAACATATCTCCATATGGCTTCAAGGTTGTATTTCTTTCCATGGAGAGAGAAATCCAGTGACAGTTAGTCCTTTTTGAAATGCTGCGCATGCGTGACCAACACCCCCTCCTCCCCTGCTTTCTACGGAGGAACGCCTCCTCCTTACGCAGAAAGTTTGTGCGTGCGAGCTGAGTAGCATGTAGCAACTTAGCATCATAGCGCTCACAACCAACGTGTCCTTTTGAACAACACAAAACACAGCGAATATGAATCCTGTACCTGAGCCGTCCCTGCTCTCGGGTGGATCAGAGGAGGACGGGGAGGTTTGTGTGGAGCTGCATGACTGGAGCAGACGCTCGGAGCTCGCAGCTGATCTGTGTGTGCTGCAGCATGCAGGCGTAAACAAACCCCCCTCCTCCTCTCACTCTCCGGACTTTTCCATACAAGTCTTGTTTTAAGATTAAAACATACATTGCTTGTGGCAATTGTCTCAATTGCTTGTAAACTTGAGACTCTCAAGTCTACAGGTAAAAAGGTGTTGATAGCGGCAGCAGAGCCTAGCATGGGGGAGTGCATGGGGGAGGGGTGTACAAAAATGGCGTATAGGAGCATGACAGTTACGCTACAAATGTAGAGAGGTTGATTGACACAATAGAATACCAATAGATAACGAGGCTACCTCGTTATTGATTGGCTAAAGTAATGTTGGTTTTACAACCTCCAGAGTTGATTAATGTTTATTTTCTTTTTTTTGATCACGATAAAAACAAGGCTGCTACAGCTTAATAACACCATTTTTTAGCTTTAATTCATTTTTGTTAGTAATAAAGATCTTCTATACAACCTTTAAACCTAACAATCTAGATGAGCCCATGGCTGGACGTAGAGCAAGCATTATGTGGGGATGAAGCAGGCCTAAGGACAGCCAGGGCTAACCTGTCATGAGGTATCAGAGTGGCCAAGAGACAGTACTCCAGGAGGATCGCCGATCGTTTCACTGACAGCAGAGACACCAGGAACCTGTGGCGAGGGATCCAGACCATCACGGATTATAAGCCCGCTCCACAGACCTGTGACAACTCCACCTCTCTGCTGAATCAACTGAACAACTTCTTTGCTCGCTTTGAGGCCGACAACAACATCCCAGCACAGAAAGCCCCACCTCCTCCTGACGACCAGGTGCTGAAACTGTCCCCGGACAGTGTGGGGAGATTCCTCAAAGGGACCAATGTACGAAAAGCCCCAGGTCCTGACAATATTCCTGGTCGTATCCTGAAAGACTGTGCTGAGGAGCTCACTGATGTTTTCACTGACATCTTTAACATCTCGTTGAGCCAGGCTGTTGTCCCCACATGCCTCAAAGCCACCACCATCATCCCGGTTCCTAAGAAGCCATCTCCCTCCCACTACAATGATTATCGCCCGGTCGCACTCACCCCCATCCTTATGAAGTGCTTTGAGCGGCGAGTCATGCAGCACATCAAGTCTGCCCTCCCATCCACCCTGGATCCCTACCAGTTTGCTTATCGGTCCAACCGCTCGACCGATGACGCCATCGCCACTGCTCTCCACTCAGCCCTGACCCACCTGGAGACCAAGAACTCATAAGTCAGAATGCTGTTCATCGACTTCAGCTCAGCATTCAACACAATCATCCCCCAGCAGCTCATCTACAAACTGGACCGGCTGGGACTCAACACCACCTTGTGCAACTGGCTGCTGGACTTTCTGACAGGGAGACCACAGGCAGTTTGGGTTGGCAGCAACACCTCCGGCACCATCATTTTGAACACGGGGGCCCCCCAGGGATGTGTGCTGAGCCCCCTCCTCTTCACTCTGCTGACCCATGACTGCACACCCACATCCAGCTCAAACCTCTTCATCAAGTTTGCTGATGACACGACGTGGTGGGTCTCATCAACAATGACGATGAGACAACCTACTGGAGTGAGGTGAGCCGCCTGGCCACGTGGTGTCAGGACAACAATCTCCACCTGAACATGGAGAAGACGAAGGAGATTGTTGTGGACTTCAGGAGAGAGCATTCCCAGCATGCTCCACTAACCATCAATGGTGCTGCTGTGGAGAGAGTGAGCAGCACCAAGTTTCTGGGTGTGCACATCTCTGAGGATCTTTCCTGGAACATCAACACCACATCACTGGCTAAAAAAGCTCAACGGCAGCTCTACTTCCTCCGCAGACTGAGAAGAGCGAGAGCCCCAACCCCCATCATGACCACCTTTTACAGAGGCACTGTAGAGAGCATCCTGACCAGCTGCATCACGGTGTGATACGGCGCCTGTACCGTGTCCTGCTGCAAGACCCTGCAGCGCATTGTGAGAGCAGCCGAGAAGATCATTGGTGTCTCTCTCCCCTCCCTCTCCTCTATTTACAACACCCGCCTCACCCGCACAGCCACCAGGATCGCAGGTGACCCCACTCACCCTGCCCACAGCCTTTTCAGCCTGCTGCCGTCGGCTAGGAGACTGCGGAGCATCCGGGCCAGAACTAGCAGACTCAAGGACAGCTTTTTCCACCAGGCAGTCAGGAAGCTAAACTCCCTCCCTGCTCTGCCCCACTCCCTGTCTCTGCCCCCCGCCACTGACCTCAGGCCTGAACTTTTCTGTGTTTTACTGTGTTCTTAGTAAATTATTTTATTTATTACCCTGATCTTATATGTTTTGTTGCACCGTGGGTCCGAGAGGACTGTAATTTCATTTGTGCTGTATGTGTTTATGTATGGCATATTTGACAAATAAACTGACTTTGACTTTGACTTTGATGTGAGGATCCAGTCATCTCTGACTTGCCATCAGTTCCACCATCAAATCTATGTTTTAAAAGTATTAACATCAGCTCTTTTCTAAAACTAACCAAGTTTTTTTTTTTTTTTTTTTTTTTTTTTTTTTTATTAGTATCCTTTACTCCGAGAGTTAGGCTTCTGACCCGTGACCCGAGTACCCCCTTTTCGTGCCACAAACATGTTAATGTGAACTGGGATGACAATAAAGTTTTCTTGAATCTTGAATCTTCCCTGATCCTGTGTAAATTGACACCCATCTAGAACAAGCCTGACATGCTGCCAAACTAAAAAATGATAAACTTCGCTCAGTGGAGAAATACAGGAAATTAGACAGAACATATTGTAGCGTTGAGCGGTGACTTGAGGCAGGGATGCTGAGGCAAAAAACTGCTCATGCTCAACCAGGGTTTTATTGTCACCTCAACTGAGCACTTTGGGATCATCACACACGTATCACTGGCTCACAGGCCGACAGCCACTCCCCCAGCAATCCCCCTGAGTCACGGTGAAACAGGACATAAAATTAAAGCAATACAAATGAACACAGAACACCAAAAGCAAGACTAATACAAGCAAATAATAATAAAGGGAAGCAATAACAAACACAAATAAACACTCAAACGGCCCGCAAATGGCCCGAACAGTCCCCAAAATCCCCATGATGCCTAGCGGCCCCCACCCGGAACTCAGTCCCTCTTACAGCGACCCCCCAGCCGCTACAATATCATTGAAAATGGCAACTTTCTATCATTTAATCGCTTGCCTCACAATATAGAATCAGCAGCACAATATTTTAGAGCAGAAAGGCAAAAGCTTGCTTAATCTTGATTTTCAGTATGAGTACATACCGTGGAAGTGGAGCCTCACGATCCTTCTGACTTTTTGGGTTTTAAGCAGAAGGTGTGAGAAAAGTTACCACAGGGATACGTGGCTTGTGGCGGCCAAGCTTCCATAGCGACGTCGCTTTTTGATCCTTCCGTGTCGGCTCTTCCTATCATTGTGAAGCAGAATTCACCAAGCGTTGGATTGTTCACCCACTAATAGGGAACATGAGCTGGGTTTGATGTGTTGTTGCAATAGTAATGCTGGGGGGCAGTGGGCCCGGGGGGGGGTAGCTGTCTGGATTAGGGGCTAGGGGTTTGTGAGCGGTATGACTGAGGTGTGTGTGCGTGTGCATGTGGGTGTGTACATGTGTGTCTGTATATTTCTGTGTGTCTTTGTGTGAGTATGCATATATGTGTGTGTATGCGTGGGTGTATATGTGTGGGCGAATGGGTAGATATGTATGTGAGGAGAGAGTGCGGTGCCCTGTGGAGGGGCCCCCGGCGGGCCTGGGGGTAGTGGGCTCTGGGTCTGGGCCCTTCCGCTGCCCCCTGTCTGTCCTCGCCTTCATTCCTCCTGATGCATGATGGGTGTGTGCTTCTTGGGTCAGTGACTCTCTGTCTATGGTCGCTGTCCGCCCTGGTCCTGGCTGGGGGGGCTCCTGGGTGACTGGGGTGCCTAGTGCCGCTTCTGGTTCATCCTCTGGGGCGAAGTTCTCTCCTGCCGTCCTTGGCTCCCAGGTGCCCGGGCTCTCTTGGCCGCCTGGGGTCCCAGCAGGGGCTTTCCTCTGCCCTCTTCTGGACCGGTGTGTGGATGTCGGCCTAGGGGAGTGGCTTGTATCTGGGCTCTGGAATGGACGCCAGTTGTCTGGGCCCTGAGGGCCTCTCTGGCCTCTCTTCTGGTCTTCTCAGGGGTCAGAGGTCATATAAGCATGATCAGTATCACACTTGCCTAATCACGCTGGTCTTTAATCACTCTTCACATTCTACATGCGGACTTGGTTACCTTGTTTTCTTGTGGTGGGTTAGATTAATGGTGATCTGTAATAGATCTCTCCTGATGCTCTTGTGTAATTTCATACTTGGATCCTCAGCTTCACGCCCCAGTTTACTGCCACCTATAGTCTCCAACAAAAGTCCGTAGGATGCCCTCCGCCATATCTTTGTGTAGGAGCAGTAGCCGATTGTCTGGAGTGTCAATAATAATTAAAAGACCGTCACATCTTTGCACTCTCTTCCTTCTCTTCACTCTTTTTTGTGGTTATTTGCTTGTTTGTTCACAAGTTTGTTTCTTCCACTTTCCTGTCTCTTCATCTGTCTTTCTGTCCCCCTGTCAGGTCCAGCAATATCATGTATCAGTACTCCAAATAAATGAAATAAATAAACAAATTAAGAAAGCATGTTACTAAGGGGAGCTTTATACTTATAAGCTCCTCTTACAAGAGTAAATCTGTCAGGCACATGTAACAGCAGCCAGACTTCCATTCTGCTGCTTTAATGCTCGACAGGACAGGTTATAAAAAAATAAATAAAAAAACTTGTCTCACAGTTTTCTAGCGTGCACAAGGTTACAAGGGTTATGGACATCTGTATTTTGAAAAGTTTTTAATGTACTGATGAATTATTGTTGGACATTTAGATCATTTACCAGAACTGAAAGCTTGTGCCTGTCTTCTTTCATATTTGTTGACTGCTTCTCCTTCTGTGGAAGAAGAGGAAAATACTGTCATTTAAAGCAAGAAAATCACTAAAAACAGACACACTTCATCTTGAAAGGATTCCATTTATTTTGGAGGACAAACTGGCAAACTTTGAACAAATCTGGAAACCATTCATAACATTTTTGAAAGTGTGACACCATTGATGGACAGAGTGGATTTTGCCAGAGTGATAGAAACACAGTGAGTGGGGTGAGAATGCGAGAGTGTTTTCTTTTTATTAGTCAATCAAAATTTTGTTAATGTTTATCAATGCATGTTCCTTTGTTTTTTTGTTTGTTTGTTTTCATCATCTTTTCACGCGTTTTGGCAAAATGAGGCAAGGACATCACATGAACTTACATGCAAATGTTTTTTGGCGTTAGATCAGGTTCATAAAATCTATTGAGAGCTTTGAAGACGATTTTTACTAATTTTAGGAATGAAAAATGATTTCAAGTAACATTTCCTCACATGATATTAGCCTCGCAGGAGCCAGGTCTCAGTATCTGACATGTAACAATGAGTTTAATAGATTCTCTGAACCAGGGGTAGAACAGAGCATAAATCAGAGGGTTGAGGAATGAATTGAAATAGTAAACAGATATCACAAAGGCAGCAGTTGAAGTGTTAATATAGGCATCCTGACCTGTGAGTGTCACACAGTAATATGGAAGAAGACATATTAGAAATGCAATGACAACAACCCCCAGAGTCCTGGCTGCTTTCATCTCAGATTTGTTGACAGTTACTTTCACCGAACCCTGAAGTGTGACAGCAGTAACCTGAGACCTCATGGCACGAGCCTGAGACACAGCCACCACAAACACTCGAATATACAGAACTACGATGACAATGACAGGAAAAACAAATGAAAAGAAAAGATCAGCAATTCCAGCGACATAATCCACAACAACGATACACTCTCCATAGCAAGTGTTATACCTGCCAGGTTGTTTTATGTTATCCCTCAGTACCAGACACTGAAAAACTGCAGAAGACACCCAACAAACTGAAATACACAAGTTTGCTCTGCTTTGTGTGACTTTGGTGGGATAATGCAGGGGATCACAAATAGCCATGTAGCGATCAATAGATATGAGCACCATTGTTCCTACTGAGCCAGAGGTGATAATATAGGCGACAACATAGTACACAGTGCACATCATATCACCGATGAACCAGCAGCCCTCGATGAGCATTATTGGAACGGCCATGAGGAATCCCACAAAGAAATCAGAGAAGGCCAGAGAGAGGAGGAGGAGGTTGGTGGGAGTGTGCAGCTTCCTGGAGGAGGAAGAAAACAACAGACTTTCCTTATTACTTGCAGTAACAACTATTGTTGCAGCAGTTTAACAGCATCACATAAGCATTCAGTAACATGACAATAAATCATTCTTGTTGGAAAGAAAGGACTACTTGAAATGGGAGATGGCGACGATGACCAGCAGGTTCAAAACCACAGTGAGCACAGAGATGGAGGACAGGATCACATAAATAAGTGTTGACAGATAATAAGGCTGCACGGTCTTCTTGCAGGAGGAGTTGAAGAGTTGTGGGTAGCAGAGGTCAGCTTCCTCAAGTGTCATCATCATCATCATCATCAAACTGAAGAAGAGACACGACTGAGCTCGACCAGCCTTCAGAGTAACAGATTTATTCATCGTCTTCCGTCTCGTTACTCCTCCGTCCCTCCCTCTGATGGGAGTTTTCTTTCAGTTTCCCTTCAATTTTTGCTATTTTCGTTCACTCCCCTCACTTTAAAAAAAGTTTTGCACAATCTTATCTGCTTTACTGTCAAAAATGATTGTCGTATCCCTTTTTATTAATCTTATCAATCTTATTCACCTTTGATCTTTAACCATTAGAATCTGATCAATTAGTTTGAGGAAGTCTCAGGATTTTTGAGCCTGATTTATGATGTCTGTAAGGGGGTGGACATACAACTGTACGCTGATGACACAGTGATCTATACAAGTGCAAAAACATCTGGAGAAGCAGCTCAAGTCTTAACATCAGCCTTAACCACTATCAAAAGTTGGCTAACCAGCTCTTGTCTTCAGTTAAATACACAAAAAACGGTTTGTATGTTTTTTTCCAAAAGAGCCACCAACATCGTTCGTTCTAATGTGTATTTTGGAGATCAAGAGCTGCAATTAGTCAATGAATTTAAATATTTAGGAGTCATGATTGATTCTACTCTCTCCTTTAAAAAGCATGTTAAAATGATATTGAGAATTATTAAATACAACGTGGCAAATTTTAATCAAATAAGACGATCTATGTCTGATCAAGCTGCTATGATGTTTCTGCACTGTATGATCTTTTCTCACATAGGTTATTGCATAACCATCTGGTCGCTGACAGGAGTAACAATCTTAAAACCTATTGAGAGGCTTTACAAAAAAGCTCTAAAAATACTTGACAAAAAACACTTAACTATCACCATTGCAAAATTACATCAAAGTATAATCTGTTAGGTTTTGAAAATTTTATACAATTTAAAAATCTATGTCTAATTTATAAGACTTTACATGGCTTAGCTCCACCACCACTTAAAACCTTCATAAAACGCAGAAGTGCTTCAGTCACCACCAGGGCCGTAAGCAGAGGAGACTGTGAAGCGCCCATCAGGAAAACTGTCGTTGGTCAGAATGTGCTGTCTTATGAAGGCAGTGCTCAGTGGAACAACTTGCCAGTAACAGTGAGGGAGGCCACAAGCTTTAAAAGTTTTAAAACCAAGCTAAAAGAATGGCTCAGATCAACACAAATTTGCAAACATGAGTAATGAGTAATACTAATATGCACTTCAGAGATATGTGCAATGCAACATAGCACTTTAGGGCAATGTACAATAAAAATATAACAAAGCACTTTAAGAATGTGTGCAATACAATAAAGCACTTTAGGGCAATGTGCAATGCAACAAAGCACTTTAAAGAGAAGTAATTTTAGTGAATATACCGTGTAATGATTTTTAAAGATTGTAATAACTGTAATTTGAAACTATAATTTTATTTAATGTAACTATGATGAATTTACTGGTTTGGCAATCTTTGTTCAGGTCCTCTCGTCCGGGTGTGTAGTTGTGAATTGTTTTTGTGTGGTGTTCTTGTTTTTTGTCTACCTCTATGATTGTTTATTGTGGTGTATTGTGACCCCTGTATTCTGCCCTGTTACTGATTCCCTGTCGTTTTCTTTGTTTACGTGACAATTGTCACATTCACCTGTCTAGGGACTGCGGATGGAAATTAGCCCATGGCTACATTCCGGCATATTTACACATGTTGTTCATTAATATGCACTGTCCCTATTAAATAAATAAATACATTGAAAAAATTGAAATGAGCTACAAAAGTTAAAGAAGATATCCTGTTACTGGGAAAACTGGTCAGTGGTTTGAATGTTACCGGTGTCTGCTGGTTGTGGAGACGATGGGATGTCACCCTGACAGTGAGCGTGACGACAAAGACACTTAACATGCATATATTTTAAATCAGAAACAGCTATCAATGCACAACCTTGGACACGTCATCAGTGTTCTTTCCTGGAGTCACTGAGTATTTGGGGTGTTACAACAGACACCCTCCTCCAGGTGACCCACATGACCCCAGGCTGTCCTGATGAGGACACCATGTGTCCATCTGGCATTCTGCCAGCGGCACCTGGTGGTTAATTTCTAAAGTGGCGTGCTTGATCATTCTTCAATTTCAGTGTGTTTATCAACCAGATAGCAATTAGTGACCTTAATTTAATCCCAAACCACAGCAATCAAATGGCGCTGGCTGATTTAATTTCTTGTCATTCATTTATGTTGTGAATCACTGAATGTTGGAATTTTTATTGGGTCTTCAACCGGAGACATCTGGAAGCTTTTTCCACTGCCTCCATGGTTCTTCTCCAGTGCTGGTTATACCTGGTGAGTTGCAGGACTGACTTCACGACTTGCTGGTAAATCTCTGACTGCGAGCTTACACTGGTTTGCACCTGGTCCTCCGGTCATTCCTCTGACAGTCCTCAACCAGCTCCTGGTACTTGTCCCAGTCCCTCAGTCTGACACGACTGGGGGATTTGGCACATGGGAGACTGGAGTAAGTCAATTTGCTATTGAGTTACTGGCCTCGCTCCCTTCAACTACAGCTACAGCACTGACCACCTACCCGGTACATTTATACTTCAAGAGGTTCAAGTAGCTAGCCTACGTGGGCTCTCCATGTGCAGACAATGTTTCTAAAAACATTTGGGCTATGTTTGAATTTGCTCTGTTTATGCCCATGCCTACAGAGCCCACTGAGAATCTCTCCTGGGCTCATGTTCCTGTTACCCATCTTCAGCCCAAACTCACCTGACCCACTTTTACACTGTATGGGGCCCATTCAGCTGGCCTACATGGGCTCCTCTTGTGGGGCCCATATTTCCAAAATAAATAGGCCTTGTATAAATTTGCTGTTTATGCCCATGCTCAGTTCGCCCACCTACATCCTCACACAGGCTCATACAGGCGGCCCACATGGGCTTCACATACAGGGCCCATGTACCTAAAACCACATGGGACTTGCTCACTCAGTCCCCACAGAGCCCGTGTATGGAACACTTGTGGGCCCCACATGTACATGTTGGCCAATATTGATTCAAATATAATCCTTGGAAGTAAAAAAAGTTCTGCATCCTTTCCACTCATTCACATTCACTGCTTAATACAGAGTACACTACGTTTCCACATGTGTATATGCACCATAATAAATCTGTGCTGGTTTGCCAGACATGCAATGCTTCAGTCAAACAGACTCTCAAGGTTCTTTGGTCTAGCACATCAGAGTACAGCCTGGAAAAGTTAGCTTTTCAAACACAGGCAACAATTTATTTTCACACCAACATTAAATTTAGAGCCAAGGTTGTTTTTTCGTTTGTGAGGAAGAAGTCTTTATCCGTAGGATATAAATTATGTCCGTGTGTGTAGAACATGAAAGCTCAAAATTGCAAAACAATTTGAAAACAGATAGATCAAATAAATCTGTTGAGACTTTAGAGCATCGAGCTCACGCTTTCGAAATTTTGTTAATATCTATCAATGTCTGTTCTATTTTTGTTTTGTTTTTTTCAGAAAATGAAGCTAGGACATCATATGAACTTGAATGCAAATATATATTTTTTTTATGCTTCCAAATAAAGCCATTTTAAACAAGAGCATAACAGTTAGATCAGGTTCATAAAATCTATACAGAGCTTTGTAGACCGTTTTTGCATATTTTAAGTGTATGACACTGAAAGAAAGTAACATTTCCTCACATGATATTGGCCTCGCAGGAGCCAGGCCTCAGTATCTGACATGTAACGATGAGTTTAATAGATTCTCTGAACCAGGGGTAGAACAGAGCATAAATCAGAGGGTTGAGGAATGAATTGAAATAGTAAACAGATATCACAAAGGCAGCAGTTGAAGTGTTAATATAGGCATCCTGACCTGTGAGTGTCACACAGTAATATGGAAGAAGACATATTAGAAATGCAATGACAACAACCCCCAGAGTCCTGGCTGCTTTCATCTCAGATTTGTTGACAGTTACTTTCACCGAACCCTGAAGTGTGACAGCAGTAACCTGAGACCTCATGGCACGAGCCTGAGACACAGCCACCACAAACACTCGAATGTACAGAACTACAATGACAATGACAGGAAAAACAAATGAAAAGAGAAGATCAGCGATTCCAGCAACATAATCCACAACAACGATACACTCTCCATAGCAAGTGTTATACCTTCCAGGTTGTTTTATGTTATCTCTCAGTACCAGACACTGAAAAACTACAGAAGACACCCAACAAACGGAAATACAAAAGTTTGCTCTGCTTTGTGTGACTTTGGTGGGATAATGCAGGGGATCACAAATAGCCATGTAGCGATCAATAGATATGAGCACCATTGTTCCCACAGAAGCTGCAGTGGTAATACAGCCCAAAATATAATAGGCAGAGCACATTATGTCACCGATGAACCAGCAGCCCTCGATGAGCATTATTGGAACGGCCATGAGGAATCCCACGAAGAAATCAGAGAAGGCCAGAGAGAGGAGGAGGAGGTTGGTGGGAGTGTGCAGCTTCCTGAAGGACAGAGAAAACAACAGAGTTTCCTTATTACTTGCAGTAACAACTATTGTTGCAGCAGTTTAACAGCATCACATAAGCATTCAGAAACATGACAATAAATCATTCTTGTTGGAAAGTAAGGACTACTTGAAATGGGAGATGGCAACGATGACCAGCAGGTTCAAAACCACAGTGAGCACAGAGATGGAGGACAGGATCACATAAATAAGTGTTGACAGATAATAAGGCTGCACGGTCTTCTTGCAGGAGGAGTTGAAGAGTTGTGGGTAGCAGAGGTCAGCTTCCTCAAGTGTTGTCATCATCATCATCAAACTGAAGAAGAGACACGACTGAGCACGACCAGCCTTCAGTGCAACAGATTTATTCATCGTCTTCCCTCTCATTACTCCTCCGTCCCTCCCTCTGATGGGAATTTTCTTTCAGTCTCTGTTAAAGGAATACTCCAACGATTTTGGACCCACGCCCTTTCCCTATCATTGACAAAATGAGACAAGCTCAAACATACCTTTTTTGTGTCTCTGCGTCCAGTGGCAGGCTCCCAGCTGTTAGTATCATAGCTTAGCTCACTCGCTGGAGGTCAATAGGAGTCAGAGCTGGACTGACGAAAGTGGACAAAATACTCCTTACAGTGGTCCAGGGGACGGCGTATTAGCACATGAAGTAAATCCGAATGGCTATAAAACATTTTAAAAGACGTGTTTTCTTTACATTGTGATACACACAGAAAAACTTAGTGCTCCGCAGAAGGACCGCTCCCCCACCTGGGACAGTCAGATCATCTCTCCCTGCTGCTCATCCCTGCATACACTCAGTCGCAGATCCAGGCCCACCACAAAGATTGTAACAACTTGGCCTGAGGATGCACTCAGCGGACTCCAGGACTGCCTCCAACACACAGACAGATACGTAGTGGCAGTACTGGACTATATCAATTTTCGTATGGAACTGTGGCTGTGGACAACGTCATCCGTGTTTTTCCAAATCAGAAACCCTGGATGACCGGCCATGTCCGCTCACTCCTCAAAGCCCGTGACTCCGCCTTCAGGTCAGGCGACAGAGGTCTTTACAGCACGGCTCAAGCTGATCTGAAAAGGGGAATTAAAACAGCCAAAGCAGACTACAACAGGAGGATAGAGTCCCACCTCGCCAGCAGTACACCACGAGAGGTGTGGCAGGGACTGCGGAACATCACAAACTTCAGAGAATGTGACGTGATGTCAGGAGACCTAGCGTGTCGCTGGCAGAGGAGCTCAACAGTTTCTTTGCCCGCTTTGAAACATCGCAGCGACACTCATCTGCTCCAGCCCCGCCCCCACCCCCACCAGGCCCCGCCATCCCCCCACTAACTGTAGGAGAGCACGATGTGAGGCGTGTACTCCTAGGAGTGAACCCCAGGAAGGCCCTGGGCCCTGATGGTGTACCTGGAAAGGTGCTCTGAGCATGTGCACACAAGTTGTCCAGAGTCTTCTGCAGGATTTTCAACTTCTCCCTGGCCCAAGCAGTCATCCCCACCCGCCTGAAATCTGCCACAATCATGCCCATCTCGAAAAAGTCACCCGCATACAGCCTCAGTGACGATCGCCCTGTTGCCCTCACACCCATCATCATGAAGTGCTTCAAGAAACTGGTTCTTCACCGCATAAAGAACTGTCTTCCCCCTGCACTCGACCCCCATCCGTTTGCATATCGGGTGAACAGATCAACAGAGAACGCCATCGCCATAGCCCTGCATGCAGTGCTGAGCCACCTGGAACAACGGCACAGCTATGCCAGGATGCTCTTATGGACTACAGCTCGGCCTTCAACACAATCATCCTGGACATACTGACCATAAAACTGGACACCCTCCCGGTGCCTCATGATGGCAACATAATTAAGGACAGTTCACATCCCGGTGCCCAGCTGTTTGACCTGCTGACCTCTGGCAGTCGCTACAGGTGCATCAAAACAAAGACAAACAGAATGAAAAACAGCTTCTTCCAGAGAGCCATCACCACCCTGAACTCGGATATACAACGGCTCAGGTCACTAGCGTAATGCTGATGTGCAACACTGATATCTCTGCCACTGCGGTTGCTCCTACTTTTTATATACCGATTTAAACTTTTTTAACTTAATTACCTTTGGCACTGAAAGGAGAAGCTCTCCAATCTCGTTGTACATTCTGTATAATGATAATAAACGGTATTCGGATTCGGATTCTGACTCTGATGTTGTTAATCACTGACTGTTGGAATATCTACTCAGTCTTCAACCAGAGACATCTGGAAGCTTTTTGCGCTGCCTCCATGGTGAGATTGATGGCTCTTCCAGTGCTGGCTATGCCTGATGAGTTAAGGACTGACTTCACGACTTGCTGGTAAATCTCTGACTGCTAGCTTACACTGGCATGCACCCAGTCTGTTGAACATTCAACAGTGTGCTGTTGAATTACTGGCCTTGCTCTCGCCAACCACAGCTGCAGCACCGACAAACGAGCTTTCATCTATCACAGCAGACTACAGCCTGTTATGTATGTGAAGTGTGATGCTCTGCATCGACTGCTGTCAATGTCCTCTGTAGGTGGCAAGAGCCTTCTGGTCCACATACCAGGAAGTTTTGGAGGAGGTCAGCATGTTCACCGTCACACCTGCAGAAGGCTGCTTTTGCATCCTGACTGGGCCTTTTCTTCTCCTCAGTCTGTAATAAATATGAATGTGCAGAAGCAAACTTGTCTCACAGTTTTCTATTGTGCACAAAGTTACAAGGGTGATGGGCATCTGTATTTGGAAAAGTTTTTAAAGTACAGATGGATTTTTGTTGGACATTCAGATCATTTACCAGATGTGAAAGCTTGTTAAGCCTGTCTTCTTTTATATTTGCTGACTGATTCTCCTTCTGTTGAAGAAGAGGAAAATGCTGTCATTAAAAGCAGAAATATCACCAAAAACAGACCCACTTCATCTTGAAAAGATTCCATTTATTTTGAAGGACAAACTGGGAAACTTTGAACAAATCTGGAAACCCTTCATAACATTTCTGAAAGTGTGACACCATTGATGGACAGAGTGGATTTTGCCACTGTGATAGAAACAGGGTGAGTGGAGTGAGAATGTAGGGGTGTTTTCTTTTGATTATTTGTCTTCTTTTTAATGTCTATCAATGTTTTCTTGTTTTTTTTTTTTGGCAAAATGAAGCTAGGACATCACATGAACTCATATGCAAATATTATTTGCCTTCCTAATAAAGACATTTTAAACAAGAGCATAACAGAACAGGTTCATAAAATCTATACAGAGCTTTGTAGATCATTTTGCAAATTTTAAGAATGGCAAATATGTATATGACACTGGAAGAAAGTAACATTTCCTCACATGATATTGGCCTCGCAGGAGCCAGGCCTCAGTATCTGACATGTAACGATGAGTTTAATAGATTCTCTGAACCAGGGGTAGAACAGAGCATAAATCAGAGGGTTGAGGAATGAATTGAAGTAGTAAACAGATATCACAAAGGCAGCAGTTGAAGAATTAATATAGGCATCCTGACCTGTGAGCGTCACACAGTAATATGGAAGAAGACATATTAGAAATGCAATGACAACAACCCCCAGAGTCCTGGCTGCTTTCATCTCAGATTTGTTGACAGTTACTTTCACCGAACCCTGAAGTTTGACAGCAGTAACCTGAGACCTCATGACACGAGCCTGAGACACAGCCACCACAAACACTCGAATGTACAGAACTACGATGACAATGACAGGAAAAATAAAAGCAAACAAAAGATCAGCGATTCCAGCAACATAATCCACAACAACGATACACTCTCCATAGCAAGTGTTATACCTGCCAGGTTGTTTTATGTTATCTCTCAGTACCAGACACTGAAAGACTGCAGAAGACACCCAACAAACAGAAATACACAAGTTCGCTTTGCTTTGAGTGACTTTGGTGGCATAATGCAGGGGATCACAAATAGCCATGTAGCGATCAATAGATATGAGCACCATTGTTCCTACTGAGGCAGAGGTGATAATATAGGAGACAACATAGTACACAGTGCACATCATATCACCGATGAACCAGCAGCCCTCGATGAGCATTATTGGAACGGCCATGAGGAATCCCACAAAGAAATCAGAGAAGGCCAGAGAGAGGAGGAGGAGGTTGGTGGGAGTGTGCAGCTTCCTGGAGGAGGAAGAAAACAACAGACTTTCCTTATTACTTGCAGTAACAACTATTGTTGCAGCAGTTTAACAGCATCACATAAGCATTCAGAAACATGACAATAAGTCATTCTTGTTGGAAAGTAAGGCAATGTTTGACTACTTGAAATGGGAGATGGCAACGATGACCAGCAGGTTCAAAACCACAGTGAGCACAGAGATGGAGGACAGGATCACATAAATAAATGTTGACAGATAATAAGGCTGCACGGTCTTCTTGCAGGAGGAGTTGAAGAGTTGTGGGTAGCAGAGGTCAGCTTCCTCAAGTGTCATCATCATCATCATCATCATCAGACTGAAGAAGAGACACGACTGAGCTCGACCAGCCTTCAGAGTAACAGATTTATTCATCGTCTTCCGTCTCATTACTCCTCCGTCCCTCCCTCTGATGGGAGTTTTCTTTCAGTTTCTGTAAAAGTTTCCCTTCAATTTTACGTCATTTTCCTTTCTCTCCCCTCTCTTTAAAAAAAAAGTTTTGCACAGTCTTATCTGCTTTACTGTCAAAAAAGATTGTTGTATCCCTTTTTATTAATCTTATCAGTCTTATTCACCTCTGATCTTTAACCATTAGAATCTGCTCAATGAAATTCTGGAAGTTTCATGGTCTGTTCACACTTGGGAGCAACATGTGTTGTGGGTGAAGTGTCAAGTACTGAAGACAGGTGAGAGCAGGCACTAATATGTTTTCACTAGGTCTGTCAAAATTAGCGCGATAATAACGAGTTAACTGAAATTCCCAGTGACGCCACTAATTTATTTAAAGGGACTGGATCATGCAAAATTCACTTTTTGTATGTTTTAACCTTGTTATATGGTTATGTACTCACCAAAAACATCCCAAAGCGTTTTTTTTTTCCTTTGTGCCTGCGTGTTTGAGCTTTCCTCGTGTCTCTGCTGCTCAGAGAGGCAGCCCCTCCCGCACTCGTGAAAACGCTCTGTTTTCCCACGTTCACGTCACACGGAGAAGATGGCTTCCCTGAGCCCCCCTCCCGCAGGCCCTCTGCAATCAGCATTGCTGCTTTTATGTAACTCCGATTACGGAGATAAACTTTGACCATCGTCTGAAAGCAACAGTCAAGCAAGAGCAAGAGTCTGAAGGGTCTGTGCTTGGTGAGTTTCTCTCAGGAAAAGACGTTTTCACATGTCTTTGCATGTAGAGAAGCTAGAGCTAAAGAGCTAAAGCGAGCTAGCGTATTTGTTTTGAAGCGCTGATTGGTTGAAGTACGCTGTCAGTCAAGGTCCACAGGGGGAGAGGCGGGATTTCAGTGAAACAGAGCGTTTTCTCTTCCGGGTTTTAGAATTAGCCCCAGAAAGTCTTTCATTTCACACAAAATGACTTTTCCTTAGCGCCAAAAATAAACTATTACCATGCTAATGCCATTTCTAGGGTTTGGACTAGCTAAAAAAGCATGATACAGCCCCTTCAACTCGCACATGTTTTCTGACCCTTGTCTTGCACTGTAGTTTGCGAAACTGAGAGGTACATGAAGGGATGATACTGCACATTCCTGTACAGTAGGTGGTGGCATGCACCTTAAAGCTGTTTGTGATGCACCAAAACAATAGAAGAAGAAGGAGAAGCCATTTCGAAAAGAAAAATCAGGCATAATATGTTGTGTGTGGCAGCGAGTGGCCCCTCCACAAGATGGCCACCACAGTATGAATGCAGCATCTCCTTATACGATGTCTGTGGTGACAACAGGTTGGATGAGGAGCAGAGAGGAATCAGAGGGCTGTGCCATTCTTTTCTTCTATGAAGGCCTCAGGTATTTCTCTTCTATTACTGACCAAAAGGATTTGCTGGTTCAGGAGTCTTTTATTGATGCATGAACTCAATCAGCTTGTGCTGAGAGATGATTGGAAAACTGGAAATTTAGTTGGTTGGACACTACATGGTCAGATTATAATTAAACGATGGTCTATTCATCATCATTCATTGCATTATATTCAGGTGAAAATGCCATTCCAGCCTCTTTTCTGAGCCTGCACAATGTTTGAGGTTATGTGGAGATTATTCTGGACAGGATTTGATACTGTTCTGGACTGTGGCAACAACAATAAACATGCACTTACATTAAAAAAGCATATTTGTCCACTCCCATGTTGATGAGAGTAATGAGAACTTGAAAACTTTCCCTTTAATATACATTTAGAGTACTTAAAAAAATGTGCGATCAATTTGCAACTGATTGAGAGTTAACTATTGACAATCATGCAAATAATCGCGATTAAACATTTTAACCAATTGACAGTCCTAGTTTTCACGTCTTAATGCGTCTTCACTTGGACCATTTCACAAAGTGGTCTGGCACGCATTCACTCGAGCTGACTCCAATAAGAAAACACATCGCCAGCAGAGCACAGAATCCAAAATGTGAGGTGTGATGCCAATCATTGCTTCCCAAGCTCCTCCCACATGTGAAGTGTTGAACGACCAGAGTATCACATTTCAGGGAATTCCCAGTTCTTTGCAGTTCTTTTGGTGCTTCTGTCAGAGCAGAAGTGTTTGACTGGCTCCCATGGGTGAGGTTTGTGGTGTACTGGGTAATATTTGACAAGAAAGAAAAGAAAAGTATTTTCCTGCCCATGAGAAGTAGCTCCATATCATCAATTGCTCAGATCCAACTTGTGGGTGTCAGTTTTTCTGTCCTTTGTCGAAGCAACTTGAAACTAGGGGCATGGTGGACCGGATTGAATAAACTTGTTGATAAAAAGGCATTAGTTTGAATTCCACTGAGTGTTAGTAACCCCTCTGTTCATCCCATTTCTCCCTGACTGCTCCCTGTGTCTCCCATCCCCACCTGCTGTCCATGCCTCTTACTCAACTCAAGTTTCAGGTGATTCCATTGTCCTATCATGTCTCCCCTTCCCCTATGTATTTAGTCATCCTCTGTCTGTCTGCTTCCCTGCCAGGTGATCGTGTTTCCCATGCTGCCTTGTGCTCCACCCTCTTGTGTTTTGCCTCATTGCCTGTTTCCTGACTCTACCTCTGCCTTCTTCTCACTGCATACCTCTGCTTCTACGCGACGTTTGCAAATAACAACCTTTGAAACGTCTAACCTGCGTCAGTCTTGGGTCCTTGCCAGTCAGGCCTAACTGTTTACATTGAATGGATTGGGTTAAACCCAGTACTATATTTTCCTTGAAGTATAAATAAAGTCTAAAATTTCACATTATCACTTCTGAAACTGAAAATTGTTTTGCCAGAGTCATGCTGAGCATTGCATATGTCTGATTGGGAATGCCTTAGCCACATTTCACAAGCAGGGTGTAAATAAACAACACATAAATAGTTCTGAGTACCATCATGACAACTTCCTCTCTACCAAGTTTCTGAACTACATAAAATTTACATGGCTATACCACGGATAATAGTTAAGTTGCAGGGAAATGTCTGTAGGGCTCGATGTGGACCCCTGGTTGGAAGTTGAACGATACACACTTGTTCTCACTACAAAAATTCAGCCTGAAAAAAATGTAGTTTTGTTATGTGATTGACAAACTTTTGGTTTGGATTTTGACCAAAATGCTCAGTAACAGTATTTAGATTTTTTTGTGCCCTAAACAATGAATTGCTACATGGGACAATGGATGCTTCTGCATCATAATAATGAAAATGACCAGAAATTCAAAACCTTCATCATTTTTATGTAATTAATTAATTTAAGTTGACCACATGAAACGTTTGTACTTTGCTGAAGAGCCGAGTCAGAGGCTTCACTCAGCTGCCAAAATGAGTGAAGTTTCTCTCTTTCTTTGCATGTTTTCACAGATGATGGAGATTTGAACAGGGTAAATGAAACCATGTAACCTTAAAAAATCATTTCATTTCTCTTTCAGGGAAAATCGATATGTTCAGCTAATACAAGATAAAACAAGAGTCTCTTCTAAGCAACAGAGCAAAACTGGAATAAACCTTTATTAGTTTGAATACTTGGAAAGAAGCTTTAGTTTAGTTTTTTTTTTGTTTTTTTTTTAATGGGGGGGTTACAACAAAATGTACACAAATTTAAGTGAATAAAAGAAGGCATTCGTCTCATGCTTTACATGACACTTCATGAACAGAATGTAGTGATGTTGCCCAGATTATTCTTTTTTAAGCCCTCTTTTTGTAATGTAAGCATCAACTGATTTCTAAATTCATTCTCTGAATGTGACTGAATTGCAAATCTTATTCTAAAAACATAAATTAAAGAGACACAAGATTGACACTAGATTTGTTACTCTCTCTAGTTTTCTTTTAAACACCTAACAAGACAAATCAATTCTCAGCAAAGAAAATTTGAAGCAATGCTGACTGTATTATTTTGTCCATATTCCAGATATTGGACTGTTGTCTACATTATGTTGGTATCACGAGAATCAGACTTCAGGATCTGAAGAGTAACAATGAGTCTCATAGATTTCCTGAACCATGGGTAGAAAAAGGCATAGATGACTGGGTTTATACAAGAATTCACATAAAAGAGACACATCACGAAGGCAGCAGATGAAGCACTGATTGTGTCACCTTTAAGTGTAACGCAGAAATAAGGGCAGATGCACAATAAAAAGACGATGACAACAACACCCAGAGTCCTGGCTGCTTTCAGCTCAGACTTCCTCGCCGTTACTTTGGTTGAGCCCTGAATCGTGACCGCAGTGACATGAGCTCTCATAGCACGGGCCTGAGACACCGCCACCACAAATACTCTTACATATAGAACTACAATGACTGTCACAGGGCCGATAAAAGACAAAGAAACGTCTGCAAGTCCGGCAGCATTATTAACAATTACCACGCACTCTCCGAAGCAGGTGTTATACCTGCCTGGTTTTTGCATATTGTCTTTTAGAAATAAACAGTGACAGAGGGCACAACTCATCCAACACAGCAAAACACAAAACTTTGCCCTGCTCTGAGTGACTTTGATCGGATAGAGAAGAGGATCACAAATGGCCACATATCGATCCACTGATATAAACACCATGGTTCCTATTGAGGCCGAGGTGATTATATAGTCCAAAACAAAGTATACCACACACATGAGGTCACTGAAGAACCAGCAGCCGTCGATGAGCATTATCTGAAAGATGATGAGGAAGCCCACAAAGAAATCTGAGACAGCCAGAGAGAGGAGGAGGAGGTTGGTGGGAGTGTGCAGCTTCCTGGAGAAATAACAGAGCAACACAACCATCATTACCGCAGAAAATGCCAAAACTGAAAAAACTTTCTTCTTTTGAAGAGGCAAAGCGTTTGCCTACTTGAAGTGGCAGAGTGAAATGATGACCAGCAGGTTCAGAACCACAGTGACCACAGAGATGGAGGACAGGGTGATGTAGATGAGCATGGACACCGAATGAGGACGCATGATCTTCCTGCAGGATGAGTTCAGCAGTTGTGGATAGCAAAGTTCAGCTTCCTCCACAGTTGCCATGATTAGGTTGAAGAGTATTGCCAGTTGCATTTAACAGACTGATTCATGCTGTTTCTCAATGCCTCTCCTCCCCTCAAAGTCATGTGGAAGCTGGAGGGGGAAGCGGGGGGGGGGGGGGGGGGGGGGGGGGGGGGGACTTCCTGCTGAAGCAGACTCCGAAGAGGAGACTTTCCGCCATTCTTAAGTTAGAGGACAGAAAGGTGAAAACCAGAAGACAGAGGCCCAAAGCAACCAATATCAAACAGATTGTCATCAGCTGTCAGCTACCCTCTGCAGACTTGACGGAGGCTGGAGGTTCAGATCAGGAATTCATAGTTCCAGTTTTGCTGTCAGAAATCTAGCAGGAAGGCATAATAAGAAAAAGTAGAAGAGCGAGAGGGAATGACAATGAAGTTAAGAAATATGAACATACAGTATGGAGCATGAAAGAAGGAGAGAAGAGCAGTCCGTGCTTTAGAGGGCTTTGAAGCCAATACATTGCTTCAGCTGTGCTGATGTGCTAAGGAGCCGCAGAGTGTGGGGAGCCAACATGGAGCCAAGAAGCACAGAACGCTGCGATGCAGTGTGGCAGAAGCAAGTATCCATGCACTGCAGTAGCTTCTGGCACTCGACAGAACCCACTGAGGTGTGCTGTGTTGAGCATGCCCACTGCCTTCATTCCCAAGAAGATTCACATCTGCATTAGCTCGAAAGGTACTTCAATTCAACACTGAGAAGAACGTCTGAAAATGTATGACTGTGTGATATTTCAGCTTTTGTCCTGTAGTAAATCTGCAGAATTGTCTACAATTCTGTGTTTTTCTGTCAATATGGGGTGTTGTGCATATTATTGACAAGAGAAAATAAAGGAACGTGAACAATCTTGGCAAATGGCTGCAATATAACAAAGTGAAAGATTTATGGGGAGATGTCAGTCTGTACCAGTGTAACTGGTAAAAGTATCAAGAGGACATTTCACCTCACCCAGCTTGCAGTCCGTTCATTTAAGGCTGCATATTTAGATTATTTCATTTGTTTTAAATCCCACTATTGTCTTGTTTTGGTTAACTGTGTGGGTCCATTTCCCCACACAAAAGCATGAAATACATTTTTGATAGCAGTGATGTGTGCATCTGTTTGATTTCCAGAAGTGTTTCTTGTAACTCCCGTTGTTGACAACGTTCTGACAAACTTCCTTTCATTGTTTAGCATGCCAAAAGTTGTACAGACAGACCGGGGTTCTTTCTTCATGTCATGTTTGTTTCCGCAGCTAAAGCAGCAAAATATTAAACACTGTCATCCCACCCTGAGAGCCAAGGCGCTTCTGAGCATTTTCAGCAGACATTGTAAACGTTGTTGTGTACATATTGTCTGGAGTTTGAGACTAGCTCACATGCAGATGTTTGGTGGTCAAGGGAATCTTTGGGGTTTAGTCTATCGGAGCTGGCATTTGGCCATTCTGCACATGGTCCCTTTAAGTATTTCAGTGAGAGGTGGTTGTGAGAGGGAGGAGAGCAAAGGTTTTTGGACAATGTGAGTGACTTCAGATTCAAGCTGCTGTTGGAGCCTAGGACTTTTTGTCCATCTCCACCCGGTCCTTTGATTCTATACTTAGTATGAAAAATGCCAAAACAGCTGACTTCAGATTATTACCATTTATTTAAGTATAGCCAGATGTAATATTCAGCATGCTGGACCTTACGAGGAAAAACACGCAGGACAGTCCCCTGAGTATTTCGCCCCAAAGGATCCTGATCATTTATGCAACAGATCTTTTATTCCATATTCTTCTGGGCTGGGCCTGCCCCGACAGATAGGTTGGACTTTATTCACAACTGGGCAATTTGGTGTCAATGTCAGCTGCCAGCCGAGAGCTGATATCATCATGTTTGAGACACTAATGTGTGAGTGTTGGTATCTCTAGATCATGTAGGTGTGTTTACACTTGAGCAGAACATCTTATAAACTTCGCTCGTCACAACGACCTGGTGTGCAGTTAATATAGCTGTTCCCTTTCCTTCATCATGGCAGAAGTGACGGCGAGCTGAACAGCTGAATTTCGTCCCTGAGGAAAAGTTAACAGCATGAATTTTCAACCCTGTTATTCTGATCCTGCCAAATATTATCAAAAAAAAAAAAAAAAAGAAATCATGTCATAGAAATTATACCATTGATGCCTGAGCTGAGCCAACCAAGTTTTTCAGTTTTTTTTTTTGTTTTTGTTTTTGCCTAATATTGATGAATACATAACAGAAAACTGAATGATGGATGATTTATTTATTTATTTATTTATTTATTTTTTTTTGGAGGGGGGTGGAAATCAAATGTCCTCCAGTTTTAGAATGACCCCCGAACCTGGTATAGAGTATACTCGAAAGCACTGACCATACAAAAGGAAGGAAAAGACAAAAAGCCAACAGTATTCTTTCTTTTTACTAATCTCAGCTCTGAACACTTGAGCTGATGATCCTGAGCTGCAACAGGTGCAGAGTAGCCTTGATCACAGCAGGCAGGAGGAGCGAGAAAGAGGTGTTGCATAATGTATTATTCCACTCATTCAATTAAAGAATGAAGTACAATGTAGATGTCAGTGTTTTAATATGAAAACCAATCCACCAACAGACAGACATGGTATTGGGAGTATACCGTTGCAATGTGTGCCAGCTGCGTTTCACATATCAAAAACATTGATCTGTTCGCCATGCAGGAGTGAGAGGGGCGTCATGTTACTCAACCCCGCCGAAGGGTCTGACAGCAAAACTGCTGGACTAAACGCATCTGGTGAAAACATGAAATACAAAACAAAAGAGATTCAACTGCCAAACGAGGTCAGATCATCAGCACTTCCAATACCCCGAATAACCAAAAAAAAAAAAAAAAACACCTTCAACTCGCATGAACACTCATAAAGAAAATGATTCATTGATGTAAAAAAGGACAAAAGCAAGTGAATAACTCACATGCGCTTCCATAAGAAGTTGCCAGACATTTTAAAATGTGTTTTCAAGATAGACAAAAAAGACTGGAGCCTTGTAATTTAAAAACAAAAAAAAAGGTTCTTCTGAAAGCCTCTACAGTATGTTGGCGTCACATGATCCAGGCTTCAAGATCTGGAGAGTCACAATGACTCTGATGCAGTTTCTGAACCAGGGGTAGAAAAAGACATAAATCAGAGGGTTTAGACAGGAATTAACATAAAACAAACACATTACGAAGGCAGCAGATGAAGCGCTGACCACAGCATCGTCACCTTTAAGTGTAACACAGAAATAAGGGCAGACACATATTAGAAACACGACAACAACAACTCCCAGAGTCCTGGCTGCCTTCAGCTCAGATTTCTTCACAGTTATTCTGACTGAACCCTGAAGTTTGGCGTCTTTAATGTGAGTCCTCAGAGCACGGGCCTGAGACAAAGCCACCACAAAGATTCTCACATAGAGAATCACAATAACAGTCACAGGGCCGATGAAGGAACACAGAACATCTGCAATGCCAGCATAATAATCCTTGATAACCACACACTCTCCAAGGCAACTATTATATCTTCCTGGGTGCTTGATGTTATCTTTCAATAACAAACAGTGAAAAAGGACACAGATTAGCCAACACATTAAAACACAGATCTTTGCCCTGTTCTGAGTGACTTTGGTGGGATACAGTAGAGGGTAACAAATGGCCACATAGCGGTCAACTGATATGAGCACCATTGTTCCAATTGAGGCTGACGTGAAAATATGGTCAAAAATGAAATACACAGCACACATGAGATCACCCAGGAACCAGCAGCCGTCAATGAGAATGATCTGAAACACCATGAGGAGGCCCACAAAGAAATCAGAGACAGCCAGAGAGAGGAGGAGGAGGTTGGTGGGAGTGTGCAGCTTCCTGGAGAAATAACAGAGCAACAAGCTGTGTGAGGCAACAAACATCATAAAAGCATGTATGAAACGCAATCAAATTTAAAAACGTTAAATGATGAAAGGTAGCTACTTGAAGTGGGAGATGGAGATGATGATGAGCAGGTTGAGTGTCACCGTGACCACAGAGATAGAAGACAGGGTGGTGTAAATGAGCATGGACACTGAGTGGGGACGCATGATCTTCCTGCAGGACGAGTTGAGCAGCTGTGGAAAGCAGAATTCAGTTTCTTCAGGGACTGTCATCATTTGAGAGCTCTGTCGCCTTTCTGCCTTAAGCTCATGGTCTTGTAACTGATTTAATAACTATTTGTCACGTAGCTCCTCCCTTCCTGCAGAATGATTTGGATGTGACCCGTTGGGCCTGATCAGCAGATACTAACACAAAAATAGCCTCCAGCTGATGGCGTTGTTCTCTATTTTAGACAAAAATTCTCAAAATCATCATATTTCTCACAGTTTTGCATGAGCTGTTGAGCTACTGGCCTGACACTTGAATAAAACTTGTCACATTGCTCTTTTACATTGGATATACAGCTACAATAAATTATCTTTGAAACTGTCAAGAGAAATGACTCTAGGTTTTAGCTAAAGCACTTGAGATTTTCAACCCTATTTTGTTCTTCTCTGTTTATATGTGGAATTTAGCTGAATTGTCTGAGGAAAGAAGAGAGCCGTGTCATGGAATGTATATGTCCTGATTGCCTGGTGGTAGTTTTATTTGGCTCAATATTGATGTTTCGATGAAGGGAATGATTATGTGTTGGCCCTGCGATGGACTGACAAACTGTCCAGGGTGTACCCTGCCCTCACCCATAAGTCATAGGGATTGGCTCCAACACCCACCGACCCTTAACAGAATAAGCAGCTCAGAAAATGAATGAATGAATGAATGAATGAAAGTAAAGTTGCACATTCATCTCACTGTCAATTAATGTCAATATCATGACATTTGTTTAAAATGAGGATATGAGTTTTGCTTTTTTATTTTGTCTGTCCGCTTTCGCACTGAAGAATCTAGGATCCAGTTATTTCACCCTCTACCCTCCACCTCACCCTCCACTCACACTGCATGCCGTCTGCAGAGGTGGAATGATACGCCATTCTGATGTGGAAACCTGAGAACAAAGTGGGCCAGATGAATGGAGTTGGGCGTGACTGAGTGTGGCTCTCTGCTCCACAGAAGAACGAGGGGGTTATGCAAAGTTCAAAGAGTTTTAGCCCTCACAAAAAGTTGAAACTGTAACTATTACAACCACAGAAACACCAAAACCATCGCTGAGCGCTTTTAGTATTGGCTTTGTTCTCCTGTGTCCTTCCTCTTACTTACACTCTGTACCTTGAACTTTGCTTTATGTGGTTCATTTAGTTTACTTGATTCCAGGAATTAGGGGTTAAGATTGAATTACCAATTAGGATTAGGGCTGGGTAAGGATAGGTTTTAGGGTGAGGGTAACAGGGTGAGGGTGAGCGGTAGCAGGTTGGGGGTATTTTGGATCATGGGGCCTATTGAGTAGGGGATTCGGAATGTGTCTCCACCTTCAAATTCCTGGGAATCCACATATCAGAGGAGCCGTCTTCATACAACAACTCCTCCTGCCTGGTCAAGAAGGCTCACCAACACCTCTTCCTCTTGAAGACACTGAAGATGCACCATCTGTTCTCAGTCATGCTCAAGAACTTGTACCGCTGTGTGGTAGAGAGCATCCTGACAAGCTGTGTCAGTCTGGAACGGGAACTGTATTGGCGGCAGAACACAAGGCTCACAGCCAGCATCCAGGGAAACCCTTCACACCCGGCTCATGTAGCATTTTGCACTCAGGCAGGCGCTTCAGGTGGCTCAGAACCAAAACCAGCAGACTCAGGAACAGTCTTTTTCCCTGCGCTGTCTCCCTTTTGAACTCTAACTCAAGCAGACCCCTGTAGACCCTACTCCACCCCGACTGCTTTCAATATTAATTTCTCCTGCTGTTCTTCCACACATATACACATTTTGTGGATACACTTATGTGTGGCACCCGCATATTTATTGTTAAAATTGTAGAAGTTGTAAAAGATGAGATGGATTGGGGGGTTCAATGAACTTTATTTATTGCTTCCCACAGATTGACGACTGACAGGCCAAACACTCCAACCCAGTACAACGCCGTGCTCTTCTTGCTGCTGTCTGCTCATTTCCTCACCCTCAGTCTCATCAGTGTCCCTCTGAGAAAATATAAGCAGCGACATCCTGTGATTAACCAGAAGAAGAATGATGTGTAGACCTCTACACTTTCCATTTTCCTGTAATGACTCAATGTTAACTTTAATATCTGGGAGCATGATTGGATCCAAATCCTAAGAGTAATAAAACAACTAATCTCATTCATTTTATGTTCTGTACAGCAATAAATACTGTTTAACATTAGTTTGTGATCAGTAAAACAGTTCACAAATCATCTATTTAAAAAAACCCATCTGTATGGTCACTTTGACATTTAACAGACATTTTCTACGAACCACTACTGTGTCTGTCCCCTTCATGGTATCATTAAAGTGCTAATAAAACAGCTCAACCCAAAATTTTGATGGAAAGAGAATATGCATGATAACATATAAATATAGGAATGTTAACTTGAATCATCACCAGCAATGTGTAAAACAGTCATTCTGCTTGGAGGTGAGGGGAACAAAAAGAACACAAAACTAAAGGGAGGGAGGAAAATTCAATAGAACAGCCCATTTCTGATTAAATTCCGATCTGAATTTATTACAAAAAGACATCACTTTTTAATCTTAAACATTCCATGTAAACAGGATACTCAAAGTGTCAACTCAGATCCTGGAGGGCCGCAGCTCTGCACGTTTTTCCTTTCTCCCTGTTTAATACAGCTGAATGTAATAAATTACTCGTTATCACGCTTTCCGCTGAACTTGGTGATGGAGCCTTCATGAGATTAAGGTGTGTTGAAGCAGGGAGACAAGGAAAACAAGCACAGCTGCAGCCCTCCAGGATCTGAGTCTGAAACCCCTGCACTAAAGCATCTCTACATTTGACATCAGTTGGCTGTGTGTCTAGAGTATGTTGGCATCACATGATCCAGGCTTCAGGATCTGAAGAGTTAAAATTACTTTTATACATTTTATAAACCATGGATAGAAAAAAGCATAAATCAGAGGGTTGAGAAAGGAATTTAGAAAAAACAAACACATTACGAAAGCAGCAGAGGAAACACTGACCACAGAATCGCCGCCTGAAAGTGTAACACAAAAAAATGGGCAGACACATATTAGAAAAACAACAACAACAACTCCCAGAGTCCTGGCTGCCTTCAGCTCAGATTTCTTTACGGTTATTCTAACTGAACCCTGAAGTGTGACGTCTCTGATATGAGACCTCAGAGCACGGGCCTGAGACACAGCTACTACAAATATTCTCACATACAGAATCACAATAACAGTCACAGGGCCAATGAAGGATATGAAAACATCCACGATCCCAGCATAATATTCAATAACAACCACACACTCCCCAAGACAAGTATTATACCTGCCTGGCTGTTCAACATTATCTTTTAGTATCAGACAGTGACAGAGAACACAAGCCACCCAACACACTGAAACACAGATCCTGACCCTGTTCTGAGTGACTTTGGTGGGATACAGTAGAGGATAATAAATGGCCACATAGCGGTCGATCGATATGAGAACCATTGTTCCAATTGAGGCTGAGGTGATAATATAATCCAAAACAAAGTGCACAGCACACATGAGGTCACCCAGGAACCAGCAGCCATCTATTAGAATAATTTGAAAAATCATAAGAAAGCCAACACAGAAATCAGAGACAGCCAGAGAGAGGAGGAGGACGTTGGTGGGAGTGTGCAGCTTCCTGAAAAAGTGAAAGAGCAACACATATTGTGTAGTAACAGCTGTCACTACAACATGTAAAAACCTGTGGAAAGCACACAAGCATGACTGTTTCTTCATATAAATTGATCAAATGGAACTACTTGAAGTGGGAGATGGAGATGATGACCAGCAGGTTGAGAACCACAGTGAGCACAGAGATGGAGGACAGGGTGATGTAGATGAGCATGGACACTGAGTGAGGACGCATGATCTTCCTGCAGGACGAGTTGAGTTGTGGAAAGCACAAT
The DNA here is from genome assembly GCF_902148845.1 of Salarias fasciatus. Lineage (NCBI taxonomy): Eukaryota > Metazoa > Chordata > Actinopteri > Blenniiformes > Blenniidae > Salarias > Salarias fasciatus. The sequence goes on along the minus strand of NC_043760.1, from coordinate 8,504,802 downwards.
TCAGCTTCCTCAGAGGTTGTCATTATTGCAGTGAAGAGGAGAAGCTGTTGAGCTGAGCCAGCACTCTGCCTAAACCTTTGTCATGTCATTGATTTATCCCATGTTAAAGCTTCTCCCTCCCCCGCTGGACTGACACCCACTGGGTGTGGTTTGTCGACATAGAAACAGCGAGTCTCCAGCAGAGGGCTCTGGTTAAGCTCCTCTAATTGAAAGCATTTTCATGCATTTTCATGGTTTTCCAGTACAGAATCAACAACTGTGCAGACCTAATTTGTTCTGAGTGAACCTACAATAAGCTGTTGACCAGGGGCAAATACAAAGGGTGCATCACTCAGGGGAAGTAGGTCCAGCGTGCTCATGAGAGCTGTCACTTGCCACACTGGTGCCCCAATAATGGCCCGTTTTGCCCTTTTTTCATTATTTGTTTTCCACCGGTGCCAAACCTCCCAGCTGGAGGTCCTTCCTGGCATCACCCAATTCACTGCTTCCATCCATCACAGTTTTTGGTGCTCTAGAAAGCCTGCAGGATGTCCCAAACTCTGAAGCCGCATTTCGTGGAATAGGTATGGATTAGGTCAGGTCGGCAAACATGTCACCAGACCCAAATGTCACGCCCTGTGCCCCTGCGGCCATGTGGAGGCGCTCGGGTCCTGTTTTGTGTTTGTCTGCCCTCACGTTCTCCTGCCAAGCCACCTGCCTCGTTACCACCTAATGTGCCACACCTGTGTCTGCCCCTATTTAAGTCCTGCTCCCCTGATGTGTCTTGTCGGCTCCTTGTGGGTCTGTCTGCGTGCTTCTGTGTCCTTGCCTGCATGTCGGGTCAGCTCAGTGTTTCTGTATTCCTGCGTACCTGTATTCCTGCGTTCCTGTTTCCTGAAAATAAATGAGTTTGTACTCCACCTGGCTGCCTGCGCTTGGGTCTTTTCCACCTGCAGCCATGACACCAAATCATTGTCACATTTCCACTGTACGTGGTTACGGTTGAAATGTCATTACACATGCGTCAGCTGGCTACTGATGCCATCATGTAGCTGCTCCAGCAGTAGCCTGGCATTAAACTGTGGCGTGATGTACACAGCCGTGACTAAAATGGCAGTAACCTCCCTCGGGAGATTAAAAGATTTACATTTCAAAGCCAGATACTCAATATCAGGACAGCAGTTTGTCTTAATAATGTCCATGGATGTGCACCAGGCATTGTTAATATAGATACACACTCTCCAACCTCTGAGTTTACCAGAGTCAGCTGTGATATCAGTTCAATAAATGAAACGGCCTGCTGTCTCACTGACTGCATAAGGACCATTGTCCAATCAGGTCTCTGTTATTACCGACACACAGCTCTCCATGCCGCGGGACGTTGTCCTCAGTCTTATCGCATTCCGTCTGTTGACAAGAGAAAGGTGTTGGAAAGGAAGAGGCTCTGTAAGGCTGGTCTGTCAGGGTTAGCTCGTAGCCTGGCTCGTATGCCAGCTCTCTTGCACCACTTTCGTTTTCTTTCCTTACACCGCCTCCACCCTCTCAGGTGAGGAAAGCTGGCTGCTCTGCTGTGCCCGGAATGCAGTAGTTCAGGTGGAGTGGAGTTTGGGTCCCCTGGAGTAAAGCTCTGGCATTTGAGCAACTCGACCTGTTCGGAATATAAGTGCTCGCTTGAAAACTTAGAAAAAAAACAAAGAAGCTGCTGAGTAGTCAGGTGCTCTGAGTTGCTGCATCCATGTGTGCTGCCATCTTTCCTCTTAATTATTTCTTTACCTGATTTTAAAAATATTCTGGGATATTCATGGTAACACAATCAAGTTGTTTTAAATGAATTACTGATCATATTCTAGGTGAAAGGGCCAATAAGTGGCCCCGTTTACATGGGAATTTTTTTCAATCCGATTGAAAGCAGTCGTATTAAAAGGATCCCTATAAATTAACGCTAACTAAAGAGATTCACATTTAATGCTTGTATACAAGAGCTGAAACCAATTATACAGTATCTGTGGCATTTGACAAAGAACCCTCCCACTTTTCTGGTTCTGAACTTTAGCTTTGCAGTCAATAGTCTTCAGTCTACCATTGTGTTTTTATCTGCTGGATATCTGCTCAAACAGCCCTCCAAACATCTCTGTGATAAAGTGGCAACAGATCCTGCAGGCACCACTGGTAGTGTGTCACAGAGAAGTTGCTTTTGCACAATTTTTGGCCTTCTCGTCTGTCTATATTTATTTTTTTGCTCACTCATTGTTCCTGTTTTCTCAACCAACGTTCAGTTCCTCTACTTGTTTTGGTTTTGACTTTCCTAATTCCTGTTTTCTGCACACGTCATTATGTGTCTGTTCGTACGATGGAGCACAAGCACAGAACCAATAATCTGTTCATATACCACGATCCATTCCCATCAGTCATTTATATGAGGCCTCAAGCACATTAAAATGACAATCCAATCTGAAATTTAATATTTACAATTCTTTTGACCTCACCATCTGATTATAAAGAGGATTTTTGGACCCATGTAAATGGGGATAGTTAGTTAATCTGCTGCTGAAGTGAGGGTGTGATTGCTTCAAGTCTTTCAGCTGCTCCAGATTTCCTTATGTGTTTAAACTGAGTGTGGAGTCAATTGCTCATTGTAGGATCAGTCAGGACAAATTACATCCAGACCAGAGCCCTCAGCTGGGGACTGTTGGTGTTGCTACCTCTACAAACCACGCCCAGTGGGTGCCAGTCCAGCAGGGGAGGGAGAAGCTTTGACAGAGAGATAAATCAAAGACATGACAAAGGTTCAAGCAGAGCGTTGGCAGAGCTCAGCAGCTTCTCTTTGTTGTAATGATGACAGCAACCTCTGAGGAAGCTGAACTCTGCTTTCCACAGCTCAACTCATCCTGCAGGAAGATCATGCGTCCTCACTCAGTGTCCATGCTCATCTACATCACCCTGTCCTCCATCTCTGTGCTCACTGTGGTTCTCAACCTGCTGGTCATCATCTCCATCTCCCACTTCAAGTAGTTCCATTTGATCAATTTGTACAACAGCCATGCTCATGTGTTTCGGATATGTTTTTATCTGCTGGATTGATGTTTGCTGCTTCACACAGTGATCACTTTTTTTGTTCTGTTATTTCTCCAGGAAGCTGCACACTCCCACCAACCTCCTCCTCCTCTCACTGGCTGTCTCTGACTTCTTTGTGGGCATTTTCATGGTTTTTCAAATTTTCCAAATAGAAGGCTGCTGGTTCCTGGGTGATCTCATGTGTTCTGTTTATTTTGTTTTGGACTATATTGTCACCTCAGCCTCAATTGGAACAATGGTGCTCATATCGATCGACCGCTATGTGGCCATTTGTTATCCTCTACTGTATCCCACCAAAGTCACTCAGACCAGGGTCAAGATCTGTGTTTCAGTGTGTTGGGTGGCTTGTGTTCTCTGTCACTGTCTGATACTAAAAGATAATGTTGAACAGCCGGGCAGGTATAATACTTGTCTTGGAGAGTGTGTGGTTGTTATTGAATATTATGCTGGGATCGCAGATGTTTTTATATCCTTCATCGGCCCTGTGACTGTTATTGTGATTCTGTATGTGAGAATATTTGTAGTAGCTGTGTCTCAGGCCCGTGCTATGAGGTCTCATATTAAAGATGTCACACTTCAGGGTTCAATCAGAATAACTGTGAAGAAATCTGAGCTGAAGGCAGCCAGGACTCTGGGAGTTGTCATCGTCGTGTTCTTGTTATGCATCTGCCCTTATTTCTGTGTTACACTTTCAGGTGACGACGCCACGGTCAGTGCTTCCTCTGTGGCTTTTGTATTGTGCCTCGTTTTTGTAAATTCCTGTCTAAACCCTCTGATATATGCTTTTTTCTATCCATGGTTCAGAAACTGCATGAAAATGATCTTTACGCTCGAAATTGTGAAGCCTGGATCATGTGAGGCCAACATACTGTAGATGGGGAGACAGCACATGTCAGATGCTTTTGTCAATCCAGGAAAATCTAAGGATCTTGTTGACATCTGCATGCCAACAGAAAATCAAGAGATTAACTGATGTTTTCTACAAGATTAAGAGAATTAAATGTCATATCTGCTAATGAAGTGAGTGAAAAAGTTCAACTGTTGCATAAATGATCCTTATAATGTAGAGAAACCTGTATTCCATACAGAAACCATGTGTGTGTAACAGCATAAGATGTGTTATTGTGACTCAATAACATCAATAAAGCAAAACAATGATTTTAAATCTTGCACCTGTTTTTTTATTTGAAGCATATATTATTTTTATTAATAAAGAATGAATAGTTAACAGTTGAGAAAATGCAGTATATAAGAAATAAACTAAATTCTATCAAAAGCATCAAAAGAAAAAGAGTTTCTGCTCCTCCATTTTTAATTTCAACCCTTCATAACTGAATGATTCATTCAGCAGTGTTAAGACTGGCAGCCGCTGCGACACGATCCCAGCTTCACCTGTTTATATCAGGCATTAAGCAGATTTTCAGTCAATTCAATCTGAAATTGACCATGATCCCAGTTAATCGGATTCACCTCGGTATTTATATGAGACATTTACAATCCGTTTGATTCTACAATCTGATTATAAGGAAGAGTTTTAGACCATCTAAATAGGACTACTGTGTGGAGGGCTGAGTTGATGCTATCACTTGTGAACCTGCAGGCTTTGTGTGCAAACTGATGCTGGCCAAGTTTAACAAGTAGTGAGATTTCTATGTGCTGCAGGTCTGTAATCATTCAGACTGCTGACTGACTGTGTCTTAGGGACGGGTGCCATAGTGGCAGATTTTCGGCAGCTGGGGAGGTTAAAAATGCTAAATACAAACCTCTGGCAGCTGGTCTGCACAGCTCTTCAGTACCCTCCCCTGGATGCCATCGGGACCAGCAGCCTTTGACAGGTTCATACTCCCGAGTGCCCTCCTGCAGCCCTGTCTCCACAAAATCGCATTCAGGGACAACTAAACTGACTTCTGAAATACTTTTCACAGAAGAATGAATTTTGTCCCTAATTACGTTCATCTCTGACAGATTTCTTTCATCATTCATTCCATTGGTTAAAACGGATTTTGCTTTTCCTTGACCATGTTAATGGAGCTTGCACAATGTTCTTCTAAAAGACACTTTGTTCTCACTAAAAACACAAGATCTTTTTAGGTTCTTTATTAAGTGTATTTTCTTACTGTTACATTTGTGGATTCACTGCGGGCCTTATCAAAGTATTGTAGTGTCGAGCAGCAATTGAAGAGGCGGGCTACTGCTCACACTCAACCAGGGCTTTTTTGTTAAAACAACCAAGCACACCGGCAACATCACTCTTCCAGCAACACCCCCTAACTCACGGTCCAACACGAAATGAAAATAAAAGCAACACAATAGAACACAGGAACACAAATGCAGAACATAATGATGAATAACGCAATCGCCATAAACACATAAAACCCCCACAAAAGAGTCCCAAAAATCCAGAACACTTCCACCCATAATGCCTAGCGGCCCCCAGCGCACAGTCAATATGGGCAGCGACCCCCAGAGGCCCCCACGGCCGCTACAGTATTCTCACCATTAAAGAATATGTGCACACACACCTCTCACACAGTATATTGATAAGGCCTTTGGTAAGGTACTGCTTCATCATGTGACCAAGACGCAAAGTATTATGGGAACTTGTCAAAACAACACATGCTAACCAGTTAGGTTTTTATTGTGACGCTATTGGCACAAGCACATACGTACACATAAACCGACAAACACACACACACACACACTCATTCTCACTGCTTAAAATAGGCAGTGAGAGCCCCAGACTATTCGGACCATCCACATGAGAACTCATAGGTTAAGACTGCCAGGAAGCCAGCACCTGGCTCCTCCACCCCGCCTGACCGAGAGACCCCCACACCAAGGTGGGGAGCCCCTCCCAGCTGGCCAGGTCAAGGAAACCCATGCACAGCACCCTCAGCAGCAAGCCAGCGTCAATCCCTAAACTCATATATGGGGAATATATTCCCTAATAGATTGCATGATATTTACCATTCTGCTGCAGTATGTTTGTTTCATAAGGGTAGAAGGCTGATCGCCGTGCAACATGACACTGTATTAAAATAAAGAGAGCAACACGTAATGTACAGGATATAACAAAATCATTTATTCTAGAAAGAAAACTGATATGTAAACACCGCGCTGCAGCTGGGAAACACTTTTGATCGGGGAAACTTTTTTAAATGAGGTCCAAGGGAACGACAGTCACTGGACCAGTTCACGGTTCAGGCCACATGAGGGACAAAGGCAGCAATTCAAAAATAATGAATAAACCACAAAAATACCAGTATATTTTGTATGAAATATCATATTATATGAAATAGCATCCTCATTTTCCTCACTACTCTGTTCACTACTATGACACAATATTCATTGATCAGGATCTAAGTCATGTGTATGATCAATTTTATAAATATTTACTAATAATATTTGGGCTGCAAACTTCTTGGTGGACATCACCTGTTCTCACCTTGCAAGCGTTGTTTTTCCTCAGGTGCTCCAGTGTCCTCCCATCAGGTGAAGGGATGACATGTATTTGTGTGTATTTTTGTCTGTATCTCTGTGTTTCCCTTGTAACTTCATTCAGAACCCGCTGGGACTGGCTCCACACTGCAGCGTGTCTGTCCATGTTACACTGATCAACACAAAAACTTCAAACTGGAGATCGTTTGAAAAGACAGAGTTGTTCAGTCACTGGCAGTCATGTATAAGTAGTTTAATTCCAAGTGTGGGTGAAGCAAGTTTTGAGCACTCCTGCATCTTGTGGGTAACAAACACAATAAATAAAGTTACATTTTCTTTAACTGATTGAAGCAAGGTAAATGGGAACCTGACAGTAGTACTTAACATGTTACAGGTGTGCAGCACACTGGCAAGACACTGAACATTTCAGTATTGTCATGGCAACAGAATTATTACAATCGGAACATGATTACAATTCAATAAACACAACAATATGACACACATTGAATCACATAACCACTCCAACGGGTTTTAACTCTGTAAATAATGGGATATCTTGCTCTATATCTGCTCTTCAGGCAAGAAGCCCTCTTTTTTTAACCTAAGTGCATAAGTTTAGTAAAATGAATGAAAATTAATTGGAATGACTAGCCTCTGCTAACACCTTCCATAGAGTCAAAAGAAAAAAAATCCAGACACCATTGAGGCTAGAGAAGGGAGATTAAAAAAGGTAAATACAGCAGCTCGTGCCATGCAGTCACAAGGTCAAAGTTTGAAAGACACGAAAAATTACAGAAAATATCTCACAATAAAATCATTGACAGCTAGTTGGAAGAGAGCATCATCTTCATTACAATATCACAACAGCCCTATGCTCAATATTTTGTTAGCTTAGAGATATTAACAACATGTTTTAAGTCCTCTTTAGATTTCTTGTTATCTTGTGAACATTTCTTTTATTTGCGTAGTATGTTAGTGTCACATGATCCAGGCTTCAGGATCTGGAGAGTAACAATGACTCTGATGCAGTTTCTGAACCAGGGGTAGAAAAAGGCATAAATCAGAGGGTTTAAACAAGAATTAACGTAGAACAAACACATTACGAAGGCAGCAGATGAAGCACTGACCACAGCATCGTCACCTGAAAGTGTAACACAGAAATAAGGGCAGACACATATCAGAAACACAACAACAACAACTCCCAGAGTCCTGGCTGCCTTCACCTCAGATTTCTTCACAGTTATTCTCACTGAACCCTGAAGTGTGACGTCTTTAATATGAGACCTCATAGCACGGGCCTGAGACACAGCTACTACAAATATTCTCACATAGAGAATTGCAATAACAGTCACAGGGCCGATGAAGGATATAAAAACATCTGCGATCCCAGCATAATATTCAATAACAGCCACACACTCCCCAATACAAGTATTATACCTGCCCGGCTGTTCAATATTATCTTTTAGTATCAGACAATGAGAGAGAAAACAAGCCACCCAACACACTGAAACACAGATCTTGACCCTGGTCTGAGTGACTTTGGTGGGATACAGTAGAGGATAACAAATGGCCACATAGCGGTCGATCGATATGAGCACCATTGTTCCAATTGAGGCTGCAGTTACAGCGTAGTCCAAAACAAAATACACAGCACACATGAGGTCACCCAGGAACCAGCAGCCGTCAATGAGGATGATCTGAAACACCATGAGGAGGCCCACAAAGAAATCAGAGACAGCCAGAGAGAGGAGGAGGAGGTTGGTGGGAGTGTGCAGCTTCCTGGAAAAATAACAGAGGAACAAGCTGATCACTGTGTGAAATAACAAACAGGTTGTTTGTTTGTTTTTTTTTTCATATAAACTGATCTAATTGATCTACTTGAAGTGGCAGAGTGAAATGATGACCAGCAGGTTCAGAACCACGGTGACCACAGAGATGGAGGACAGGGTGATGTAGATGAGCATGGACAGTGAGGGAGGACGTATGATCTTCCTGCAGGACGAGTTGAGTTGTGGGAAGCAGAGATCATCTTCCTCAAAGGTAGTTGTCATCATTACAACTAAGAGGAGAAGCTGCTGAGCTCTGCTAACAATCTGTCTCAATGTTATCCCCGTACCTAAAATACCTTTCCTTCTCCTTTCATCACTCCCCCCTCCTTTCATAAATGCAACCATGGACAGACCCAACACCCATGAGGCCTCTGCCTTTTTTTACCAATGGAGCCCAACAGAAAGGAATCTGACTTAGTCCCTACAGAACACAAAGTGAAACACACCGACAGGCACTTTTACTGCCTGTCTACTTTGAAGTGTGCCAAATTGCATGCTCAAGCAAACAAACTGCACATTTGTGTGTTATGTAGGGGATCAAACACGAATAATATCACAAATGGCATTGGGTTCAGATGACACTTTCAGCCCTGTTTTCATGAAAACAGTTAGGTGGAAATGAAGTCTTTTCCACTTTTGTTTGCTTGCAGTCACCATTGTATGACTGTCTGCAGAACTGAGCCCCCCAAAGCACAAAATGTTGTATCATGGAACTGGACATGTTGGTGGAGGAAGTCATACAGTGATGATTAGTCATACAGTCAGGGTACAGCAAGGGGTCTGCAAATGAAGGACTTGAGTGACCAGCTACAGAAATGCCTGTCGGTTCTTAGGTTCCATTGATCTGCAGTGCATTTCAGTGGAGTTGTTGAATGTTCTCGGTCATATAGGAAGTATGGAGGTATGGAGTATGACTGTCAAACATCGGTGGGAAGGGGGCATCCTTTGTGTGCTGGCGATGTTTTGTTGGAGGACTGCTGGTCTGGAGGACCCCCGCCGGTGAAGCTGCTCGCCACCGGATCGTGTGCCTATGGCCCCCGCCGGCGAAAGAAGCTTGTCCCCGGATTGTGTGCCGGCGAGGCTCGACCCCGGATCATGTGCCCCGGGCCCCGCCGGCGAAGAAACTAACCCCCAGATCGTATGCCGGTCCGGGCCACTGCAGGCGAAAGAAGCTTGCCCCCGGATCGTCTGGCAACCGTTTCCCCCACTTCTGACGGAGAACTTCTGTTCTCATTCCTGGTTGCTGCTGCAGAGTCTGTGTCCCCAGTCCCGAGTCCCCCGTCTGCTGCAGAGTCTGGGCCCCGTTTGAGGCCGTCGCATCTGCTTCCCCTCACCCGCCTGGGGTTGTTGCCTCATGTTGTGTCAGGAGGCGCACATTGGGAGGGGGATACTGTCATGCCCTGAGCCCCTGCAACCTGATGGGGGTGCTCCGGTCCTGTTTTGTCATGTGCATGTCCTGTCTTCCTGTTTTCTGTATGCCCTCACATTCTCCTGCCTCTCTCGTTACTGCCCCAATGTGTGGCACCTGTGTCCTCCCCCCAATTTAAGTCTGGCCATCCTGCTGTTTCTGGTCGGCTCCTTGTGGGTTCGTCCGCGTGCTCCGTCATGTGTCCTGGCCTGCACCAGCTCAGCTCCATTCCTGAGTTCCTGAGTTCCTGGAAATAAATGAGCTTTCAACTCCACTTGGCTGCCTGTGTGTGGGTCCTTCCATCCTGCACCCGTGACAGATTGCACTTGCGGTGTTGCCATGTGTTGCTCTGGGTTTTAGTGGTCCAGAGAATATTTGATGATGCTTCATTTTGGGTGCGGGTTGGATCAGGGTACAGTGACTCAGCTCTGCTTTAGAGTGGGGATGGTGATGAAGAGGCTTAATTCCTGGGGACATGAGGGGCAAACCCCATGGGAGCTGGTGGAGCACTACCCCCTTGGCTCCAGAGCCATGGAGCTCTGGAGCCATCTTGGCCTGCTGGGATCTACTGGGGTTTGGTGTCCCCTCCCCTTCTCCTGTGGACCCCCTCTGGCTGGGGATGGTCTTCCCTGTTCCCTCTCTCTGGTGCACCGTGGGTTTGGGGTGTGGCCCTGTCCATGTCAGTTTGCTGGGGCCCCCTTTGATATGGTGGTGTGCTGGAAATGTCTGCAGTGTGATTTGGGCCAACTCTGACAAGTGTCAAAGCAAGCAGATGGACCCAAATGCAGACATTCACAAGGGTGGAGTTGAGATGGAACATCCAGGACAACAAACTAGGAGCAGGACTAGGACAAGGAACTCAAAACTCAGACCAAGATTGGAAACTCAAAACAGGACTAGTAACTTGGAACACGAGAGACTACAGGCTGGGAACTGGGGGATTAGAAACAGAGAATTGGAAGACTACAAACTGAAGGTCTGGCGCCGGTTGCACTGGAGAGTCTGAAGGGCTGGAGCTGGCTGCACTGGAGACTGCAGACTTCGACATCTGGTGTCAGCTGTGCCAGACGCAGCAGATCTGGAGATCCAGAGCCGGCTGTACCAGAGACTGCTAAGCCGGGAGAGCTGGACATGGGTGAGGTGAGCAGACCTAGTTTGCCGGGTGCCTAGTAGTGCTGATGTCTCTGAAGCAGGTCCAGCTATACTGGAAATTTTTGTGGTGTCTTCCATCACTGTTGAAGTGGCCTTGAGGTTTACAGGTGGTTCCTGCATGCTGCTGTGCTAACAAGCTGCCAGCTGTGCATGGGAATCAGTGTTGTTACTGCTGGTTGATGCTATCAGGGGAGTTGGGCTGGTGGCATGTTGTCTGTCAAACGTCGGTGAGAAGGGGGCATCCCTTGTGTGTTGGTGATATTTTGTTGGAGGACTGCTGGTGCCAGTGCTATGGTTCTGTCTGGGTCTGTACAGTATGGGTGTGTTGGTGTTTTTGGGGGGGGCCAGGTACATGGGCCTGTGATTGGGCCAGTGGTGTTACTAAGTGTTGTTCTGGGTTCAATAGTCCAGAGCGGTTTTGGTGATGTTGAGTATTTGGTGTGGCTGGGCCAGGGTACAGTGACTCAGCTCTGCTTTGGAGTGGGGATGGTGGTGGAGGGGCTTAATTCCTGGGGGCATGAAGGGCTAATACCATGGGGGTTGGTGGAGCGCTACTCCCTTGGCTCCAGAGCCATGGGTCCTGCCCTTCTTGGCCTGGTGGCATCTTCTGGGGTCTGGTTTCCCTCCGCTTCTCCTCCGGGCCTCTCGTGGCTGGGGGTGGTCTTTCTGGTTCCCTCTTTCTGGTGCCCCCTCGGTTTGGGATGTGGTCCTGCCCATGGCGGTTTGCTGGGGCCACATTTGATCTGGTGACATGCTGGACATGTCGGCAGTGTGATTTGGGCCAACTCTGTCAGTTGTCAAAGCAAGCAGGTTGACCAAAATGCAGACATTGACAAGGGTGGAGTTGAGGTGGGTTTATTATACATTCAGGGCTAGAAACTAAACACGGGGAAAGGAGCTCGAAACTCGGAACAGGACGAGAGACCCAACACAGAACTAGGAACTCGGAACACTAGAGACTACAGACTGGGAGCTTGGAGCACAAGAGACTACTGACTGGGAACCAATAACACCAGAGTCTAGAGACTGGGAACTGGAAAACTAGAGACTACAGAATGGGAACTGGAAAACTAGAGACTACAGACTGGGAACTGGAAGACGAGAGACTACAGAATGAGAACTGGGGGACGAGAGACAGGGAATAGGAAAACTACAGTCTGAAGGCCTTGAACCAGCTGTGCTTGAGAGTGAAGACGAGTTTGCCGGGTGCCTAGTAGTGCCGCTGTCTCTGAAGCAGGTCCAGCTATATATCCGGGTCGAGCACTGGGGCCCCAGTATTAATGACCACCGCCTTCTCCTGGTGTGAACGGCCCCACTGGTAGTGTTTTCCCATGATGCTTAGTGCCATGCCATGTCTCCTCTGCTTTGCTGTGCGCAAAAAAATGTGTGTGTGTGTGTGTGTGTGTGTGTGTGTGTGTGTGTGTGTGTGTGTGTGTGTGTGTCTGTGTGTGTGTGTGTGTGTGTACTACTTGATGGTGCGGTTTTTATTTCTTTTGTTTTTATTACTGTTTTTACTGTTCAGCACTTTGTGTTGTTCTTATAAATATGAAAAAGTGCTATACAAACAAAGTTTGATTTGATTTGATTTGATTTGATCCACCACGCACTCTCCTAAATGTCAATACAATCTTAATATATCATGTGCAAACACCCAACCACTGAAATCTCATCCATTCAGCTCTGTACAACTCGCTGTGTATATATCTTTTTGTGTTTCTCACATTTTTCTATTATATTGTACATATGTGTCTGTCAAAAAATAATTTTGAATCATTTTCATCCGGATTCCCAAATTATGATTTGCATCCCAAACCTGATGATCATTTTCACCCAGACCTTTATAACTATTATAATTGAACTGTAGTTAAATTATAGTTTCAACTCCCTGCTATAGTATACTCCAACCTGTCTGATGCCGAGTCCCCAAAAGTGTTCTGAATAGATTAAATCGACGTCTTATTGAATGCATCAACCATGATGTATCGAGTCAAGAAATCAGCACCGCAGTCACAAAGGTAAGTATTTTTAATTAAAACAACATTTAATTTTTCAATTTCTGTACATCACATGAGAGACATGAAAATACATTTCTCAGGCTGGGAGCATTTCAGCTAATGAAGGCAAATTTGTCTAACAAAAACAAAAAAGCAGACAGATTTCTTTGGCAGATACATTTGTCATGCTTATAATGAAGCTTCCACACATGTGTACAGGGTTGACAAACATTTATTTACACAATGTTATGAAAACCTAAATTAAAATTTAAAGAAAAGACATTAAATGTGATTATTCTCTAGTAGTTATTGTCAATAGCGGCAAAACTCTTCAGTCTTGATCATTTCTTTGATCGACACAGTATGTTGGCATCACATGATCCAGACTTCAGGATCTGGAGAGTAACAATGGCTCTGATGCAGTTTCTGAACCAGGGGTAGAAAAAGGCATAAATCAGAGGGTTTAAACAAGAATTAATATAGAACAAACACATTACGAAGGCAGCAGATGAGGCACTGACCACAGCATCATCACCTGAAAGTGTAACACTGAAATAAGGGCAGACACATATTAGAAAAACAACAACAACAACTCCCAGAGTCCTGGCTGCCTTCACCTCAGATTTCTTCACAGTTATTCTGACTGAACCCTGAAGTGTGACGTCTTTAATATGAGACCTCACAGCACGAGCCTGAGACACAACCACAGCAAATATTCTCACATACAGAATCACAATAACAGTCACAGGGCCAATGAAGGATATAATAACATCTGCGATCCCAGCATAATATTCAATAACAACCACACACTCCCCAAGACAAGTATTATACCTGCCCGGCTGTTCAACATTATCTTTTAGTATCAGACAATGACAGAGAACAGAAGCCATCCAGCACACTGAAACACAGATCTTGACCCTGTTCTGAGTGACTTTGGTGGGATACAGTAGAGGATAATAAATGGCCACATAGCGGTCGATCGATATGAGCACCATGGTTCCTATTGAGACTGAGGTGGAAATATAGTCCAACACAAAATACACAACACACATGAGATCACCCAGGAACCAGCAGCCGTCTGTAAGGATGATCTGAAACACCATGAGGAGGCCCACAAAGAAATCAGAGACAGCCAGAGAGAGGAGGAGGAGGTTGGTGGGAGTGTGCAGCTTCCTGGAAAAATAACAGAGCAACAAGCTGATCACTGTGTGAACTAACAAACTATTTTCGTCATATACATTTATCAAATGGAGCTACTTGAAATGGGAGATGGAGATGATGACCAGCAGGTTAAGAACCACGGTGACCACAGACATGGAGGACAGGGTGATGTAGATGAGCATGGACACCGAATTAGGACGCATGATCTTCCTGCAGGACGAGTTGAGTTGTGGGAAGCAGAGATCATCTTCCTCAAAGGTTGTCGTCATCATTACAGCTAAGAGGAGAAGCTGCTGAGCTCTGCCAACAATCTGTCTCAACGTTTGTCATCTACCTAAAGTACCTTTCTCTCTCTATCCATCACTCCCCCCTCCTTTCATAAATGCAGCCCTGGACTGACCCAACACCCATGAGGCCTCTGTGATGGTTGCCAGCGGAGCCAAACAGACAGTAACCTGAAGTAGTCCCTTCAGAACACAAAGTGAAACACACCGACAGCCAGTTTTACTGCCTGTCTACTTTGAATTGTGCCAAATTGCATGCACAAGTAAACAGATTGCACATTCATGTGTTATGAAGGTTATCAACCACAAATAATATCACAAATGGCATTGGGTGCAGACGACACTTTAGCAAGTGTTCGACCCTGTTTACATGAAAACAGTTAGGTGAAAATGAAGTCTTTTCCACTTTCGTTTGCTTGCATTCACCATTGTATGACTGTATGCAGAACTGAGCCCCCCAAAGCACAAAATGCTGTATAATGGCGCTGGACATGTTTGTGGAGGAAGTCATACAGTGCTGTTTAGTCATACAGTCAGGGTACAAGAAGGGGTCTGCAAATGAAGGACTTGAGGGACCAGCTACAGAAATGCCTGTCAGTTCTTAGGCTCCATTGATCTACAGTGCATTTCAGTGGAGTTGTTGAATGTTCTTGGTCATATAGGAAGTATGGAGGGATGTTTTTGTGTTTATGGTGACTGTGGTGTGGTCCACGAGCCTCTTTTTGTGGTTGTGTGGTGGGTAATTGATTGACCTGCGAATGTATTGGAGTGATTTTGTTGCTTGTGGGGATTCATTCAAGAGGTGGGAGGTGGGTATGTTTGTTTGGTGTGGGGCCACGTGATGTAATGTGGTTAGCGGGGGATGTGTGGGGATTGATGTGATTTTGGTGGCTCTTCTAGCACCAGTAGCAGAAGGGTAATTTTTTTTTGTGGCGTCTTCCATCACTGTTGAAGTGGCCTTGTGGTTTACAGGTGTTTCCTGTGTGCTGCTGGGCTATCACGCTGCCAGCTGCACATGGGAATCAGTGTTGTTTCTGCTGGTGGATGATTTCAGGAGAGTTGGGCTTGTGGCATGTTGACTGTAAAACGTCGGTGGGAAGGGGGCATTCTTTGTGTGTTGGCGATGTTTTGTTGGAGGACCGCTGGTGCCAGGGTTATTGTTCGTTTTGGGTCTGTACTGCATGGGTGTGTTGGTGGTGTTTTGGAGGGCTGGATATCATGGGGTACATGATTGCACTTGCGGTGTTGCCATGTGTTGTTCTGGGTTCAATGGTCCAGAGCAACTTTTATGATGCTTCTTCTTGGGTGGGGCTGGAGCAGAGTACAGTGGCTCAGCTCTGCTTTAGAGTGGGGGTGGTGATGCAGAGGCCTAATTCCTGGGGATGTGAGGGGCAAACCCCTCGGATGTTGGTGGAGCGCTATCCCCTTGGCTCCAGAGCCATGGGTCCTGCCTATCTTGGCCCTGCCCATGGCAATTTTCTGGGCCCCCCTTTGATCTGGTGACATGCTGGAAATGTCTGCAGTGCAATTTGAGCCAACTCTGTCAGGTGTCAAAGCAAGCAGGTGGACCCAAATGCAGACATTGACAAGGGTGGAGTTGAGGTGGGTCTATTATAGATCCAGGACTAGAAACTCAGAACAGGACTAAGATAATTAACTCAAAACTCCGAACAGGAGTAGAAAGCCAAAACAGAACTTGGAACTCGGAACAGACTACAGACTGGGAGCTTGGAACACAAGAAACTACAGCCTTGGAACTCTGAACACTGGAGACTACAGACTGGGAACTCGGAACACTAGAGTCTAGAGACTGGGAACTAGAAAACTGGAGACCACAGACTGGGAACTGGAAGACTAGAGACTACAGAATGGGAACTGGGGGACTAGAGACAGGGAATAGGAAAACTACAGTCTGAAGGCCTTGAACCAGCTGTGCTGGAGACTGAAGACTAGTTTGCCGGGTGCCTAGTAGTGCTGCTGTCTCTGAAGCAGGTCCAGCTATATATCCACCACGCACTCTCCTAAATGTCAATACAATCATCTATCATGTGCAAACATCCAACCAGTGAAATCTCCTCCATTCAGCTCTGTGCAACTCCCTGTGTATATATCTTTTTGTGTTTCTCAAATATTTCTTTTATATTGTACATATGTGTCCTAAATTTATATTAAGTTTTTTTATGTATGGTTGGCTTTTAAAATTGTCACATTTCTATTCTATTTATATTTCTTTTCTCTGTTTGTTATACTGCTGCTGGAAAACTGCAATTTCACCATGTGGGACAAATAAAAGACTTTCGATACTAGGAACGTATTTCGGGAATAAGAAATTTTCACACAAAAGCATCTACTTGCATATTAAATGATTCATCCTCATCGCAAATGAAATAAAATGTGCTCCACTTCAGAACTGTTCAAACCTGATACCAAAACGTTTACTGGCTCTATTTCCTTTATTCTTACAATGTCCTTTCTGTGAGCAGCGCAACCAGTTAATGGCATCTGATTATACTCATCTGAGCTTAATCTGTATCCTCAACCATGCTCCACAACTAAAGTGCATTTCTAACTCAGGTAAAGTGATGGTTTTTTTGTCTGATTTAGTATTAATATTTTTGAATCACTTTCATCCAGATTACCAAATTATGATTTGTATCCCAAACCTGATGATCAGATCACATTTATAATCAAACTGTAGTTAAATTATAGTTTCAACTACCTGCTATAGTATACCCCCAAACTGCTTGATGCCGAGTCCCCAAAAGTGTTCTGAATAGATTCAATCGACGTCTTATTGAATGCATCAACCATGATGTATTGAGTCAAGAAATCAGCACAGCAGTCACAAAGGTAAATATTTTCAATTAGAAAATGTAATTGTTCAATTTCTATAGGTCAGCAATCCAACAATGCAACAGTTGTATAGGAAAGAAGTTGATCCACACTACAATGCACTAACAGAGACATGAAAATACATTTCTCAGGCTGGGAGCATTTCTGCAAATGAAGACAAATTTGTTTAACCAAAAACAAAAAAGCAGGCAGATTTCTTTGGTAGATTCATTTGTCATGCTTATAATCCAGCTTCCACATATGTGTACAGGGTTGACAAACATTTATTTACACAATGTTGTGAAAACCTGAAAATAAAAAAATATCATGACTTTAAATGTGATTTTTTTTTTTCCAGTAGCTCTTGTCAATAGTGGCAAAACTCTTCAGTCTTGATCATTTCTTTGATCGACACAGTATGTTGGCGTCACATGATCCAGACTTCAGGATCTGGAGAGTAACAATGGCTCTGATGCAGTTTCTGAACCAGGGGTAGAAAAAAGCATAAATCAGAGGGTTTAGACAGGAATTTATATAGAACAAACACGTGACAAAAGCAGCAGATGAAGCACTGACCACAGCACCGTCACCTGAAAGTGTAATACAGAAATAGGGGCAGACACATATTAGAAACACAACAACAACAACTCCCAGAGTCCTGGCTGCCTTCACCTCAGATTTCTTCACAGTTATTCTGACTGAACCCTGAAGTGTGACGTCTTTAATATGAGCTCTGATAGCATGAGCCTGAGACACAACCACAGAAAATATTCTCGCATACAGAATCACAATAACAGTCACAGGGCCGATGAAGGATATAAAAACATCTGCGATCGCAGCATAATATTCAATAACAACCACACACTCCCCAAGACAAGTATTATACCTGCCCGGCTGTTCAATATTATCTTTTAGTATCAGACAATGACAGAGAACAGAAGCCATCCAGCACACTGAAACACAGATCTGGACCCTGTTCTGAGTGACTTTGGTGGCGTAAAGTAGAGGATAACAAATGGCCACATAGCGGTCGATCGATATGAGCACCATTGTTCCAATTGAGACTGAGGTGGAAATATAGTCCAACACAAAATACACAACACACATGAGATCACCCAGGAACCAGCAGCCGTCAATGAGGATGATCTGAAACACCATGAGGAGGCCCACAAAGAAATCAGAGACAGCCATAGAGAGGAGGAGGAGGTTGGTGGGAGTGTGCAGCTTCCTGGAAAAATAACAGAGCAACAAGCTGATCACTGTGTGAAGTAACAAACTCTTTTCATCATATACATTTATCAAATGGAGCTACTTGAAATGGGAGATGGAGATGATGACCAGCAGGTTCAAAACCACAGTGACCACAGAGATGGAGGACAGGGTGATGTAGATGAGCATGGACACCGAATTAGGACGCATGATCTTCCTGCAGGACGAGTTGAGTTGTGGGAAGCAGAGATCAGCTTCCTCAAAGGTTGTCGTCATCATTACAGCTAAGAGGAGAAGCTGCTGAGCTCTGCCAACAATCTGTCTCAACGTTTGTCATCTACCCAAAGTATCTTTCTCTCTCCATCCATCACTCCCCCCTCCTTTCATAAATGCAACCCTGGACTGACCCAACACCCATGAGCCCTTTGTGATGGTTGCTAATGGAGCCAAACAGACAGTAACCTGAAGTAGTCCCTTCAGAACACAAAGTGAAACACACCAACCGTCTACTTTGAAGTGTGCAAAATTGCATGGTTAAGCAAACAGATTGCACATTATGTAAGTGATCAACCAAGAATAATATGGCACTGGGTGCAGACGACACTTTAAGCAAGAGTTCGACCCTGTTTACATGAAAACAGTTAGGTGGAAACAAAATCTTTTCCACTTTTGTTTGCTTGCATTCACCATTGTATAACTGTACGCAGAACTGAGCTCCCCAAAGCACAAAATGCTGTATCATGGAACTGGACATGTTGGTGGAGGAAGTCATACAGTGATGATTAGTCATACAGTCAGGGTACAACAAGGGGTCTGCAAATGAAGGACTTGAGGGACCAGCTACAGAAATGCCTGTCACCACAATAATTGTTGCATGCATGTGAGATGTGAGTCACATTGCACACTGAGCATCAATCTGACAGTCGACTCATCTGGTTCTCCAACCTGGAAACAAGCATCTATTATTTTGTATCAATGAAGGTATACGCAACAAATGGACAGTGTAGTTTCTTTGCGCTTCTGACATGCAAGCTTGTGTGTGTGTGTGTGTGTGTGTGTGTGTGTGTGTGTGTGTGTGTGTGTGTGTGTGTGTGTGTGCGTGCGTGTGTGTTATTTAATTCCAACAGGCTCCTCTCAGACCAAATGTGTACACCAGAATGTCATTCAGATACTGTCAGGACCAGGGGCGGATCTAGGATTCTAGGAGATCAGGGGCTTAGCCCTGAGGGTGCAGATGCCGATTTATTTTTTCCTGCATTTTTTGTGCCACGCATACTAAACTATCTTTATTTATTTTTTTTACATCAACTTACCACCAATTGAAAGCTGAGAAAGGTACAGAGAACACTTAAAAGTCAGACCCTTTAATGATTCAAATGTCTTACCACCAGCAGCCTTGAAGTCATTGTTTTATGCCTCATGTCCACTGAAAGAAAAAAAATCTAAAATACAAGTTATTCAGACTGATCATAAACTAAAGAAATAAAATTCCTTACAGTATTTCCTTACTGCAGGCTACCTGTGATCCTGGCTGGCACCTCTGCTGTCCTTTACTGCTCTGTCCTGTCCTCAAATCCTGTCTTCAACCTCCTGTCTCTCTTGCTTTCTCTGCACATTTTTTATGATTTCCTGTTCACCCCCCCCCCCCCCCCCCCCACTTTCTTTCACTCCTTCCTCTCTTCTGTCTCTGTTACTCTTTAAATACAATATTTCAGAGCTGTTCTCATGTCTTGTCATGCCTTTTTTTGGAATTTTAAATGTGGGTCATCTCCTGTCTTTTCCTCTTCACTCACACATGAACCAAAATAAAAATATTTAGAAATAAAACCTATGAAACATACTGATATATTGAGTTTAAATGTTTGAAATATTTCTTGATGAGATTAGAAAATTCTCCCTCTTCATCAAATAAATGAACTGTTTTAAACTCCCTTGGATTAGCTGAAAAATACATCATTATTAACTGTTGATTGAACCACTCAAAAGTGTACATTAGCTAAAATTAGGACAAGCTTAAACATCTGCCGTAGTACAGTATAATAATCCAAAAACATCCCATATAATGGCAAAGCCCTGACAGGGAGCACTTTCCTGCACAATGAACACTTTAAAGGTGCTGTATCATGCTTTTTTAGCTAGTCCAAACCCTAGAAATGGCATTAACATGGTAATAGTTTATTTTTGGCGCTAAGAAAAAGTAATTTTGTGTGAAATAAAAGATTTTATGGGGCTAATTCTGAAACCCGGAAGAGAAAACGCTCCGTTTCACTGAAATCCCGCCTCTCCCCCTGTGGACTTTGACTGACAGCGTACTTCAACCAATCAGCGCTTCAAAACAAATACGCTGTCTAGCTTTAGTGCTTTAGCTCTAGCTTCTCTACACGCAAAGACACGCGAAAACGTCTTTTCCTGTTAGAAACTCACCAAGCACAGACCCTTCAGACTCTTGCTCTTGCTTGACTGTTGCTTTCAGACGATGGTTAAAGTTTATCTCCGTAATCAGAGTTAGAAAAAAGCAGCAACGCTGATTGCCGAGGGCCTGCGGGAGGGGGGCTCAGGGGAGCCATCTTCACTGTGTGACGTGAACGTGGGAAAACAGAGCGTTTTCACGGGTACGGGAGGGGCTGCCTCTCTGAGCAGCACAAACAAGAGAAAAGCTCAAACATGCAGGCACGAAGGAAAAAAATGCTTTGGGGGTGTTTTTGGTGAGTACATAAGTATATAACAAGGCTAAAACATACAAAAAGTGAATTTTGCATGATACAGCCCCTTTAATCATTTTGCTAGTAATACTTTCCATTCATATTTCATAAAGGGTTTTTAGTTTTATCCTGGAATGCAACATTGATCTTGCTGTCTTTCATTTTCAGTGCGGTTGTGTTGTTGGTATTAGCTGATAATACTGATAGCCAGCCAGCAAAATCAGAGTTTCACAAACCGGGAACATCAATCTGTGTAGCAGCTGCTGCTGCTGGTGGTGCTGACGTCCGCTTTTTGAAAAAGCTTCAGATATCCATTATGAGTCGACTCTGGTTAGCAGTAGAATCAAGGAGCAGCGACTCCCGCGCACAGACGTGAACGCTTCATCTTCTGGACATGCGGCAGACTGCTGGCTGCTCTCCAGCGCATGCTGCCACTCTCTGCTGAATTCCAGTACTATTATACTCAGACCAGCTCGGATCAGCGATCCGGGGCTCCTGACAAAACATCCGGGGCTTGAGCCCAAGTAGTCACCTCCTAGATCCGCCTATGGTCAGGACTGAACAAATCCAAATATAGATGCAGGCACGTGGCGGCTTAAACAGTGTGTTTAAAATCAGAGGCAGACTTGGCTCACAGGGGTGTGGCAGGGGTGTGGCAGGCTCCCTCTCCAGGCTTGGGTGGGGCCCTGACGTGAACGCTTCATCTTCTGGACATGCGGCAGACTGCTGGCTGCTCTCCAGCGCATGCTGCCACTCTCTGCTGAATTCCAGTACTATTATACTCAGACCAGCTCGGATCAGCGATCCGGGGCTCCTGACAAAACATCCGGGGCTTGAGCCCAAGTAGTCACCTCCTAGATCCGCCTATGGTCAGGACTGAACAAACCCAAATATAGATGCAGGCACGTGGCGGCTTAAACAGTGTGTTTAAAATCAGAGGCAGACTTGGCTCACAGGGGTGTGGCAGGCTCGCTCTCCAGGCTTGGATGGGGCCCTGACCAACATTGGCCCAGGAGCTCTGAACCCTGTCTACTTCGATCAGGCAGCTTGCAGTACCCCTTCCTTTTTTTCTACGGGCCCCACCTGCCTGGGATGGTCTTCTCAGCACTTTCCCTTTGGTGCCTCCTGGATTGCGAGTGTGGCCATCTCCGGGGTGGTTTGCTGGGGCCCCCTTGAATTCAGGGGGGTGCTGGGCATGTGGGCAGCGTGGTCTGGGCCCATTCACCCTGGAGTTGCCGTGAGCCCCCCAGCATCTAGTTGTGTTAATGCCCAGTCTGCAAACTCGGGCGGCCATACGTCCGGATTTAGGCCGGATAGTCCAGATTTTAAACGCCTTGTCCGGCGTCCGGCACAGCCTCAAGCAAGACGCTCATTTGTCCTCCTTTTTAGAGTTGCACCTAAATGCAACACTGCATATCGGCCAATGGTGTAAGACTTTTGGTTAAAAAAAAAAGAAACGGGGTTAAAAATTATTGGGTAATAGCAGTGTCACTCAATTCTCTGGTTTCTCATTGTTTGAAAAAATGTAAAGAAGCCGCCCCTGTTCCCTTGTGGTTAGCTGCCACACCTAGTTGAATGTCAACATGCTGAAAAGACTGACGTCATTCAACTCAGAGTGGCCAAAAGAGCAGCATTTATTAGCATGAGCAGCAAAGGCGATTTACATGATTATTGCACACTTTGTTGATGTGATGTTGACATTAGCACCCAAAGAAAGGCGGCCATTGAAAGCCAGGCGGGCACAGAGAAGCACCAATGCCACAGACGGGCTGCAGGTGCCTCCGCCCTCCAGTTATTTTTTCGGGAAGCAACTCTGAAGATGACAAGATATCTGCTGCAGAACTTTGTAAAGTCTATCATGCACATTTGTTGTTTACATTAAAAAAGTTGTATGTATTTTTTGCACTGCACTTTGAAATGTTTTGAATAAATACAAATATTACGAAAAAAATCACCTTCTCAGGAATATAATTTTTTCCTATGAACATACGCTGCCGCCGCCCCCCCCCGGCCTTTTTGGTGTTTGGGCGCACACACACACACACACACACACACACACACACACACACACACACACACACACACACACACACACACACACACAGAGACTCGAGACCTCTCTCAAGGGCAGTTTTTGCTATGGGTGCAGTATGGACCACAATGTGTGTCTGTGCCATCAGCCACCCACCACTACCCCCCTTACCTCCCACCCTCCTAAATGTCAACACAATAAAATTCGCACAAACAAATTACATGTCAAATGAGATTCACCCTCATAGAGAATTGACTAAAATGCTCTCTGTCTTAAGGACAGTTCAGACCTGATACCCATGCTTTTACTGTCTCTAAGTTTTCTGTATTTTTGTCCTTTCTGAGGAATGTAAGCAGATAGAGTCATGTGATTATACTCATCAGAGCTGAATCTGTATCCTCAACAGTAGTCCACAACCAAAGTGCTTTTCAAACTCTTGTACAGTGATGGTTTTTAGGAATATCTTTAAGTCACTTTAGTCCAATTCATCAAATTTTGATTTTCACCTCGAACCTGATCATAAGAAAACGTTTATACCTGAACTGTAGTAAAAGTATAGTTTCAGCTGACTGGCTAGACCCATACTGCCTGATGCTGAGGCACCAAAAGTCAATCGATAACAGGCCCATTGAATGCATCAACCATGGTGTGTTATGTCAAGCAATCACAAAGGCTAGTATTTTCAATGAAAATCTTTATTTTTTTTTTCCTTTTCTACAACAATAGAATGGCAGTTGTCGGTTGTTGTGGACAGAATCATGAATAGACAAAAACAATGGTACATAAAGCAGTGTTATTTGAAAAAAATGAAAGGTTCACAAACAAAATTATGAGAATAAAATTCTCAGACATGGAACATTTCAGCCAAATCAGCCAAATTTGTCTAAGCCCCCCCCCCCCAATTTAACAACACTTAAATTGCAGTAAACATCTCTTGACTTCTTGTCATTTCTTTGATCGACACAGTATGTTGGCGTCACATGATCCAGGCTTCAGGATCTGGAGAGTAACAATGACTCTGATGCAGTTTCTGAACCAGGGGTAGAAAAAGGCATAAATCAGAGGGTTTAGACAGGAATTAATATAGAACAAACACATTACGAAGGCAGCAGATGAAGCACTGACCACAGCATCGTCACCTGAAAGTGTAACACAGAAATAAGGGCAGACACATATCAGAAACACAACAACAACAACTCCCAGAGCCCTGGCTGCTTTCAGCTCAGATTTCTTCACAGTTATTTTGACTGAACCCTGAAGTTTGGCGTCTCTAATATGAGACCTCATAGCACGGGCCTGAGACACAACCACAGCAAATATTCTCATATGCAGTATCACAATAATGGTCACAAAGCCAACAAGGGATACTAAAACATCTAGTAACCCAAGAAAACTTTCAATAACAGCCACACACTCCCCAATACAAGTACTATACTTACCTGGCTGTTCAACATTATCTTTTAGATACAGCCCATTACAGAAAAAACAAGCCATCCAAAACACTGAAACACAGATCTTGACCCTGTACTGAGTAATTTTGGTGGGATACAGTAGAGGATAACAAATGGCCACATAGCGGTCGATCGATATGAGAACCATTGTTCCAGTTGAGGCTGCAGTTACAGCGTAGTCCAAAACAAAATACACAGCACACATAAGATCACCCAGGAACCAGCAGCCGCCAATGAGGATGATCTGAAACACCATGAGGAGGCCCACAAAGAAATCAGAGACAGCCAGAGAGAGGAGGAGGAGGTTGGTGGGAGTGTGCAGCTTCCTGGAGAAATAACAGAGCAACAAGCTGATCACTGTGTGAACTAACAAACTATTTTCGTCGTATACATTTATCAAACGGAGCTACTTGAAGTGGGAGATGGAAATGATGACCAGCAGGTTCAGAACCACAGTGATCACAGAGATGGAGGACAGGGTGATGTAGATGAGCATGGACACTGAGTGAGGACGCATGATCTTCCTGCAGGACGAGTTGAGTTGTGGGAAGCAGAGTTCAGCTTCCTCAGAGGTTGTTGTCATCATTACATAGAAGAGGAGAAGCTGCTGAGCTCTGCCAGCACTCTGAACCGCTGAACCATTGTCACGTAGCTCAAGTACCTCTCCTCCATCCATCGCTCCCCCTCCTTTCATAAATGCATCCAATGACTGACCCAACACCCAGGAGGCCTCTGTGATGGTTGCCAGTGGAGCCCAATAGAAAGAAACAGAGAGATTGTTCAGTACCTGCAGAAGAAAAAGTGAGACATCAATATGTTATTGTAATGCCCCTTCTCTGTTTCATCAACATTAAAGTACATATCATAAAATGCTAATCATATTATGTTGTCCTTACTGCTTACGTTTGCTTCTTCACATTCAAATAACATTGATGATAGTTAGAACATCCGAAAGTTAATCAAGCGGATCAAAGAAGAAAAAAAACCTTCATAAATCAAACACAGGACAGACTGAAGGCATCAATTTAACAGCAACATGGCTTCATGAGCCAAGACAATGAAAGTGGTGGTTCATGTGTGATGAGGATCGCTTTTTCTTAACTATTGTGTTTTATTCTTTTAATAGTAATTCATTGAGTTTTTGTTTTTGTTTTTATGTTTGATTTTTGGTTTTAGTGCTTTTACGTCAAGTTTTTTTATTCTACCAGCTGGGGCTGCACGATTTTCCTAAAAATAAAATCCTGATTATTTTCTCTGAAAGCCAATTTTTCGATTACGATTACGACTTTTTGTAAAAAAAAAAAAAAAATAAATAATAATAATAATAATAATAATAATAATAACAATAATAATAATAATAATAATAATAATAATAATAATAATGATAATAATAATAATAAAGTACTTTGAATGTCTTGTATTGAACATTATTTCTCTGTTTGGATTCAACAAACCCGAAGTCCAAAAGTTACAATGACGTTACTGATTGAAAAGTGCAAAACTGTCAATTATAAAATCCAAAGTGAACAATCTCAAATATGCATCCTTACTGCCAGTGAACTTAATTCTGTTGCAAATAAACACAAGAATCCCTTGGGATTAAGAGCACCTTATCTTAACACACTCCAGGTCCATGTTCTTACTTAAAACAAAAAAAATAAAAAATAAATAGATAAAGTCACTTTTTGTAAAAGAAAAAGCTGGGGGCGACAGTGTGAACATGTCTTTCACGTTGGGTCGACCTACCTTTGGGTCGAGCCGGGGCCGCTTCGAGGAGGAGGTCCGAGGTCGATCTAGATGCCCAAGTCGGTATGAACACAGCCTAAAACTTTACTTCCCTGAGCAAATTTAACTTCTTCGGCAGTAGCCATGACTTGTTGTCGTTAGTTACCAGATGCTGAGGGAAGGCTGGCACGCACATAGATATCTTATATAACACTAGATACCTCGTCTCCGCTGCTGGCCAATGAAGTCGGACGTCCGCAGAGGTCGGCCATCTTTGTACGGGAATCTGGCTCGCTCATAACATTGTGTTGATGAGACATGAACTGCTTAACAAGCTGTAACTTGCTCAAATTTTTACCGATTTTCAAACGGTTTGGTTTGTAATAAACATCAAATCTCTGTTAATGACATGACATATGTTTGATGAGTATGGCATGCCTTAAATATATATCATAAATATATATCATATCGTAAATATTCATAATATTCTTCATATTAGGCTCCATGTTCAAATCCTTACAACTGAGATATATTTATCGCACTTACGAATAATTTAGAAAAGCCATACATGTCCATATTTTTAGTTTTGTGTGAAAATATTTTAAGACATGGCAGGGCTGTAGTGGAGGCTGAAGATGAACAATTTACCCACCTGAAACTTCAGAAATACTTAAATCTCATTAACCTCATTATATTGAATGTATTATATTATTTTTCATTAATATATAACATTAAACAGTAACCTTCCACATTATTAAATCTATTGTGAATGTATAATGTCCCCCCATTGATTATTTAAACATGAAATAGTGCACCAGAAAACACATTGTTTTCAAAAAAAAAAAATTTAATTAGGCATTGTAAAAATGTATAAAAGGAACTCAGAAAGTCTCAAGTCAAATAATGGAATTACAGTCACAATATAATTAGGTAAACGAATAAAAGGCAACTGAGTGAATCTCTTGATCAATCAATTTTTATATAACTCAGAGTCACAACAGCAATTGCCTTATAGTGCTTTAAGATGTTCCATTAAAAAAATTCAGTGAAATAAGAGTATAAACGTCTGCACAGATCACCAACCTTACATTGCGTTCCACAGAAACTCTGACAACTTTCCCGTACAAAGATGGCTGACCTCTGCGGACGTCGTGGAATCTGCCGCGAGGCATCTAGTGTTCTATAAGATATCTATGGGCACGCACTTCCGTCATGACGTCATGAGACGGGCCGAAGAAACTACGGTGGCTCAGAGGCACCAAAAAGGACGCGTTCATGTGAAAAGCCGAAATTGTTCATGTGCGATTTCAGCGTTTTTTAATATTGTCTTAATCCAAAAAGTCGGTTACAATTCAAAATCGATTAATCGTGCAGCCTTACGACCAGCCCTGAACGCCTGACACACTGGCTGGAATCAGCAGCACTGGCACCAGGTGGGTGAACAGCGCCTTTGGAACCAGCAGCAGCAGGGAAGCAGGAGTCGATTAAATGTGCACATCACAGAATGGGGAGCTGACAGGAGGACGGGCCGAGAGGACTGCAGCTGCCTCAGGATGCTTAACGCAGCAGAGGAGAGACACTTCAGGATGGGAAGTTCAGGAGAGAGCCTGAGGTGGAGAGAGCGGAAAGCTATCGCTGGCAGCCGTGAAGAACATTTGCATAATGGCTTGGTGGGACTTTCTAAAGCTAACCAAATCTTCTCTGATCCCGTGTAAACTCACACCCATCTGGAACAACCCGGACATCCTGCAAAACAAAAAGATGATAAACTTCACTCAGTGGAGAAATAAAGGAATCAGCCAGCTTGAACATATCATTGAAAATGGCAACTTTCTATCATTCAATACTCTCATCTCACAATATGGAATCAGCAGCACAGCATTTTTAGAATATCATCAACTTAAATCTATCATAGGTAAAAAGTATACCTTTAATCAATTGCAGGGACAGCTACCTCTCGGGGTCAAAGAATTCTTAAACCTCAGTTCCCCAAAGTTGCTATCAAAGATATATAAAATATTATCAAAGGTAGAAGATGAAATCTTCCTTCCGACCTTAAAATGGGAGGCTGATTTATCTAACAACTTTGACCAAAATGCGTGGTCACAAATATGTTTAAATACTTTCAAAATGACAAAGAATTCAAATATACAACTAATACAATTTAAAATTCTGCATAGAATTCATTACACAGGATGAAGGATGTTCCAGATGGGTCTATCACAATCTGATATCTGTTCACATTGCAATGATAACATGACTGACAGCTACCTCCATGCCTTGTGGTCCTGCACACCAGTGCAGAGGTTCTGGCTTCAGGTGTGTGAAGACCTGTCAACATGGTTCACATGCAATATCCCTGCAACTCCCACACTGTGCCTTTTAGGTGATCTGGGTGAAATTAACATGTCGATAAACTCTGTCTACATGGTTCTCACCATCTTGTGCATCGCAAAGAAAACTATCCTTGTAAACTGGAAATCCAGAAATAATCTGAGTAACAGGCAGTTTAAGAATCTTCTATTAGATCATATCAGCTTGGAGACAATGTCTGTCTGTTCAGAGGATCGATCAGCTGAATCTGGTTCCCTCTGGTCCCCTGTGATCAGCTCCATCACTTAATGTAAGGGGAAGATGAGGGCCTCTCCTCTTTGAGGGTCGGTTGTTGGTGGGGAGGGCCTGATGGCTGCGGGTGGTTGGCACTGTCTTGGGGTCGGGATCTGGGCTGCTTCGCTGGGGGCTGTCTTCGTGTTTGGTTTGGATTGGGGGTGGGGGGGCCGCCGGTTGTTGGGGCTGTCTGGCGGCAGTGGGGCGGGGGCCCCGGGGGGCCGGGGGCGGCCGGGGTGTCCTGGGGCGGGTGTGGCTGGGGGCCCTGGGCCCTGGTGCCTGGGGGCTCTCTCCTTCCGTGAGGGTGAGGGGGTCGACCTGGCTGGGGGCGCCGGTCGGCTCGGGCGTGCTGCCGCGGCCTGGGTCGGTGCACGCCCTGGTGTCTGGTTGCTGCCCCGGAATCCAGGGCATCGGGGTCGGTGGTTGTGGTGGTGGGGGACAGGGGGGTGGGGTGGATTGGTGGGGGGTGGCGGGGGAGGTGGGTGGGTGGTGGGGGACGGGGCGGGGTGGATGGGGGGGTAGATAGGGGGGTGGTGGGCTGTGGGGGTTAGGGGGTTGGGGAAGGTGCGTGTACGTGTATGTGTATATGTGTGTGGGTGTGTATGTGTGAGTATGTATATATGTTTTTGTATGTGTGGTTATTTATGTAGGTGTATGTGAGTGTGTGGGTGTGTATCTGGATATGTATGTGTATGTGTGTGACTATGTATGTGTAAGTGTGTATGTGTGTGTGGGTATTTATCTGTGAGCGGGGTATGTATGTGTGTGTGGGTGTGTATCTGTAAGTATGTATGTCTGTCTGTACGTGTGGGTGTATATGTGTGGGCGATTGGAGCTATGTATGAGAGAGTGCGGTGTCCTGTGGGGGGGGGCCCCGGTGGGCCTGGGGGCGGTGGGCCCTGGGTCTGGGTCCTTCTGCTGCCCCCTGTCTGTCCTCACCTTCACTCCTCCTGATGCATGATGGGTGTGTGCTTCTTGGGTCGGTGGCTCTCTGGCCATGGTCGCTGTCCGCCCTGGGCCTGAGCGGGGGGGGGGGCGCTCCTGGCCCTGTCCTTCATCGGGGGGCTCCTGGGTGACGGGGGTGCTGCGGCATCCCCGGACCCCCCTCTCCCCCCGCTCTCATGCACACACACGTAGGGCTTTGGGAGGCGGGCTTATCAATTTGGGTGTGGTGGAGGGGGCCATCTAAGTGGCCCCAATCACTGCACCCTTCAGTGGCTCGCCTCTCAGTCTTAATTGCACTTAGTCATCTAACACGACCAAATACATACAAACACACACGTCGGGGGGTCTTGGCGCGCTGTGTCGGGGGTGGGGCTGTTCAGGTGGATGAGACTGCTCGTTTGGCTTCACTCGCGGCACGGTGTGGTTACTGACCCTCAAATTTTAATCGCAAACAACATATACTCCATCAACACTCACGAGACGGAGGGGGGGGAGGGAGGGCAATGGGGTCTTCTGCGCCCCCGTTTCCGGATTCCTTCTGGTGGGGGGTGGGGCGGGGGGGCTGTTGTTTTCCCCACAGGCCTGGGGTTTGTAGCGGCTGTGGTTTGGGGGGCTGCTGGCTCTGGGGGGTGCATATCTGTCTGCGGAGGTGGGGTGGGGGGGTGGGGGCGGCAGTTGTGGGTGGCGGGGGGTCCTGGATGTGGGGTTCGGTGTTCCCTTGCCTTCCGGGGGTGTGTGAGTGTGTTTGGGGTAGGATGGACTGTGTGTGTGTGTGTGTGTGTGTGTGTGTGTGTGTGTGTGTGTGTGTGTGTGTGTGCGTGCGTGCGTGCTTGTTAGCGTGTGCGTGAGAGTGTGTGAGTGTGTTGGAATGTGAGTGTGTGTGTGTGCATTTGGTTTAGGGATGAGTGGTTGTGTGTGTGCGTGTGTGCATGTGTGTGTGTCAGTATGAGTGAGTGGGTATGAGTGTTGGGTTGGGGCGGGGGGGAGTGAGGCGGGAGAGGACAGGGGGTGGGAGGGGTGGGCCGGGCGGTGGACAGGGGGTGGGTTCCGGGTGGGGGTCGTGGGGGGGGGTGGGGGGGGGGGGGGGGGGGGGGGGGGGGGGTGTGATGCCCTGGATCTCGGGGCGCGTGGCCGGAGCGCTGGGGGGTGTACTGGCCTGGGGTGGGTAGCCGCCCGTGTGGGCTGGTTCTCCCGGGTGGGTCATGGCCCTCCGCCCGGGGTGGGGGGTTGGCTTCTGGGCTCTTGGGCCTTGGGCTCTCGGCCCTGCCCGCCCCGGGCGTCCGGCGCCCGGGGTGGACCGGCTCCTGCCGGTCGTGGCTCCGCGGGGCCCGGGCCCCGGGGCTGCCGGGGTCCCCGGCCAGGGCTTTCCTCTGCCCCGTTTCTGGACCGGAGCGTGGGCGTCTGCCTGGGGGGGCGGCTTGGGTCCGGGCTCTGTGATGACCGCCGGCTGTCTGGGCTCTGAGGGCCTCTCTGGCCTGCTTCTGGCCTTCTCAGAGGTCAGAGGTCATATATGCATGATCACTATCACCATCACCGTCACCATCAGATTCACATGATCACGTTGATCTTTAATCACTCTTCACATACTGGGTTACCTTGTCTTCTTGTGGTGGTTAGACTAATGGTGATCTGTAGCAGACCTCTCTTGATGCACGCCCCTAGTTTACTACTAGTTACGACTAGCTATATTCAAAAAAAAAAAAAAAAGGGTTTGTGGTGTCCTTGCATTTCCTTCCTCCCCTACACCTCCTTTTATTTTTGTGGCCTGGTCTGTTCACTAGTATGGTTCGGAAAAAAAAAAAAAAAAATGTATGTATGGTTCTGTAATTTTCTGTGTTGGTTGTCGGCTCTGTTTTGGTTGGGGGTTTGGGATTGTTGTAGGTTGCGTGTGGTGCATCGACAACACTGTTTTGTATTGTGACTTTGTACATAGGTTGCGCCCCCCCCCCCCCCCCCCCGTTCTCCCTGTCTTTATCTTTCTCTCTTTCTGTCCCTGCTCTCTGAGCGTTTCTGTCCCGGTCGTGTCCGGCAGCCATGCCGGATGCCAGCTTTAAATAAAGGCAGCAGCAGGAGGAGACTCAGTCTCGTCCTGGTGCTAACATTAAAATCTGTTCGGATAGTAAAAGGCTACAATCATACAATATTGCACGCCCCAGCTGCCGAACAGGACAAGGAAAAAAAAAAAAAAGAACATTTGCATAAAGACAGGCTATTCAAGAGCAGGGGATGATGTTGATTTCAAAAAGAACCTGAGTCCCATTAGAACCCATTCAAAAAAGCAGAATTTCAGAGTGCAAATACACATTTAAAGCCTGGTTTCAGAACATGTTTTGATAGAAGCCTCAAAACGGGATTTCAGAACGCTATAGGTGACGTCATGTAAGGTCTGTCCATCTTTTAATTACAGTCTATGGTTAAAGATAGCTAAGCCTGGAGCCTGGAGAAGCCAGACTGGGCGCAGTGGGACAGGAGCAGCAGAGTGTATGAGGTGGACCTTGGCATGGAGGGCAGGAAAACTACCCTGGGCGTTCAGTTTTTTAAATACGAAAAGTGATGTTTTGACTCTTAACTCTGCTCACCCCTGATAAAGAAAACCTGATAGTTTTAACTGAGTCCTGGGTTCTTTTAACCAACTAGGTGGTATTGGCGGTCTTTTTATTCGTTCCAGTTATATTGGTGGACAACATGGGCTGGTGTAAACTGCTGGTCAACCTGGATTGTGGCAGAGAATGGCAACATTCAGTCATGTGGGGGATGTGATGGGATCATTTTTTCATGGACTATTCTTTTTCCTTCTTTTAATTGTTATTCATTGTATTTTATGGTTATTATGGATTTTATGTGTTCAACTGACCCTGAACGCCTCATACAGCAGGTGCATCGTTAGCACCTTTAAAACTAAAAACAGCAGGGGGAAGCAGAGGTCCCTGTGCACATGTGTGTGTGTGTGTGTGTGTGTGTGTGTGTGTGTGTGTGTGTGTGTGTGTGTGTGTGTGTGTGTGTGTGTGTGTGTGTGTGTGTAGACATTGCATAATGCTGTGGGTCTCTTTCATCATACAGCTGATGTGTCAGTGGGAAAAGAGAAAATGGACACTTGTTGACGGAATGATGAGATTCATATGTTTCATACTTTATACTAAAAGCTTCATGATATCACACTGAACATGGAAGACATGGAAGAAAAGCAGGTGAAGCCCAGGTTTCTCTTCATCACTGCAGCCAGACTGACAAACAGCCACAGCTCTGTTGATCATCACACCCCTTTAACTTAGAGCAGTAATGACTCCGAGAACTCCCCAAAGTTGTCGCAGATCTAACAAACACATCTTCCTCAGACTTGTCTTCAGAACCTGATTTACTGTTCTCCAGCGTCAGTCTCATAGAACTCGCCAAGTTCTCAGACATTTGTTTCGCCTCATCTAATAATTCTTTCACAGTGACGAACTGAGTGCGACTCAGCCTGCAGATCGCCGCAGCAGTGGACTGCCGTGTGTTCAGATTGTGCTGATTGCTCCTCAAGACCATGTGTGCAAAACACTGTGAAAGTCTAAGTGAATCATCATTTCTACCTCGAGAAGGAAGGCACCTGGACTGCATGATGGATTTTATACCAGGAAGAAGTTGTTATTTCAAACCATCAAAGAACCGACACTGCTGTCACATATTTTTATTTCACAGTATCCAACAATTAAAAATTATAAAGTGCAGATTTCTATAGGTAGTGTTAAAAAATAAATACAGATAATGCAAACCATAAAATGCAGTTGAAAGATGTCATGATTCACTAGTTTGCTGTAAAAGACACAAACACTGACTGGTCGAGACTCGCTCTTTGCTGCATAGAAATGACTGGAATAGATTCAGAGAAACCAACAAAGACATTTTCATTTCAATTTTCAGGGTGTTCCAAGCAGAGGGGACAGAGAAACGACATGGTTGTAGATACTAGTGATAGAGACTGTAATGTTTGGAGTAATGTTTATTACGAGCCATGCTGCTGTCATTGAACGCAACATTCGTAGAAGTGAGCATGCGCAGAGAGCAATATAGGAAGGAATGCCTGTATGATTGCCAGAACACTGTCTGCCTGTATCGTGCCCCGATAATGGATGTATATAAACTTTCAAGACTCCAACAAGCCCAGTTTATGTCTTATGCAGACCTTGTTTGGAAATTTAATCCGGAAGGGAAAGATAATTTTTTGGAAATACTTACAAATTAGGCATTGTATTATTTCAAAATTTAAAGAAAATAGTGAAAATATTGTTTTGGAGTACATTCACATGCCACGGGATCGCCACACAGCTTCACAGATTTATCGACATTTGAATGATAGTCGCAGCATTGAGCCAACAAATATCAAACTTCTATGGCAGAAAGATCTGAAAGTAGAGTTTACAAATGAACGATGGGCGGATATTTTGTCAGATAATGGGAAATATGTCAAGGAAGCTAAAAGTAAATGTAAACAGTATAAACTTCTACATAGACATTATCATACCCCGGTCAGATTATACAGTATGAAGCTTACGTCGGACAACTTGTGTTGGAAATGTAAAATAGAAGTAGGGACATTTTTGCACTCTTTGTGGAACTGCTCTTTAGTAATCCCATATTGGACTAAAGTTACTCAGGTACTGAGCAATTGGTACAGCCTACAGGTGCCATTGACACCTGAACTGTGTTTATTGGGGGAGAGATCTCAAATGCCCACAGCTTCTGAGCAGATCTTCAGCATTTTTATTACCGGATTGGTAATAGCATCCAGGATAATCCTGAGACACTGGAAAAACACAGCACGTCCAGAAATGAAAGACTGGCTCAAGGCAATGGCGGACATAGCCTCTTATGAATCGATGCTACACAGACTGAGACCTGGAGCAGAGGACAGCGATACTGACTGGGACGATTTTTGGTCTTACATCAAGGCAAATCAGAAACCTACTTAGACTGAGATTCACCGCTCTGGATTTGTTTTTTGTTTTCCCCAGCAATTTATTGGGAGTGATTTGAACCTGTTTTTTTTATTGTAATGCTTTGTAGATTTGCACCTGTGGTGGGGGTGGGTGAGGATGGGGGAAAGGGGGGTGGGGGAGACTTGCACCAGTCACTTTTCTTTGGATTTTCTTTTTTTTTTTTTTTGTCTTTTGTTTGTTGTTTGTCTTTTGTTAAAAAAAGTGGAAACTAATAAAAACTTAAATTCCAAAAAAGAAAGACTCCAACAAGGCATCTCTCAACATTTATTTGTGTCCATGCACACATCACAGAGACCAAAACAGGTTCTGAAACCGGACGCTTTATATGTTTATTTGTACTCTGAAATTTGGCATTTTTTTTAAGGGTCCCAGTCATTGACAGGAAATACAATGGATGGACGTTTCGTGATGTCGCCCATACCATTCCGAAATCCCGTTGTGAAGATTTCAACGAGTTCAGCAGGACGTCTAGATATAGAACATTTGAAAGTGGATGTAGACATGATTGTTCCAGCCTGTCACATGACCGCATCTTGTGGACAGAGGAGGCGCTGTGATAGTGCGATTTATGCCGGGCGGACACTGTGCGATTTTGAGGGGATTTCACCACGATTTTGCCGTCGCAGACCACGCTGCGTCATCGTGGCAACATCGTAGCGTCGGGGACGTCCAGTCGGGAGGTCGTGAGCCGTACAGTGTGAGAACACTCACGAGGAAGGATTAATTGCTGCTGCGTTCCAACGACAATGCTGCGACCTCCCGATCAAACTTCTGGCATGTCAGAAATTTTCGCCGTAGCTCGTACAGTGTGAGTGGCGTTACATCACGATTCTACGTTCGCACCTGCGCAGAAGACGCTGGTGGAGCTAACTATATTCACCATAACGTTATCGGCTACAGATGAGGAATTCGCCGAGGCAGTATAGTGTTTAAAGCAACATTGGCTGGCTCAGTGCGGCTCAACGCTAATGCTAATTGCTAATGCTAACGTGAAACTATAGCTACAGTAAAACAATATATAGTTTACATTAACGTTACCTCAAGCTCCTGATGAAGGATGGACATCCCATAACGACCACGTCTCCTCAGCCATTCACGTACCCAAATCCTTTTCTTTTTTTTTCAGTTTCAGCACAGAAGACAGCGCACACAACTGCAACAACTTGCTGCCTGCTCGCCGTCTTGTTGTCATGCACGCTGTGGTTGTCATAGGAACGTGGAACCTTGGTTTTTCGTTGTTTACACTCGAGCACGTCGTGCCGTCACACGTCGACTGACGCCGTGGTTGTCAATAATCTTGACCGACAGCAGTCGTACAGTATGAGTGCACATGTCGTCGGGTCAGATAGAGTACGAGTGACGAACCCAATCGTGCAGTGGGAGCATTTCCCCGACAGTCAAATTTATAAAATCGCACAGTGTCCGCCCAGCATTATGCAAAACTTTAACTTGTAAAATTAAACCAACAGATGATTTATGTAAAAACCAGAGTCTGGTGAGGCCAACACAGTTGTAAAAGCTATTGATAGAAACCAAAACATGTTCCAAATACGGGCGCTTTATATGTTTATTTGCACTTTGAAAATCGGCATTTTTGAATTGATTTTAATGAGACCTGGGCTCTTTTTGACACCAACATCTGGGCTACTCAACCCGCGGGCCGCGGGCCGCATGCGGCCCGCATGCTGTAATGGTGCGGCCCACGGCTGATTGTAAGCAGTGAAAAAAAAAATCTACTTTTAATGAGGAAAAAACGTTTCTGATATGCGGACACCAGAGGGCAGTGTGTTTGACCTGCTGACAACAGGCAGATAAGTGTTGCAACTGTGGGGCTGTACCAGCTGGTGGCGGTAATGCGCCAATAGGCTGTTTGCTCACCGCCAAAAACAAAAGACTCGAAGAAGACCGATCGCAGTGGAGTTCATGGCTGCCGCCGGTAAAATTAAACTAAAGTTATGCGATGAACACAGGAAATTTCAACCGTCATGGGAGGAAGAATTTGCTTTTCTGGAGGTAAATAACAAGCCAGTGTGCCTTCTTTGCCAAAAACCGTCCATTCCTAAACGAGCGAATCTTCAGCGTCGCCGCGACAGCTGTCAGGAATTTAATTTATTACAGTAGAACTGCACCACTCAACCTGTGACAACACTGCCACTGTTCTGTCACTGAGACACTTCCGAAAGTTTTGTTTTTCTTATTATAAATCCTACGTGTATTGGACTTTGCTAAGAAATGTGATACATCGTCCTGATTCCAAGTGAGTGTAATAGTTTTAGCTTTGACCTCTTCTGTAGGGCTGCCTGTTGGGCACAGTTTCTGTGAGTAATGCACACCTGTGTGTTTTTCTTCTGTCATTTGGTTACATTGTTCTCCAAAAAGTAGGTCACCTGTTTGTATGCTTTACAATGATTGGTTTTTTTGCCACCGGTGATCTTTTTTGTGATGCACAAGATTTAATTTTTACTTCATTTATTTTTTGCAGGAGTAGGCCAATTATTTTTTATAAAGAATCCCTTAATTTATTTACCTTTTTGTGGAAAAAGACCTGCTTTTTTGTTGTAATTTAGTGAATTTTAAAAACTTAAAAAAAAAATACTTATGTTTTGTTACAAAAAATGCTAATATGTGTAGTAAGTATATTCATATTTTGTGAATAGAGCCTCATTTTTTTAATTTGATATCTGACTTTTTTTAAATGTCATGCCATTTCACCTTTTTGCTTTTTATTGGAAATGCAGAAAACAGCCACAAATAGAACTATAAGGCTTAGTGTAATGTATTTTCAACAAAGTCTTATTTTAGTTTTACAAAAGACTAATGTAGTTGTCATTCTATTGTAATGCAGTAGGCCTGGGGCACCACTGAAAGGTCACGCTGTGATGAAAAGGCAGGTGTGGGCTGATGAGCAGCAGATGGTGCAGTAAAGCAGTTTACCTTACAGTCCGGACCCCAAGACTCAATGCCGCTCTGTGGACCAATCGATGTGGGGGTTTCGGACTCTCAGTCAGGGGAAACCCAGAATGAGCAGCTGTGTGGAAGCCGTGGTGATGAAGAAGGATTGCAGCTCATTGTGTCTATCCCCGAAGGTCATCCAGACAGGTTCTGTGCATTGGGTCATGTTCCACAGCAACTGTTTTTATGACAAGATGGTGTCGTGGATGGCTGCCTAGGTGTGTTGATGGTTTTGTTTCCTTTAGTATTGCGACATTTCTTTCTTATTACCCTCTCTATTTATATTTTATACTTGTGCCCTTTAAATCTGTTTTTAATATTGCTGCACCGACCATCAAAAACAAATTACCGTATTGGCCAGAATATAAGACGACTTTGATTATAAGACGGCCCCTATTTTTCAAATATCATTTTGTGAAAATATAAATATGTTGAAAACAATAAGGTTACTCATAAAATAACTTTTTATTGTACAATTATTCTAAATGCAACAACTCACAACAGAGATAACATTTCACGTGATTTAAGATTTAAAACATATTACTGCAGTATTAATATACGTATATATATATATATATATATATATATATATATATATATGTATATATATATATATATATATATGTGTATATAATATATATATATATATATATATATATATATATATATATATATATATATACATATATATATACATATTCTCTTTCTCAAAATAAGCAACAATAAGCAACAATTAAAGGGATACTTCAACATTTTGGCAAATTGGCCCATTTAGCGCAATTCCTTTGTCATTTCGAACAGCATACTTACTTTTTTTGAGAGGGCGAGCTGTTGTTTATCCAGAGGTGAGTCAGGGAAGGTTTTTGGGATGGACACAATGGAAGTGAGTGGTATTTTTGCTTCCCCTTGTCAAACTCATCAAATACACAATCCAACAACCCCAAAACTCTTTGGTGGACGCATTTTAATCCGTACATTCACTACGCTGTGAAATATTAATGCAAAATTACGAGATTGAGTTGTTTATTCTAAGATTGCTAAGACGGAACTACTTACTAAATATGGCGTCTGGGCATAGTGATTTCAAAAGAAAAAGTAGTTCCCAGTATTTGCTTCACTGTCGTAACACTACAATATTATTTGTTGGTGTTCCACAGCGTTGTGAATGTGCGGATTATAAGAGAACAAGAGCTGCCTCCTGCCCGCTCAGACAGAGGTCCATGACCATACTCAGACAAGCCAAGGAGATTGTGATTGGGGTGGCACATGGGGGCGTGGGTGGCAGTGCTGGTTGGCCAGGGTTTTGGGGATGGCTGTCCGGGTGGACTTCCGATCCTCATGTCTTCCGAGTCTGGGGTGAGGCTGGGGTCAGCTTTGCTCTGCCTTTGGGGTGGGGGTGGTGATGGGGATGCTTGACTCCTGGGGTCGCGAGGGGCTCCCCCTTTGGGTGACAGTGCTGCTCTGGCCCCGTTGGCCCCCTCAGCCCTGGGCCCTGGCCATCTGGGCCTGGTGGCATCCTTGGAGACCTGGTGCCCCCTCCCCTTCTAATAATAATAGCTTTGTTTGTATGGTACTTTCGAAAACAAAGTTACAACCAAGCACCAACCTCTGCTGGTGAAAAACGAAGTGCAAAAAACCTGTAATTCAGGGCAAAATTCCAGCAGGGGCAATGATGGTGGAATTAGAAAAAGTGCCCGGATCTCATTGGAGCAATGAATTTCAGAGTGCAAAAAACATAAAAAGTGCCTGGTTTCAGAACATGTTCTGGTCTCTATCATTAGTTTCTACAACCATGTTGGCTTGATCAGACTCTAATTTTCAAAGAAATCATCTGCTGATTTTACTTTTTGAGTTAAACTTTTGCATAAATCACCCTCGAAGGAAACAGCATCATCTCCAACCCTCAGAGGCTGGAGAACTAAGACTGAAACACACAAACACACAAACACACACCCATCCAGTGTGTGGTCGTTCACAGCTTTCCACTACAGACTCAAAGCAACATGTCTCCCTGTCCGGTGTCCAGAGCACCTGAGGACGCCCCCTACAGGAGGAGGAGGACACTGAGCCGGGCCGCGGACAGGAAGTGGGGCCGGCTGGACACGCCCACTGCTCAGCTGGAAGCTGCGGCTGCTACCGCCAAAGTGGTTGTTAAGGCAACCAAACTCCTCTTTCCACATAATGCAGTCACATGACAGGCTTGACTAATCACATTTACATCCACTTTCAAATGTTCAGTATGGAGACATCCTGCTCAAATCCTCAAAGCAGGATTTCAAAATGTTATGGGTGTCATCACATAACTCTTGCTTATCTTTATATACCATCAATGGTTACAACGGCTTAACAATAAGAGCAAATAAAATACAGAACATTCAAGAAATACAAGGAAAATGAAAATAAAACTTAGAACGTAATGCAGGTCCCCCCTCAGTGGAGGGTTGTGCTCTTCCTCTGGTGCTCCCTGGCCTGGGGGTGTGACCCTGATGAGGTTGGGGCCTTGTGGTGACCTGGTGGGGTCCTGCTGGTCACCTTGGTGGCTATATTTGGAGGGTGCATTGGCGACGGTTGGTTTCTGGGATTTCCAGCAAAGGTGCAGGCTGAATAAGGACTGGAAAATAGTTGTCGTCTAACTGCGCTTCCTGGTCTGGGGACAGGTGGAGGCTGGATTGTGGTGCGATGGATGGGGCCAGCTTGACTCTGCCAGTGGGAGTAGGAAGCACTGGACAGACTTGGCTCACACGGGTGTGGCAGGTTCTCTCTCCAGGTTTGGGTGGGGCCCTGACTTAGCCTGGTAAAACAGCCCCGCCCACTCCACATCCACATTTGTATTCTGGAGCTAGGGTAGGTCTGGGGTCAAGGCAATACAAACTTTGTGCAGGGGGTGTTGGTTACACCTTCAGCCAATCAGCGCTTCAAAACAAATACGTGATCAACATGTGTTAGCTTCTCTAAACGCAAAGACGCGAAAGCGTCCTGTGCTGTTAGAAATTCACCAAGCGCAGACTCTTGCTCTTGCTTGATTGTTGTAATACCTGGTATTCTGGCTATAACTTTACTTATTGCAGCTTTCAGACAATGGTTAATGCTCATCTCCGTAATCTCAGTGATTTCTGTTTTGGAAGAAGCTACGCACAGACTTCCGGTTTAGCCACCGGAATTCACCCAAAAAAAATTGAAAACAAAAAGTGGCAACACTGATTGCTTCGTCCGCTGCATTCTCTTTGTATTGCCTTGTCCCCAGACCCACCTCAGCTCCAAAATTTAAATGTGGATGTTGAGAGGGTGGGGCTGGTTTACAAGGCTAGCCCTGACCGCCATTGGCCCAGGAGCACTGAACCCTGGCCACGTCGATCAGACAGCTTGCACCAGAGTTCTCGTACCCCTTCCCCTTTTTCTGTGGGCCCCTCCTGCCTTGGGATGGCCTTCTCAGCACTTTCCCTTTGGTGCCTCCTGGATTGCGAGTGTGGCCATCTCTGCGGTGATTCGCTGGGGCCCCCTTGAATTGAGTGGGGTGCTGGGCATGTGGGCAGTGTGGTCTGGGCCCATTCACCCTGGAGTTGCCGTGAGCCCCCCAGCACGCACGCACACACACACACACACACACACACACACACACACGCACAGTCTTGTATTTCTATCCTTGTGGGGACCGTCCATTGACTCCCATTCATGTCTAGCCCCTAACCCTGACCCTTACCCTAACCCTAACCCACACCACGACAAAGCCTAACCCTAAAGAAATGTTTTTGCACTTTTACTTTTTTCAGTAACAACAACATGGTCAAGAAAACACTGTTTCTCCTACTTAGGACCGGAAAAAGGTCCCCACAAGGCACGTCGTTCCACGTTTTGCTATCCTTGTGGGGACATTTGGGCCCCACAAGGATAGAAATACAAGAACGCACACACACACACACACACACACACACACGCACTCAGAGAGAGAGAGAGAAAGAGAGCGAGAGAGAGACTCGAGCCCTCTCTCAAAGTTGGTTTTTGCAATGGATGCAGTATGGAACACATTGTGCGTCAGCACCCCCACCCATCCCAACCACGCATCCCTACCACCCATCAAAATCTCAATATGTATGATAAAATTCACACAAAAAAATTTTACTCACAGGTTAAATGAGATTCACCGTCCTAGAGAATTGACTAAAATGTTCTCTGTCTTAAGGACAATTCAGACCTGATGCCCATGTTTTTACTGTCTCTAAGTTTTCTGTATTTTTGTCCTTTCTGAGGAATGCAGGCAGATAGAGTCATGTGATTATACTCATCAGAGCTGAATCTGTATCCTCAACAGTAGTCCACAACCAAAGTGCTTTTCTCTTGTACAGTGATAGTTTTTAGGAATATTTTTAAATCACTTTAGTCCAATTCATCAAATTATGATTTTCAAATCGAACCTGATCATAAGAAAACGTTTATAACTGAACTGTAGTAAAAGTATAGTTTCAGCTGACTGGCTAGACCTACACTGCCTTATGTTGAGGCCCCAAAAGTCAATCGATAACAGGCCCATTGAATGCATCAACCGTGGTGTGTCATGTCAAGCAATCACAAAGGCTAGTATTTTCAATGAAAATATTTGTGTTTCTTTTCCTACAACAATAGAATGGCAGTTGTCGGTTGTTATGGACAGAATCATGAATAGAAGAAAACAATGCTACATAAAGTGTTATGTGAAAAAATGAAATGTTCACAAACAAAATTATGAGAATAAATTTCTCAGGCGTGGAGCATTTCAGCCAAATCAACCAAATTTGCCTAAGTCCCCCCCCCAGTTTAACAACACTTAAATTGCAGTAACATCTCTTGACTTCTTGTCATTTCTTTGATCTACACAGTATGTTGGCGTCACATGATCCAGGCTTCAGGATCTGGAGAGTAACAATGACTCTGATGCAGTTTCTGAACCAGGGGTAGAAAAAGGCATAAATCAGAGGATTTAAACAAGAATTAATGTAGAACAAACACATTACGAAGGCAGCAGATGAAGCACTGACCACAGCATCGTCACCTGAAAGTGTAACACAGAAATAAGGGCAGACACATATCAGAAACACAACAACAACAACTCCCAGAGCCCTGGCTGCCTTCACCTCAGATTTCTTCACAGTTATTCTGACTGAACCTTGACGTTTGGCGTCTCTAATATTAGACCTCATAGCACGGGCCTGAGACACAACCACAGCAAATATTCTCATATGCAGTATCACAATAATTGTAACAGAGACAAAAAGGGATAGTAAAACATCTAGTAACCCAAGAAAACTTTCAATAACAGCCACACACTCCCCAATACAAGTACTATACCTGCCTGGCTGTTCAACATTAACTTTTAGATACAGCCCATTACAGAAAAAACAAACCATCCAAAACACTGAAACACAGATCTTGACCCTGTACTGAGTAATTTTGATGGGATACAGTAGAGGATAACAAATGGCCACATAGCGGTCGATTGATATGAGAACCATTGTTCCAATTGAGACTGCAGTTACAGCGTAGTCCAAAACAAAATACACAGCACACATGAGATCACCCAGGAACCAGCAGCCGTCAATGAGGATGATCTGAAACACCATGAGGAGTCCCACAAAGAAATCAGAGAGAGCCAGAGAGAGGAGGAGGAGGTTGGTGGGAGTGTGCAGCTTCCTGGAAAAATAACAGAGCAACAAACTGATCACTGTGTGAACTAACAAACTATTTTCGTCGTATACATTTATCAAATGGAGCTACTTGAAGTGGGAGATGGAAATGATGACCAGCAGGTTCAGAACCACAGTGATCACAGAGATGGAGGACAGGGTGATGTAGATGAGCATGGACACTGAGTGAGGACGCATGATCTTCCTGCAGGACGAGTTGAGTTGCGGAAAGCAGAGTTCAGCTTCCTCGAAGGTTGTTGTCATCATTACACAGAAGAGGAGAAGCTGCTGAGCTCTGCCAGCACTCTGAACCGCTGAACCGTTGTCACGTAGCTCAAGTAGCTCTCCTCCATCCATCGCTCCCCCTCCT
Organism: Salarias fasciatus; assembly: GCF_902148845.1. Taxonomy (NCBI): domain Eukaryota; kingdom Metazoa; phylum Chordata; class Actinopteri; order Blenniiformes; family Blenniidae; genus Salarias; species Salarias fasciatus. The sequence continues at coordinate 8,461,024 of NC_043760.1, read as the reverse complement.
TTCATAAATGCATCCAATGACTGACCCAACACCCAGGAGGCCTCTGTGATGGTTGCCAGTGAAGCCCAAAAGAGAGTAACAGAGAGATTGCTCAGTACCTGCAGAAGAAAAAGTGAGACATCAATATGTTATTGTAATGCCTTTTCTCTGTTTCATCAACATTAAAGGTGCATTAAGGAGTTTTACAACCTTAAAAATACTTATTTTCCACCATAAATATGTTACACATTTTTAATGATGTGTACATTGTGTCCTGACATATTCATTACAAGTACCTCTAACTGCGCTAAATTGTCACTTGAAAGTTGCAGTGCCGGTCCGGCACTTTAACATCGATATGGCTTTAACATCGATATGGCTTTTTGAGCCACGATGATGAAGAAGGTGGTTCATGTGTGATGAGGTCGCTTTTTCTGGACTATTGTGTTTTATTTTTTTAATAGTAATTCATTGATTTTTGTTTTTCTTTTTTGGTTTGTTTTTTGGTTGTAGTGGTTTCACTGAATGTTTTTTTTTTTTTTTTTTTTTTTTTATTCTACCAGCCCTGAACGCCTCACACACTGGCTGGAATCAGTAGCTTTGGCACCAGGTGGGTGAACAGCGCCTTTGGAACCAGCAGCAACAGGGAAGCAGGAGTCGATTAAATGTGCACATCACAGAATGGGGAGCTGATGGATGACAGGCTGAGAGGGCTGCAGCTGCCCTCAGGATGCTTAAGACGGCAGAGGAGAGACACCCCAGGATGGGAAGTTCAGGAGAGAGCAGGCAAGATGGCTGCTGCCCGCAGCAGCCACACGAGAGCCTGAGGTGAACAGAGCGGAAAGCTATCGCTGGCAGCCGTGAAGAACCTTTGCATAAAGACAGGCTATTCAAGAGCAGGGGATGATGTTGGTTTCAAAAAGAACCTGAGTCCCATTAGAACTCATTCAAAAAAGCAAAATTTCAGAGTGCAAATACACATTTAAAGCCTGGTTTCAGAACATGTTTTGATAGAAGCCTCAAAATGGGATTTCAGAACGCTATAGGTGACGTCATGTAAGGTCTGTCCATATTTTAATTACAGTCTCTGGTTAAAGATAGCTAAGCCTGGAGCCTGGAGAAGCCAGACTGGGCGCAGTGGGACAGGAGCAGCAGATTGTATGAGGTGGACCTTGGCATGGAGGGCAGGAAAACTGTCCTGGGCGTTCAGTTTTTTAAATACTAAAAGTGATGGTTTGACTCTTAATTCTGCTCACCCCTGATAAAGAAAACCTGATAGTTTTAACTGAGTCCTGGGTTCTTTTAACCTACTCTGTGGTATTGGTGGTCTTTTTATTCATTCCAGTTATATTGGTGGACAACATGGGCTGGTGTAAACTGCTGGTCAACCTGGATTGTGGCAGAGAGTGGCAACATTCAGTCATGTGGGGGATGTGATGGGATAATTCTTTCATGGACTATTCTGTTTCCTTCTTTTAATTGTTATTCATTGTATTTTATGGTTATTATGGATTTTATGTGTTCAACTGACCCTGAACGCCTCATACAGCAGGTGCATCGTTAGCACCTTTAAAACTAAAAACAGCAGGGGGAAGCAGAGGTCCCTGTGCACGTGTGTGTCTGTGTGTGTGTGTGTGTGTGTGTGTGTGTGTGTGTGTGTGTGTGTGTGTGTGTGTGTGTGTGTGTGTGTGTGTAGACATTGCATAATGCTGTGGGTCTCTTTCATCATACAGCTGATGTGTCAGTGAGAAAAGGGACAACAGACATTTGTTGATGGAATGATGACATTCATGTTTCATACTTTATACTAACAGCTTCATGATATCACACTGAACATGGAAGACATGGAAGAAAAGCAGGTGAAGCCCAGGCTTCTCTTCATCACTGCAGCCAGACTGACAACCAGCCACAGCTCTGTTGAACCTCACACCCCTTTAACTTAGAGCAGTAATGACTCCGAGAACCTCTCCTCAAAGCTGTCACACACATCTAACAAACACATCTTCCTCAGACTTGTCTTCAGAACCTGATTTACTGTTCTCTAGCTTCAGTCTCATAGAACTCGGCGAGTTCTCAGACATTTGGTTAGCCTCATCTAATAATTCTTGCAGTGACGAACTGAGTGCGACTCGGCCTGCGGATCGCCGCAGCAGTGGACTGCCGTGTGTTCAGATTGTGCTGATTTCCCCTCAAGACCATGTGTGCAAAACACTTTGAAAGTCTAGGTGAATCATCATTTCTACCTCGAGAAGGAAGGCACCTGGACTGCATGATGGATTTTATACCTGGAAGACGTTGTTACTTCACACCATCAAAGAACCGATACTGTTGTCACATATCTACTGATTGACACTGGGGAAGAAAATGTTGATAGCAGAGAAGAAAGTTGGTAAGATGGAGATGACATGAGGAGGAGGAGAAGTTGATTGCAGATTGTAGATATTGGAGATTGGTTTCGCGCTGTTCACATACAACCGTGGATACCGTGGTGGCACAGTTCGCAATAAAGAAAATTTTACATATTTCATATTTTTGAAACGCAGTGCAATTCATCAAACCACACACACCAGTCGATTTGCTTTCATTGGACTCTATGCACAACTCCACCACTTCCTGAACTTCAGGAGGCTCCTTGTTTCCAGTGTTTCATGATAGGACGAGCTGATTAATCCAGGAGTCCCTGACCTCTGTCACCACAACAGTAATGTTCAGACACACCTGCAGTAATCAGCTCATCCTATCGTGAAAGACAGGAAACAAGGAGCCTCCTGAAGTTCAGGAAGTGGTTGAGTTGTGCATAGAGCCCATTGTGAATGGGGGTACAGCTGTGCATGAAGGGCACAACAGCACACACTGCTGTCGGCTGCTGCAACATGTGAAAGACATTTTACAGCATCATCTGGGGAGGTATTTGGTCTCAGAGACTATACATTTGAAACCTGTGAGAGAAAATATGATTTTTTTTCTTTTTGCACTGATGTTCTCAATCACAGTTTGATTTATTTAAAAAAAAAATAAAATCAACATGATTTATGTGGAAATCTGAGTCTGGTGAAGCCAACACGGTTGTAAAAACTAGTGATAGAGACCAAAACATGTTCTGAATACAGACAAATTATGTTTATTTGTACTCTGAAAATCTGCATTTTTGAATGGGTTCCAATGAGACCCGGGCTCTTTATGAAACCAACATCATCGCCCCCTGCTAGAATTTCCCCAGAATTACAGCATTTTTGCCCTTCTGCATTGCCTTCATGTTTTAAGAGCAGAGGTTGGCACTTGGTTCCAATGGGACTCAGGGCTCTTTTTGAAATGAGTATTATCCCCCCTGTTGGAATTTCCATGGAATTGCAGTTTTTCTGCATCATCTGCATTTTTCACCAGCAGAGGTTGGTGCCTGGACTCAACTGACAGTCCAGCTGTTGCTCTCAGACTGCTTATCTGTGCTGCTCACTCTCGAATTAAACTCTTTCCTTCAACAGAGTGCACATTTACAGTCATTTATTTCACAACATATGTGGGAACACATTTCTTCAGTTTACTGTGCAGTGTGTGGATCTGGAGAGTATGGAAAAGGAGGAAACTTAGAAGAGCCTGAGTTTTTACATCACACATTGGTTTTATTACAAAACGCAGCTCTAACTAATATCCTGGCATGCAAACTGATGGCTTTACATATTTATGCTGATACATTATCGTTTCATGCATTTTTGTGCAGATATGTGTTCCTGACTAACGATGTGAAGAAACATTCATTTCTCAAAGGGATTTTTATGGTTCTGCTGAAAACACACAGACATACGGTCAAACCTCGACACTGATGTATGAAAGTGCAAACCCATTATCCTTCATTTATTGTTTTTGCTGATTTCGAGTTGACGACAGGAAGTATTTTAAAATTCACAGTCAAGTGACTGAAGAGGATTTTGGGGTGGGATTCAACAAGTCCTCTTCTTCCTACTCTATCTCGAGCAGAATGGGGGCAAAAAAAACTTAAATGGCCCGGCATGGTTTGATTTGGCTTGTTTGTTTGTCTTTCTATGGAAAGCATTTGTATTATTGATTCAATTTTGTGCAAGCCTTTGGTATTAGGAATATTAGTTATTGCTCGAAATGAATGTGAATGATGTCTTTCAGCCACCCCATTAAACGGTCAGACTCCAGTCATTTAATAAAAAAAGAGAATCTCCAACATGTTTCTTTCATAGTAGATTCTTTCATATGAGATTACAATGAGACAGATGTGATTTCCCCTTGAATCAAACGAACATAAAGTCTTTATGTCCTGCTTCGCCCACAAAGGCCTTTATCTAATAACACTGTAACATTCATATGATATCAAGCATATTTTTCTGTGGCTGTTCACCGCACCACTTTGAGGTTTTGGCAGTGTTGCTACAGCATGTTTGCGTCAGACGAGCCGGCCTTCAGAATCTGGAGAGTTAAAATGAGTTTGATGGATTTTCTGAACCAGGGGTAGAAGAAGGCGTAGATGATGGGGTTCAGGCAGGAGTTGAAGTAGAACAAGCAGATGACGAAGGTCGCGGACGTTGCATTCAGGAAGCTGTCTGTGCCTGTGATGTTGACAAAATAAAAAGGACTCATACACAGTAGAAACACAGCGATAACCACGCCCACAGTCCTGGCTGCTTTCAGCTCTGATTTCTTGGCTGCAGCTCTTACTGATTGGTGGCGATAGGCCGGCGCCAGCTGAGATCTGACCGAGCGGGCCTGAGACACAGCCACCACAAACACTCTCATGTACAGGACTATGATCACAGCAATGGGAACGATGAAGGAGAAAATGAGATCTGCGATGGCAGCAATGTGGTTGATGTAAAAGACGCACTCTCCGACGCAGGAGTTGTACCTGCCCGGTTGTTCCAGAGCGTCAGTCAGATTGAGAGTCTGAAAAATCACAGAGCAGATCCAGCAAAGGTAAATTGAGATCTGAACCTTACGATGAGTGATTTTGGTGGAGTAATGTAAGGGATAACAAATCGCCACGTAGCGGTCAATGGATATGATCACCATGGTCCCGATGGAGGCCGAGGTGATGATGTACGCCAGATACTGATAGATTGTGCACATGATGTCGCCGAGGAACCAGCAGCCGTCTATGAGCACCATCTGAAAGAACATGAGGAAGCCCACGAAGAAATCTGACACTGCCAGAGAAAGGAGGAGGAGGTTGGTGGGAGTGTGGAGCTGCCTGTAAAGAAAAAAATAGAGCATGTATAAACCAATTCATGCAATCAAGACCACCTTAGAACTTTAGCTTAAAACATGAAGGCATCTGGCGACCTGAAGTGTGAGATGGAGATGACAACAAGCAGGTTGAGGATGACAGTGAGCAGACAGATGGAGGACAGCAGGATGTAGACCAGCATCGCCTCAACGTGAGGACGCTTCGGCCTCGTGCAGAAGGCGTTGGCCAGCTGTGGAAAGCAGAGCTCAGTTCCCTCCATCACTTTGAGGAGGGCAGGCTCCTGACCCTTGACCGCGTGTTGATCATGGACCATAGATTTATGACTGCCCTCCTCTCCCTCCTCTTCCTCATTAGACTGCCCTTCCTCTGATCCATCTTTAAGCACCAACCCGTGGTCATCATACAGACACGTGAAATCCACTGAGATGCGTGTCCCTCAGTGACGAAGCAGAGTTTGACTTGTGTTGTGTTTTTTACCAGTAAGTTTTTTGCCATTTGCCAAACATGAGGTTTAATGACAGTCAGTACTCAAACATCTAACCTTCACAGTGGTCTCAGATGTCAGATGACTGACAGCTCATGATGGGTCAGCGTCTGTTAGTCATCAAGACGTTTCAACAGAAGACCCAACCTTGTTTTAATGCTTGTCTTTCTACAGTTGACACCTCAAGTGGTTTCATTTTAAAATATTAATTCATGTTTCCATTGGTGGCACACCGGTTAGCCCCTTTGCCTCATGGTCATGGGCTCAAATACCAGCTGGGGGTTTCTGTGTGCATGGGTGTCCTCAGGGACTCCAGTTTCCTCCAATAGCCCAAAAACATGCATGTCGCCTTGACTGGTGACCCGAAATTGCTCCCAGGTGTGAATGTGAGTGTGTGCAGTTGTCTGTCTCTATATGTTTGTCCTGAGATGGACTGAATAAAATTCATATTTTCTCTCACAGGATTCAAACTGTGGTCCATGTATAGTGTCTGAGACACCAGGTGCTCTCGGTGGATAATGCAGTGAAACGTCAGTCATCAGTTTTACAGAGGCCTATCAGGCCGTTTGCTGAACCCTTCATCACTGATACACCATCAGTGGTGATTGCTGTTAGCTTGGACAGCTGCAGCTTCTCAGCTACTGCCATTAATGTCTCCTTCTTTAAGGCTGCTGTTACTGAACCTCCTTCTTAAAAAGCCCATCCTTCGTCCAGGCATTTTAGAAAGTTACTCTCCATTATCTACCCTTCACTTCATTTAGCACATAGACAACCCTTATGAAATAAAAAGGGACAGCTCCACTGTTATTAGCAATTTACACGCTGTAATAATCTGTCTTCAGCCATTCCAATTGTTTTTCTCTGCTGACAAGCCTGAATAAGATGTGCTTGGTAGGTCTGTGACAGATTTGACGAGTGTGTCTTCAGTTTTATCCCTCATAGAATTTGATAGTTGAAGAGGTTCTTGGAGAGATTACTGCTCGAAGTTAAAGGGATGTGAGGTTTGACAGAGTAGTGACTGTCATTCTGACTGCAGTGATGAAGAGAAAACCTGTGGTTCATCTGCTTTTCCTCTTTATCTTCCATGTTCGGTGTGAGATCGTGGAAGTTTGTTTTACAAAGTATGAACTTAATTTCATCATCCAGTCAACAAGTGTCCATTTTCTCCTTTTCTCACAAACACATCAGTTGCATGATGAAAGAGACACACAGCATTATGCAACGTGTACACACGCACGCACACACACACACACACACACACACACACACATGCACCAGTCGTGTCACACCCTCTCTGTGGGTTGTCTCCAATTAGAGGTGTGAATGAAAACATGTGTGGTGTGAAGCATCAGGACATGATGCAAGCTCCAGCCAGATAACAAACTGCCCCCATGATGCAACGCTGTGTTTGCGGCGACAAGGTTCAGCTGTGTCACTATGATGAAGGACAACATCAGTGAAACTTCACAGCTTTGTGACACGAGTGCACCTCTGAGACGTGACTGCCGAGCCGGAGGTCTTTGTAGGATACAAACAATTCACACAAAATCCATCCGGCTGCATAAACAAACATAACAAGCATGAATTTCCACAGGTGTGATTCCACTGAGGACGTTATGGGGATTGAAGTTGTGGAGTTCAACTTGTGTTTTCCCCAACAAAGACTTTGAAAACTCATCAGCACAGAATGAACTTCTTGTTAAAACTAATAAAACATGTCAACGATGGAAAATCTTTTTGTACCCTGTTTTTTTTACCTTGTTTAAATGCTCATATTAATCCTTCAATATTGCAGAAACTTCCATTAATTTTATGCATAAAAATAATGTTATTATAAAATTTGTTGAATTTATCCACATTCTTATCTACATGGCGTACACACATGTTCTATACCCCTGAACTGGATGTGTGGACCATGGCCACATAAAACACCTTCAAACTGAGTGTGTTCACAAGCAGCAGGTTCTCGATGGGTTCTACTCAGGTTTGAAGGAAGAACACACGACTTCAATAAGACCAATAAAGGCATAAATAATCCCACATTCATCACCGCTTATACATTTGCTTCCATCGTTGTTTTGGACATCAAAAACTTCTTCAGCAACAGACTTCAACTGTTTCTTTTTCAAGAGGAGCTATTATAAAATCATAATAGAAAAGAAATGTTTAAAAAAAAAAAATCAATTTACCATAAGAATAACGAACTTAAAAAAAGCATTCTGTGTGTAAATGTGGCTTTAGGTGATACTGCAGTTTGTTAAAAGGAGGTAAAAAGGAGCAAAAATGTACATCTTGATGAATAGACGAGGAAGAGGAAGTGAGATAATAAGACAGAACATCTAGAAATGAAAATATAAGAATTATATTCTGAAGCACATATTGTGTTAATGTTTGCATGCATGCATGAGTGCGTGGTATATTACATGTGAAAATGCTGTACACAGATGCATGAAACGGTTAGTTATTGACACTTCTTTCATTAAAAAAATCATCCGTCTGACTGATGCCGCCCACGGTGCAGCGGTGGCAGCGGTGCAAGGCTTAGCATTGCTTTGTGGGTTCAATTTCTGTGTTAGACTAGTGAATTTGTGCACAATGTGACTCATTAGCCCACAGATCTGCTTTGTAAAGTTCATCATTGTCTTTGAATCAGTGTTGTTGGACTGAAGTGTGACTGACCGCCTCATTTTCAACTTCTTGTCTGAAGGCCACCCATGTGGCCAGTACCTAACAGCACCTTCAAAGAAAAAAGCTGCAATTAAACCTTTTTTAGGCTCTCCAAACCTGACACCACAGTAAACTGTAAACGAAGTTATGCCAGTTCGTCGTTCCACTTAGCGTCGTCCGACCACACCATCTTTCTCCCCAGCCCTCCTTCATCCTCCCCTGCCATGTGTTGAAACCACTCACAGGACTGGATTCTTCTCTCAGGATTGTCTTCATTAATTGAATATTGTAATATTGTAACTGTTATAATCTTGGGATGTAAACGTTCCTCTTAGCTCTTTTAAGAATGCACCGTGTGCTAAAAGTGCTAACTCCTGGTTCACATGCACATCGTGCAGAAGAGTTCTATGGAGAGTGAGTGAACTGAGGAAGTAGGACTTGTTGCTGTACGAGGCCTGCTGATGATGCAGATCATACACAGTACAAAGTGTTTCAAGCTCATCACAAATTGTTTTCCGTCATCACAACTGTTCACGTTCACTTGATCTTCAATTTCACGGCAACAAAGGCCTATAAACTGCTACAACTTTAATCACAATTTTCTGTACAAGCTCCCATGAAATTAGGAATTTCAGGCCGCAACAATAAAAAGAAAAGGGGTGACAAAAAACCATAGAGGGACTGGATGAAGGCTTATCTCTGTGGGTCAGATGGGCAGACCCAGGAACCGATTCTGAGGGAGCCCCAGAGGCAGATTTCATCTCTAAGAGCTGAAATAGATTAATTAAAAAACATTAAAATAAAAAAATCACTGCAGATATGGAGCAGATGTGATGTTTACTTTGTGTCTACAGTTAATCAGTTTCAGATAACAAATTTCTCTAAGATGTAAATAGTTAATTATTAACCTCAGGACGTGAATATATAAGAAATCAAAAATTCCATTAAAAATGCATGATTTCATCTTAATGTCTGTGTGTCTGTGTTGTGTCATGGTCTGTGTGTTTGAGACATTTGGAACACTGAAAGTCTGATTATGACTGAACACCAGCTCTGCATGTGGTCTGTGTCGCCCCCTGCAGGTCGTTTGCTGTAATACACTGACTCAATGTGATGAAAACAGGAACTCAAAGTAAAGACATGCATATCTTTCAAAAACAAACCTCAACATGACGAATCAAAAGGGAAAAAGGAGAAACCGAGAAATGGTTGTCACTGAAGTCATGTCAGGAATATGGCCCAAAAGGTCAGTGAGATATGAGAAGTCTCACACACACGCACACACACACAGTGTGTTTCTGTGTTTCTGTCACTGTCAAAGTTAGCGGTTAACCTGTGATCAGAGTCTTGACCAACCTGTTTGTAACTTCTGCTTTTCCTCTCTGAAAAAAACATGAGACCTGAAGCTGCTGTGTGTGTGTGTGTGTGTGTGTGTGTGTGTGTGTGTGTGTGTGTGTGTGTGTGTGTGTGTGCGTGTGTGTGTGTGTGCGTGTGTGTGTGCTTTCTCGTATTTCTATCCTTGTTGGGGCCAAATGTCCCCACAAGGATAGCAAAACGTGAAACGACGTGCCTTGTCGGGACCTTTTTCCGGTCCTAATAAGGACTAACAGTGTTTTCTTGACCATGTTGTTGTTACTGAAAAAAGTAAAAGTGCAAAAACATTTCTTTAGGGTTAGGCTTTGTTGTGGTGTGGGTTAGGGTTAGGGTAAGGGTCAGGGTTAGGGGCTAGACATGAATGGGAGTCAATGGACGGTCCCCACAAGGATAGAAATACAAGACTGAGCGTGTGTGTGTGTGTGTGTGTGTGTGTGTGTGTACTATGTATGTGTGTGTGTGTGTGTGTGTGTGTGTGTGTACTATGTATGTGTGTGTGTGTGTGTACTATGTGTGTGTGTGTGTGTGTGCGTGTGTGTGTGTACTATGTATGTGTGTTTGTGTGTGTGTGTGTGTGTGTGAGTGTGTGTGTGTGTACTATGTGAGTGTGTGTGTGTACTATGTGTGTGTGTGTGTGTGTGTGTGTGTGTGTCTTCACCTGAACTGGCTCATCGACAGCCTGCGGCTTCACAGGCACATGTGACTCTTTAGCTCCTCTGCAGCGTCTCTCTGAAGTTTTTATTATTTGCAAACCCGGGCGAAAAATTGTTCGAAAGAAATAACAAAAACTTCTGAACTTCTGGTTCAAACTGATAAAAATGACAACAAAAGCCAAAACAGCTAAAACTATTCTAAAATGTAGTCACAAAAAAGTCACGTTTGTATATTGAAAAAATATATTAATATCAGTATTTGTCAGTTTTTGTAAGCATCCATCCTATTTAGTTGGACTATAATAAGCTTAAATGCTTTTGTTCAAGGAGCCAACTTGGCGAACTGAAAGCTGTGTGCTGTGGCCATGCAGTTACCCTGACAAGGCGAGGAGGCCCTGTAGTGAATTACTGACCTTCTGTGTGCGAATGTGAAGAGCACATAGAGCTCCTTCCCACTTCCTGCGCTGTGGGAAGCAGACCACGACCTCATACAGATCAAGAGGTATCAGGATACCCACATCATCAGGAAGTGGTTTGCTGAGGTAGAGCAACCTCTGAGATCTCGCTATGAATCAACGGACTGGGACGTGGAACCGTCATGGTCTGCAGCTCAGGAAGAGGAGCCGCCACCCCGTCCACTCCCCATCCAAGATCCCAGCAGCCCCGGAGGCCAGCTGGAGACCCTCATCTCCAACGGGACGGGGCAAGGTTCCTCAGATGTGGACAGCTCCCTGCTTTATTCCAGCCCCTGGGAAACCATAACCTGAAGACTGCGTGATGAAGACACCTTCTGAGGCCTCAGGAACGCCATGCCCTCCACCCCCTGCAGCTCACCTGGCAAGAGAGGGTGCGGGTGGAGAACGCCATCGTCTACAGGCTGCATCGATAAGTCTCCCGTCCAGACAGGGCCAGTGGTGCTGTGACAATCAGACTACCTCGCTCTTTCAACTTTAGGTTTTATTTCAACTTTAACGGCATTTATTGAATTTAATTGAAATTGAATTTGTCTAATCCTTGTTTTTATTCTTGATTTGATTCTATTCTATCATGTGTTGATGCTGCTGGAACTGTGTATTGCCCCATGGGGATGAAAAAATTGTCTTTCTCTTTTGTCAGATTTAGTTGGTACAATGTGGTATTGTCTTAGTTTTTGTAGGTATAATGTTATGTTTTGTTAGTTTCTTGTAGGTATAATGTGGCATTTTCTCAGTTTTGGTAAGTATAATGTTAAATTTTTCTTGGTTTTTGTAGGAACAATGTGATATTTTCATAGCTTTTGTAGGTACAGTGTTATATTTTGTAAGTTTTTGTAAGTATAATGGGATTTTTCTTAGTTTTTCTAGGGGCTTTCTGTTTGATTGCCTGTATTGATGCTGAGTGGATTGAAAAAGTGAATATTCATGATATTTGTGATCACTGTTGATATGAAATTTGTGCTCATCCTTTGTTAGCACAGATATATTTTGAAGTTAAAGATGATTTAGTTCTCATCATAATGTTTTTGTTGTTCAAAACACAGTTTTGTGTGTAAATAGACTCTTAAACCACACACCTCCACCTGCGACAAACACATCTTATTTCTACTGTTTTCTTCCTCAGCTGTCAGAAATGTGTCTTCTTGGTGGAGCTTGAGGGCAGCGGCCTACGTGATCCCTGCACTGTCTTCAGACTTCCTCCATGAGGGTGGAGTCTTCATCACAGCAGACTCTCACTGCCACAGCTGCATCTTCCTCTTATTGGTAAGTTTGTTTTTTGTTTGCAGGAAAAAAAAACAAACAAAAAAAACGTGATCTTTGTTTTATAAAGAAGTTAGTTTTATATGTTTCAATTTTTAGCCTTCTGTTCTTCATCGGCTCTTAGTGGAAAAGCTGTTACTGCTGGGCTTCTCGCTGTGAAGAGAGGTAGTTTGTTAGAAAATGTAAAAATAGAGAAGTGAGCGTTCTGTCACCACACTGAAGGAACTGTTTGAATTGTGCATGAGGGGAGCGAGCCTGTGTTTCTCAGCTGAAACTCACATTTTCAAAGGAGAGAACTGATGTTTGAGTGAATCTGGACTTAATCGTCCTACTTTTAAATGTCCTTGATCAATTCAGTGCTCTTGGTATTATTCAGTAAAGTACTTCAGTGGATTTTTGATGGCTGCTCTTTACTTTCACTGTAAGATAAAGTGAAGCTAAAGTAACAATGTTTTAACTGGAACAGATTTTTGAGCATTGCTGGCTGGTGAGGAAGATTTTGCATCAATTTACTGAAAATTGAAGAGTCTTGCCCTGCTCTGTTATCACCATCTGATCATCGCCGTTAAGAAGAAACAGGAAGTTTCCAAACATGGTAATATTCTCCATCAGAGAGATGGAGCCTGCATTGACCCATTCTGATATGAATTCGGCATATTCGGCAAACAGGGAGCGCTTCACTGTGAGAATTGTCTATTTTTCATGTGTTTGTGCATGCATGTGTATTCATTCATGCAGACATGTGCATGCATGCTCTATCTCTCTCTGTCGCTGTCATTCACACCTACACACTGACACACACACACACACACTTTGTCCGTGGCCAGGGGATGATCTGTAAGGACGGTGACTCATTCCTGCTGTTCTGGGGTTTGCTGTTTTAACCAGTTTCTCAAAGAAGTCGGTAGACATGTCTGACTGGCAGCCACACTTCACGCCCCTTGCGCTTCACTCTCAAATGAACGAGTGCAGAGATAACTTTGGAAACAGGAGTTTCTCACGGTGTCGACACCCACCGCCGGGGCTAGTTTTCAGTTAAGTGGCTGATGCAGGTCAACCAGAAGTGGTGACACTGAGATATTGTCTATTACTGGACACTGAAAGTAAAGAGCAGACATCTGAAGACACTCAAGTATTTCACTGAACAGAGTCTTCTTCAAAAGTCAAAGTGAAAATGTGTCCAATTCGTACTAAAAGTTAGTGGAGTAAACGTAACTACAGACTTCTAAAGCAAGCAGACTTCCTTCATGTCGTCACGTTAAAGAGAAAGTACTGTTCGTTCGGATGAATTTATACTTTTTCATCATTTTTCTACATCCTGCGTGAAACGTGATTAAAAAAAGAAACACACAGAAACTTATGCTTTCAGGAGAAAAATTAATTTACTCTCTGAATGTTTCCGACATCTAGATTACAGTTTTTAGGTCACGTTACAGTTTGTGCCAGTGATTCTTGATTCTTCGTCTCAGGTTCGGTGTGGAACGCAGTCCTGACATGTTTGTTCTCTGAGCTGCAGGCAGGAAAGCAGAAGTGAAGTAACTCGTCACTTTTCACCTTTGTAGCTCTGATGTGCTCTCAGATGTCAACTTCTCTTCAAACCTTGATTCAGACATCAGAAGCAGCACTTCCTGGACGAAAGCAGACCAATTTCGATCTTCTTCCTCATTTTACACAGCAAAACGTGTAAAAACAAAAGTACTGATCTGCTTTACGAAGGACGCGCTGCGTCACCTCAGAGCCTTCACAGAGCACTCACAGACCCCTCCCGCCCCAAAACATCACCTGAAAACACTGAAAACTAAAACAAATCGGCTCAGAAAGAGTTTCATGCACAGCCATTCATACACTGAGCTCAGGACACATGAAGTCATTCTCGTGCTGACGGCTTCTATTGGATGATTTTATTAAAGTTTTCCTTTTTGCATGTTGAAGGTTGTGTTAAATTTGTTCTCATATTTGCGCTCTTTAAGGATTGCACTTTCTTTTTTGTTGTTGTCACACACCTTGTGGCTTGCTGTGGCCTGCAGTCCCTCGCTGTGGCCGGCTCCATCCAGCTGTAACCGGTTCTGGCTCACTGCGGCCTGTTTTTTGCCCAGATGTGGGCAAACAGCTGTAACCAGATGTTCATCCACTTTGTGAGAAGAAAACTCTCCAGGCAGATATAAAAGTCTGATGACAAACTGAATAATTCCAGACTGAATCAAATCTCTGAGTGAGTTTTTAATTAAACCAAAGATAAATGTTGCTGCTGGTGATATAGGATGTTTATTTTAAAATCTGCTCCAGGCAGATCTGTGGGACTGTAAGAACTGGAAAAGCGAATGATCTGATTAAGATGATAGTTTCTCAGGCAGCGCTCCCTTTCTTGGGTGTGATGATCTTTTCCGAGGCTGCGTTCTGCTTTCTGTTTCCTGTCTGTTGAGTTTACCCACTCGCATCAAGAGTTTCACATCGGACTTGTAGTCGAACCACAGAGATATTAGGTACACCTGGCTGCCACTGGGAGGGATCAGCTTTTTTCTTCAGATATCGCAAAATAAATTATAGTAATAGCATCTTATTATATTTGACTTACTGCAGAATAAAATCCAGCTGAAAGTGCCTTTTGAAAACTTAAAATGTAATAACAGTTCAAAATTAAAGAGGAAGGAGATTCAAAAGCTGACATATGGATGTACAGATGTGTAGATAAACAGATGTGTAGTCACTGAGCTGCTGGTAAAGTGGCTGCTGTATAACAGAGCAGGTTACTGGAAGTAAGTAGCTATAATTATTTTTAAAAAGGGCATAAGGAAGTAACTTTATTGGAAAAGTTGCATTTGCTTTTTTCAGTTTTCTTGAGATTATCTGTATTCAGAGAGTTTTATTCAAAAAGACTCAAATTTTCACTTTATGACTGTGAATGTTTAGTTTTGAAGGGTAACTCTGCAGCTCTGCAATCATTAAAAACTCTGTATTATTAGAGTGGCATTACTTTAAAAAGCCACTGACACCTTGAAATGTCATCTGACTCAGTGGCAGCAGAAAAGCTCCTGATCAAAGTGTCGGTACGGTTTTATCACAGCAGTGTGACATGTGGGCGTACCGGAGCTAAAAAAAAAAAGATGCAGTCTGTCACTTCCTCCTTTGTAGTGACATGAGCACAGTGTGAGGGTGAATTCCTGTTTTCTATAAAGCGTCTGACTTTCACCAACTTCAGTGCGAAGATAAAAAACGAAATAAAAGTCGGAATTTTATTTACAGAGGAAATGAGAGAGAGAGAGAGGGATGTGGATTTGGGATATTTCTGTGTATTTTCCAAGAGATGACTGACTGAAAATGGAATTAGACTGAATTTTGGTTGATTTTTAACCTTCTTTAGATCAGACTGCGACACTGACAGGAACTATAAATTACTCACTTCCATCTTTATAAAAATATCCCTTTAGTGAGTGGTGCCAGTAAGTCGGCACATTAAAAGATGAGTCTTTATGTTCTGAGAATTAGAGCTGCGTCACTTTAATCTTCCACATGGAAACTCATGGGAAAATTACTTTACACAGTTTGTACAGTTTGAACAATTTACACAGTTTATAAAGTTCCCACGGCTTGATGGACAATTATTTCAATTCCTGTTTTTAATTTTGTGGAGAAGAGCCATGAGGCTGAATAACCTCTGTGCTGTGAGCTTCGAGTGAGAATAAAACTTGCTTCACCTCTCCCTTCACTTGTGCTTGTGGGGCAAATGAAATGTCGATGTTTAATCACTGAAGTCTCTGCTTCTCCCCTTCCAGAGATGGACTGCTGCGTGCCGTTACTTCTGGCCCTGCTACTGGCTGGAAATGGTTTGGGTTATTTCATTTTTCTGCTAAAATATCCTCAGAGTTTGTCATTCAAGAGTGAGATTGTTTACACCCTGGCTGTCAGACACAGTCTTTATTTTTATTCTTTTATAAATTTTACATTAACAGCTGAGCTTGTCTTTTTGTGTTTGACACTTCCTGTTAGTGCTGAGTGCAAGAAGCACTGCGATTCGTCTGCTGCGACAGCGTAATGCTAAGTTTTTGTGGGTTTTCTCTGCAGGGTGGTGTCAACAGGAAGAAGTCTGCTCCAAATCGGTGATCAACTCGTGTGGTGACTGCATCAGATCCGGGCCACACTGTGTGTGGTGTCAGCAGCTGGTGAGAAACACGCTTCCTCCAACAAACGTTGAACATTCACAGGCGAGAAGCGAGGAGTGCCTCCAGGTGACCATAAAAACCACATTCTCATGAGAGTGGTGGAAAAAATACCCGATGTTGGCGCATCGGAGCAGCGAGTGCCGCAGTGGTGATAAATTCATTCAAGTTCACTTTTCACATCATCAAGCTTCCGTCACATCTTCGCTGACAATCACCGCTCTAACCTGCAGATCAGCTCATTCATAAGCCCCGCCTCCTGTCGCACCTCCTCACTAGGCCCCGCCCCCTGTCTACATGTTGATGATGTATGGCCTGAGTCAGAAACTCCTAAACCGCGTCAGAAAGTTCAGCGTTTGATTGTGTTTGTGCAGAATTTCACCAAAGTGGGAGCACAGGAAGCCGTACGCTGCGACACTCGTGCTCAGCTGATAGCCAGAGGCTGCCCGGTGGAGGAGATCATCGCCCCGGAGAACCTCGTGGACATCGTGGAGGCGCGTCCCCTGAACGCCGTGTTTGAAGGCCGCGAGCTGGTGCAGATGAGTCCGCAGAGGATCAACCTGAAGATGCGTCCTGGTGGGTGGAGCTGCTCCATCCAGCTCCTCCTCAGCCACCGCGCTGCTCACTTCGTGTGTGTGTTTGTGTGTTTCCAGGTCTTCCCTCGAGCTTCAACGTCTCCTTCAAGAGAGCTGAGGGCTACCCGGTGGACCTCTACTACCTGATGGACCTGTCCTACTCCATGAAGGACGACTTGGCTCAAGTCAAAGGGCTGGGCAGAGATCTGTTTAGGGCACTCAATAAAATCACTCAACACGGTCAAATCGGTAATCCAAGCAGCTTTTCCCAGTGTGAGAGAGCTTCCTGTGTGTGAGAGAGTGTTGATTTCCCGAGTGTTATTGCAGATGTACAAACATTTAACCACATCAATCATTCGCCTTTCAAAGTGGGCTTTAAATCTATTTCTCTTCTTTTGAAACTCCAGGGTTTGGAGCCTTTGTTGATAAAACTGTCCTTCCCTACACAAACACCAATAAGGAGAAGCTGGAGAAGCCCTGTGATCAGAAGGACCAGCAGTGTCAGCCGGCTTTCGGATACACACACGTGCTCAGTATGACCAAAAGTGCAGATGAGTTTGGAAAAAAGGTGTCTGAGCAGTTCATCTCCGGGAACCTGGACTCTCCGGAGGGCAGCCTGGACGCCATGATGCAGGCCGCTGTGTGCGGGGTGAGAAATCTGAACCTCTGTCTACTCTGACGTCCAATCTGGATTTACACCGCCTCAGAAAACCATCTTCACACACTTGTAGTATTATCATAATCAAGAGCAGACCCCAGAAACGCATCTCTTGTCACAGTTTGTTTAGTTTTTAGAGGTCAGTTAGAAAATATTCAGTTTGGGCCATTTTAAAAAGATTTTTTTTTTTTTTTAAAGATCAATATTGAACTAATCTTAAAACAAGACTTGCCTCACTTCCTGTCACAGACATGCAATTGTCATGACTGGTAGTCTTTGCAGTACTGCCACCTGCTGGACTGGAACAGAAGGTTCTTTTTGATTTTCTTCTTAAAGGTCCCATATTATGCAAAAATCACTTTCCAATAGTTTTGTACCTGTGATTTATGCCCCCATAGCCTGTTTATGAGGCCCCAGAAGTAAATTAAGTCTGAGAAGATGTGACTTACCCTCTCAGAGAGCAGTGGGCTGACGCAGAAACAGCCTTTTCTCAGTAGAACTCACTAGAGAGACTTTTCGAGTGGCTGAAATTCAGCACCAAGGCTGGATTATTTGAAATACACTTCGAATACAATGTTGTTGGAGTTCAGAGGACAATGGACAGACTGGATATATACGATAGAAAGACAATAAGTAAACTGGGAATCGCCAAATTATAAACAGAGGTCGCCCACATATGATGCCAGTGACCCTTCTGAGATCCTTAAGTGACCTGTAGATACCTCACACTGGAGGTGATGGCGAAACATCTTCAGGGTCCTCACTGTCTTCATCAACTGTAGGCATGAGTCTCCTTCTAAGGACCCTAACCCTATCTTAGATTTAATCTGATCATTTATTGTGTTCTTTTCAGGAAAAAATTGGCTGGAGGAACAGCAGTACCCGACTGATCGTGCTCACCACCGATGCTGGATTCCACATGGCCGGTGATGGAAAACTGGCTGGCATCCTGGAGCCCAATGACAAGCAATGCCACATGGCTCGCAACATTTATACCAAGAGCAGTGAGATGGTACGCTCGCTCACATTTCCTTCTGCAGATCAAAGGTTTTACAAGTTCTTTTCTGGTTTTCTTTCCATCAAGATTCCTTTTATTTGTCACAAGGGGGTACATTTCGATGGGAACGCCAAATGTGTGATGTCTTTGATCGATATGGTGCAAATAAAGCTGTTACTTTGATTTAAGTGAAAGAACTGACTGACTCTCACGTGCAGGACTACCCATCCGTCGGACAGCTGGCTACTGTTCTGGAGAAAAACAACATTCAGCTGATATTTGCAGTTACCAAAAATGTTGAGGCAGTGTACAAGGTAAATAAAAGCCTGTCATTCTTTCCCTCTGATGTATTTCTCATTTTATTTAGGGATTTCTTCTCTTGGTTTTCAGGAACTGTCTAAAATGATCCCAAAATCAGAGGTGGGAACCCTGCAGTCAGACTCCAGCAATGTTGTGGCGCTGATAGAAAATGCCTACAATGTAAGTTCATTATTCTGTTAAGTTAACTTTAGGTTGTTGTTGAAATGTAAACATCTGTGTCTGATGCTGAGTTGAATGTGTACTCCCTGACAGAGGCTGTCCTCCAAAGTCACTTTGAGTCACGACAATCTTCCTGACGATGTGAGAGTCGTCTACACTCCGATGTGTACAAATTCAGGACCACCCGGGGAGAATGAAGGGGTCTGTGACAACGTGGGTGTGCAGGAACAGGTAAGAAGCTTTCGGTCACACCTCATGCAGCACGTTCACACTGTGGAGCCGGACGTCTAATGAAGACTTCTCCCGGGTTCAATTCAGTTGCCGTTTGTCCCCCCCCCCCCCCCCCCCCCCCCACCCCCCCCCACCCTTTTCATCCACTAACCTGTCAGTTACAAATTAGCAGGCCCTTTGTCTCCCATTTGTAATAAGCTATTTGCGTTTCTGTGGCAAAAAAAAGAAAACAATAATTACCTCTCCATATATATTTTTTTCACCAGCTGTCCTTATTCACACAGAATAAAAACCGTTTCCAACGGTGATTCGACCGTGGCAGCGGTTGGGGGGAGAGGGGGAGGGGGGGACACCGGGGACACCAGGGCGTATGTCATGTGGAAGCACCGGCTTTATTGTTGTAAGAACGCAGAATTCCGCTAGAGGGCGACCGAAGTTACGCGCTATAGCTTTAATTTAAATTCTAATAAGAACAACTACACAAAAAGAGTGGCAGGCAACTGAGCCAAACCTCCTTTCTTCTCTTTTCAGATTTCCTTCAAAATCACTGTGACAGCCAGCTCATGTATGACAGACAAGTCCTTCACCATCAGACCCCAGGGCATCAGGGACACGCTGACGGTGATGCTGTCCACCACCTGTGACTGTCAATGTGAGAACCCAAGTGAAGAATTTCACAGCCACTGTAACTACAACGGAAGCACCGACTGTGGAATCTGCAGGTAAGCAGGATCCCACGAAAACACCACCGTCAGGGTCTGTTAGGACTCCAGAAGTCTGTACGGCAAAGCTAGATTTTCTCTTATCGAGGGAACTTCTGGAATTAACCCTGGATTTTCCAAACTGTGACGTTGGTTTACTTCTAACCGGGGTAAATCACCACGGTAACTTATGCTGAACAGCGAGCCTGCAGCAGGTTATGTTCTCAATAACACATCAGGGAGTAGAGAAGCTCGGCCTTCTGACTTATCAGATCTCTTGAAAAAGTTTAATGCTGTCTCGCTCTTGACTCTCTTAACCAGAACAGTGATTTTTGAAGCATTCATGACAGATTTCTGGAAGTTTACATTATGCAACTCTCAGTTCTGTTTGTCATTTCTACCTGGTTACTTATCAGATGCAGAGAAGGTTTCCTGGGGCAGTTCTGCGAGTGCTCTGCTGGTGTGAAAGACGAGCAGTCACTGCAACAGACCTGTCGGAGAGACAATGGCACAGTGTGTGAGGGTCGAGGAGACTGTGTGTGCGGCAGGTGTCAGTGCCACACCACCGAGAGCGGGACCAGCTACCATGGGGAATTCTGCGAGTGTGACGACGACCACTGTGAGAAGTTCCAGAACAAACAGTGCGGAGGTACATTTGTGAAGGATGAACACGGCGCAGCCTTCAATAAATTGCACAGAACTTATTCTCACAAAGAGAATGATGTGCATTAGCAGTCTTCTCCTTGGTCTCTCTGTAGGAAACGGGAAATGCAACTGTGGGAAGTGTGAGTGCAGCGACGGCTTCGAGGGCTCTGCCTGTCAGTGCAAGACCTCTCAGGACGGCTGTCGTACTGCCTCGAACACTGTGTGCTTCGGCAGAGGAGACTGCGAGTGCAACCGCTGTAAATGCCACGGAGGCTACCAGCCTCCAAACTGCCTGACGTGCCTGGGCTGCCCTGACCAATGCCAGGCCAAGCTGTATGCCACCTTGAATCTACTTGACTTCTTACTTTTAAACTGAATATTTGATTCCTAATCTTCTTTGTGATAATTTTCAGGAACTGCATTGAATGCCAGGGCTTTGACTCGGGCCCCTTTAAGAAGAACTGCAGTGAGGCCTGCAGCGCAAGCATTAGGTCCAATCTGGTACAGAAGTTCTCCTTATCGGGTAAAGAGTGCCATCGGAAGGACAGTGAGGGATGCTGGATCACATTCAAGCTGGACCAGTTGCCCGGAAAGGATAACTACTATGCGGAAATATATGACATGAGAGGTGAACGTCTTCATTTTATCGTCACTGAGTAGGGATGCCTGATATTTGATATGGGCTGATATCTGATATGCTGTATCTGTCAGTATGACTGTCAGTCTCCGTGTGACCGGAGTAGGAGTCCGGTCCGCATTGCCGGCAGTAAGTCGGACCTGTTCCCGGCGCATGTTGGATTCCGGCAGGGCTGCCCTTCGTCACCAGTTCTGTTCATAATTTTTATGGACAGAATTTCGAGGTGCAGCCAAGAGCCGGAGGAGCTCAGGTTCAGTAACCACAGGATTTTATCTCTGCTTTTTGCGGATGATGTTGTCCTGTTGGCTTCATCAAGCCTGGACCTACAGCATGTACTGGGGTGTTTTGCAGCTGAGTGTGAAGCAATGGGGATGAGGATCAGCACCTCCAAATCCGAGGCCACTGTCCTCGATCGGAAAAAGGTGGTCTGCCCCCTCCAGGTCAGCAGAGAGACCCTGACCCAAGTGGAGGAGTTCAAGTATCTTGGGGTTTTGTTCACATGTGGGGGACGGATGGAGCTTGAGACTGACAGGCAAATTAGTGCAGCATCTGCAGTGATGCGGTTATTGTGTCGGTCCGTTGTGGTAATGAGGGAACTGAGCCAAAATTTAAAGCTCTTGATTTACTGGTCAATCTTTGCTCCTACCCTCACCTATGGTCATGAGCTTTGGGCCATGACTGAAAGGACAAGATCCCAAGTACAAGCGGCTGAAATGAGCTTCCTTTGTATGGTGGCTGGGTGCTCCCTTAAGAGATAGGAGGAGGAGCTCAATCACTAGAGAGGAGCTCAGAGTAGAGCCCCTACTTCTCCACATCAAGAGGAGGCAGCTAAGGTGGAATACCTTAGAATACCTCCTGGATGCCTGCCTGGGAAGAAACCCCAGGGAAGACCCAGGACACGCTGGAGAGACTGTGTCTCTCGGCTGGCCTGGGAACGCCTCGGGATTCTCCTGGACGTGCTAAAAGAAGTGTATAGGGATAGGGAAGTATGGGCATCTCTGCTTAGACTGCTCCCCCCGCGTCCCAGTCCTGGATAAGCAGTTGAAAATGGATGGATGGATATATTTGTTTTTCTGTGCTCAAAATTTCACAATGTGGGCTCAGGATGTTCGTAGAAACATAATCCCATACACATAACTCTTGGCACGTGGTGTCTCAGGTAGATAACTGCTTCAAGTACTGGCTCTGCTGCCCCTGATTGCACACCTCTGCTAATAGCAGGTTTTATTGCTGAAAACATAACATTCCTTCAAAGTAATTGCACACTGTGTCGAGTGTATAAATGTTCCTGCATGTTTGTAGTGTTTTTTTTTTCCTTTTGATGAAATATCCACTTTGTAAGTATTATTGTAGTCCTTTCTCATGAGTATGTGCTGCTTGGGCGCCATGTTTCTTCTTGGCTGTGCTCGCGAATGATGTCATCACGCAAGTTGTGCAGCTTGATTTCATTTGATTGATTGATTGATTGATTAATTGATTGATTTCGAATATGCAAAAAAAAAAAGAAATGTAAGCTGCACTACGTGCATGGTGACGTCAGTCATGCCCACTGGAATCAATAAGGGAATCATTTCCAAAATTGGCAAATGAACTGAAACACTCAAAACCGATCCTCAAAAAGAACCGTTTTTTTAACGCATCGTGAAACTTTGGTAAAAGGTCTAAGTTAGCTGCAGAGGAACAAAAACAAGGACAGATTCAGCAACCAGACAACCTTTTTCTCATGTTTTCACAGATACTCTTCACTGAACTGTTATTTCAATTGAAGAGTAAGCCTGAGACCAAGCTTTATGTGGGTTTTTTCAAGTGAATTATTTTTTTAAGTCATAGATGGGGAAATATCTATTTTCATAAATACTCAACCTGAAAATACCTAATAAAGTAAACGTGACCTGAGCTGATCATAAATGTCATTCCAGCAGTTTGTGGTTAATGGTTGGGGTTGCTGTGTCACTCCTTGCTCAGACTGTCCGAAGCCGCCGAGTGTCCCTGCCATCATCGGAGGCTCTGTCGCTCTGGTCGCTCTCATCGGCGTCGCGATGCTGCTCCTCATCAAGCTGCTCATCTACATGAACGACCTGAAAGAGTTCAAGAAGTTTGAGAATGAGAAGAAGAAGTCCAAGTGGGCAGAGGTGAGTCAATCAACACTTTGATAATGACTCCTGCTGTCTGGTTATCGATTCGATGGTCGCCTCAAATTGTGTGAATATCAGCATAATATGAATGTATACTGCTTGAAGCAGAGGCTCATGTCATGTTGGCTCTTTATTCGTCAATTATCACCTGCTTTTAAGTTGCTGAAGAATGTTTCAACACTATTTCCACAAATGTTGACAAATCGGTACTTTATTTAAAAGGTGCATCTATTTGAGCTGAAAACAATGCAAAGAAAAATTCAATTACCATAATTTTTATTGAACAACACGTGTGAAATGAAAAACTGTACTTTCTGAACTATAAGTCACATTTATCTTAGTAGTTTGGCTGATCGTGTGACTTAAAGAATATCAGTATATATCATCTGTGACCACTGGATGTCACTGTATGACAACAGAAAACTGTTTATACCATTGGATAACAGAAAAGCCTCCATTGCTACTGGATTTGACTGACAAAGTAAGAATAATATCTTGAAAAAGAAAAATATCCACTTAAAAATTTTAGTATGTGCATCAGGAAGAGTTCAGAGCAAGTGAGAAACTGGTGATATACAGGAAAAAAGAAACTGTTACCAATATGAAAAAAATAACTGGGGCTAAAAATCCAAAGAAGGTTCTGGAAGCTTTGAGACTGTCAACATCTGGACACAGAGAAAATGTTCTGATACCGAGTGAAACTTTCTCTCTTCGCTTGTGATTTTTCACTTTTATCATAGTGATTAGTCAAGTTTTTTCAAAATCTTTTCAGATATGTTGAGTTCATTTTTAAGACGTACTTTTGCTTGTTTTATTTTTTTTTATTGAATATCCTCCAGTCGGTACTTTGAGCTCAGATAGTTTTGTGTTTGTTTGTCTCCAGGCGGATAACCCACTGTTCCAGAATGCAACCACCACTGTGGCAAACCCCACTTTCACTGGAGAATGACAGCTGCGCGTGCACACACACACACACACACACACACACACACACACACACACACACACACACACACACACACACACACACACACAGTCTTGTATTTCTATCCTTGTGGGGACCGTCCATTGACTCCCATTCATGTCTAGCCCCTAACCCTGACCCTTACCCTAACCCTAACCCACACCACAACAAAGCCTAACCCTAAAGAAATGTTTTTGCACTTTTACTTTTTTCAGTAACAACAACATGGTCAAGAAAACACTGTTTCTTCTACTTAGGACCGGAAAAAGGTCCCCACAAGGCACGTCGTTCCACGTTTTGCTATCCTTGTGGGGACATTTGGCCCCGACAAGGATAGAAATACAAGAACACACACACACACACACACACACACACACACACACACGTATTTACCGGTTTTTGCTTTTATTCTCAGTGCAGTTGAATTTACTTTGTGTTTTCCAACAGCGCTCGACTATTGGCAATTTGTTTCTGTCACTTATTCATAATTTTAATCAGCTTTTAACAGCAGAACAGACCTCATTATGTGTGGTTTGGTTTCAACATCCCATAATGTACATACCTGCGTATCTGTTGGTGTTCAGTAAGTATGCAGACTGTTTTTAAGAGACTTCTGAAGATGACCTGTATGAATTTGTACATTAAGATACGAAATATTGTGTGTGGGAAGCTCCATTCACACGCCATCACAGGACAGTGTCGGTCGGGACCCGGACACTTCCAGGTTCACCCGGCGCTCAGGTGGGCCTGCAGCCGGGGAGCCAGGACACGCCGGTCCACGAAGCTCCTCGTCACACACAACTCCAACTCCAGAGTGACGGAGAACACGTCGGTCCACTGTCGCTTTCCACTAGAACCTGTTGATATATTTCAGTTATATATTTAATAAACAGATTAAACTGTACTTTACCTGTGTTTCCTCCCCTTTCCGATCATTACCATCGTCTCTGTCACCTTAGACGCCATCACTTACAGTTGAGCTCCATTTTGGGGGGGGCAAATATAAGATCTTGTTTTAGTGGTTTTTAATTGAAGGCAGTCATAAGTCATCCAGATTTAAATTGCTTGAAAACAGTCATTACTGTCGGAGAATCAAGGGTGTGCTGAGGGTTCCCGGGAGAATTGCTCATGATAAAAAATTTAAACATTCTCCCAAAAGCATTTTTGAGGCCCTAACCACACTGAAAATATCAGTAAACTTGCACTTTCACAAACATTAGACTCAGCAAAAATTGGGGAAAATGCATGTGACTGGCAAAAAAGCGTCAACATTTAGAACACTGAGCACCTTCAAATTTACACATTTCTAGAATGACCTCATCCTGGTGGCTAATCCCAAATTACTTCGGGCAGTTGATAGAAAGGGATTGGTGAGCAAAAGTTATTTAAATCTTTCCCAAATGTCTTTCAAAAGACAAGATCTGATCTGCATCAAGCTCTACATGTCGCTTCAGTCTGACACTCATCACAGCCGCGATAGTAACAACCATCCACCGCCTGCTGAAAACAGGAAGTGTAGTGTAAGTAGCCTGAACACACTCCGTACACAGGAGCTTCTTCAGTAACAAACCAACACTTCCAAAGTGCAGTTCAGAGCTCCAAATCCATCCTCCCCGGGGCCATCAGACTCTATAACTCCTCCTTGTAAAGACCCACTAATAATGGGCTCCTTGTGGCAGTGGGAAGGGGTTTATTCGGCATTTTGACCCGACTTTTAATCGGATCGCCTCCTATCGGCTTCAGTGGGAAAGCCAGACCCGGGTCGACGTGCCTACTTGGCACGCTTGCTGTTTTCGGACACAGTGTGAGATATCCTTCGTCAAGATGACCCGGTGTTGACAACATAGGGAGACCAGAGAGCTTCTCTTGATTCGTGGGGAAGAGGAGATCTGTCGACAGGTAACGGGGACTGTGCTCCTGTCCACCGTTTATCTTGCTGTGCTGTTGCACGTTGAAACCATCAGCGCAGTAAAACGCAACCACGCAGTGGATCGACCGCTTTGAATGAAAGACTAATGAAAACCTGCAGCCGTCTGTATTCAGGGAATCTGTAGCACTGACTGTGGCAGCATCACAGCACGTTTAACATCAGATGGGAAGAAACCTTTATTGCACAGCATCTTTGAAAGGAACTCATTGTCCAGTTTGAAATGATCAATGCAACACTTAAATGAATGAATGAATGAATGGTACAATGCTAAATAAATGACCAGAAATGATAATGAAGCAACATTTTCAGCAGTTTTAGGCACCTTGATGTTATAGTTGATGCATAAAGGTGTGTTAAAAAAAAAGGTTTTTCCTTTGTACTTATTTTATTGAGTGGACTACACACAGTGAAGAATGACTCACAGCTCCTGTTTGTGTGGTACTGTTACAGTTTGAGGGCCCCGGGACCACATGTTGGACCACGCTGCAGCAGGCACTGCCTTCATTCACTCTTCACTTTTCAATCACTGTCAACAAATAAGTAGGCGGAGCTATTTGAGTGACTGTTCCAACAGTTTGGAGGCTCCTCATCCAGACCGAGGCAGACCTCCAACCGGCCGCTCTCGGCCCGCAGGCCTCATGTTTTCACACATTTCACAGAGAGATTAATGAAAGGGAAAGAAACCAGCACACAGTCGAGAGATCTCTGAAAAAACAAGCAGTTCAACTTTTTATGATTCAACAAAGAACTACAGTTATGGTCTGTGGTTTACACACACATACACACTCAGGGTGTCATAGTACATGGGTGTGTGTGTGTGTGTGTCATCCTATTCCAGCGGCTGCATATATATATTTTTTTTTTTTACATCTAACAGGAAAAATCATCTTCATTCCACATTTCTGAATTCCGTCTGTTTAAAGTTTCAAAGCTGCAGTGAGTCCAGAAGCAGATAACGGCAGGACCAGACTGCAGCTGAGCGGCGGGGAAGCGAGCGGACCGAGGGCCGCTTTCAGGACCCCAAGCGGGCCGTTTTCAGGACGTCGCAGTGGCTGCAGTCTGAACCTGCTTCATGTTATAATCAACACAAAAAACACTGAGCTGAAGCAGCAGGAGGAATTCTGGTGATGGTTATGGATCTACCCATGCAAGCAGGGTGGGACACAGAGGGAGGGCCACACTACATCTGCTGGGTGGAGTTCCCGTTCCAGGTGTTGTTATCGTCCTCGCTGTCCTCCTGAGTCCTGAGCCGGCAGATTTTACCGTCTTTCTTGAAGTCCTTGGGTCTGTTCTCCAAACTGTGCTTGGTGAGGGATTCTCTGAGCACACAGACAGAGGTCATGTCGGCGACAGAGATCATCATAAACTAATCACAGCAAACGTTTCAAAATGCAGGTTCCCTCACCTCTTGGCTTTGCTGGGGCCTGCGTTAGTGTGAGAGGTGGGCTGCTGGGGGGCGGGGCCTCTGGCTGGGGGCGGCCTGGCTGGGGGCGGAGCCACAAACAGGAAGGAGCTGAGGAATCTCCACACGGCCAGCAGAGGGTAGAGGATGGTGCCCAGGACCGCCCAGATCCCCCCACCGCCGGACTGGACCACCGAGTTGGAGGGCCGGCTGGACTGCTGCGGTGGGGCGACACAGAGAGAGAGAGAGAGAGAGAGAGAGAGAGAGACCTGACGTCAGGCTGGACTCCAGCTACACTGACATGGACACCACCACTGACTCTCCCTTCTGCGAAACACCAAATCTAAAACATTACAGGAGCAGGAAAATGGTGCAGCATCGCAGACTGAGGAGAAGAACACTGAGATGAAGGAGGAGAAGATTCTGACGGAGATGAAGGAGACGATTACTCACAGGCAGCAGTACGATGGAGGCACTGGGGGCCAGCTCCAGCTCCAGCAGGGTCTTGTTCAGGTCTTCACTGGTGAACTCCCGTCGAGGAAACATGGTGGCCAGGGAGAAGTTCCCGTAGCGGTTCCCCACCTCCTGAGAACAGAGCGGCACCGCAGGTCAGGAACAAACTCTCACTGCATGTTCACACTTCTTTCTTTTCAAATGTGACAAAAGGATCTTAAAATTCCAACCAGTTTGGATCAGGTTCCTGTCTTCACTCCATCTGGGATTCCCCACATCTACACTTTCTCCTCTTTCCTGTTTTGCTTCAATTTTACTAGATTTTTATGCTTCTCATTTCTACCAGCTCACATTGATGTTTATTACTATAATATTATTGTTTATGATTCATTGCAGATCATCAGTCTTTCTTCCAATTTCAGAACGTGCAGGGAATCAATGCTATATTTACAAGATAGTGAGCTATTGTGGACATATTAAAGAAGAATACGCCAGGAATATGAACTGGAAGAAAACATGCTTCAGAAACAAACTGCTAATGTGCAACAAATGCAGATTTCAATGTATCAATCATAATTATTGATCAATTCAAGAGTAGATGATTGTGCATTCTTCTTTTTAATATTTGTAAAACAGAAATGTTCTCCCTACACAGCAGCAGTTTCAGGACTTCTGAGAAAATCCAGAGAAATTCCATTTTCATGTTTGTTAGAGGGAAAAAGTTCTCGGAGTCCATGAGCAGCATCAGGACTTCTGTGGTGCAAACTGAAGACGTTTTTAGCGTCTCCTGGACGTGCGACGCCTCACCTGAACAGCGAACTGCCGAGCCTCCTGCAGTTTGCTCTGTGAGGGGAACTGGCTGGTGAAGGACGAGCCGTCCGGCAGGCGGAACTGGATCCTGGCCACGGTGCTGATCGACCAGGGAAACACGGGACAAGGCTGTTAGCATGAGCTGTGAGCACCGGCCGCTGGCAGGAGCCGTCTGACGGGCAGAACGGGATCCTGACACATATACTCCTATTCCACCAAGAACCAGGTGTCAGTGTTTAGTCAGATCCAACATGGCACATCTGAAGAACCGGCCTCCGTCCACTGCTGCTTTCATTTTGAATTAAAAAATAATAATCAATGAAGTGTTGACTACGCCGCCCCCAGCCGTTGACGTATCGGCACTTCACTCTGGCCCAGCAAAGAGTTTCTGCTTGCTGAGCACCAGTTTTGAGAGTCTGGAGCTGGAAACACAGAACTGGTTTTAAGTCAGGCTCCAGCTGTGAACTAGACCTAGAACCAGCCTGGTGGAAACAGAGGCAACAGAGAAACGCAGTCACAGTTCAACAGCTTTCAACCTGGCAGGAAACAGCTGTTAGCACCAAGAGGTAAGCTGTCAGCACCAAGAGGTAAGCTGTCAGCCTGTTTTGTTTTTTTTTCTCGGTGAATCTCTGTTTTGTTTCAGATTGTAAATCTCAGAGCGGACTCGCCTCCTCTCTCGGACCGTGGCCTCCCTCCGGGCCTCCTGCTCCGCCTGGCGGGCCTGCAGCAGCGCCTGCTTGGCGGCCTTCTCCTCCTCCTGAGTTTTGGCATATCGAGCTGCTCTGTCGGCCCGGTCCTGTGGACAGATCGCAGACACGAGCGTGTCTATAAAACGAGTATCAGGAACCTAGTGGGAGTCACTCGGGAGGTAGTTACCATGGCGATCTGCTGTTTGACCCGCTCTCTGGCGGCCTTCTCCTCCGCCTTCTCTCTGTTCCTCTCCTCCAGGAGGCGCTTGGTCTTCTCCTCTTCCTGCTTCCTCTTGAAGTCCTGCATGTCTTTCCCCATCTTCCTCCGATCCATCTCCTTCCTGATCTCATGCTGAAAGAATCTGAACATCTAAGATAGTGTTCCGCAAACACACACGCCTGCAGCTCTGCAGCTGTTCTTCCATTTCCCTCACCTCTTCCTCGCCTTTCTTGCGTTGTTCTCGCCTCTCCTCCAGTTTCTTTGTCAATCTGAGAGCACAAACGATGAAAAGCTGAGTCACACTCACATATCAGAGTTTATTGCAGGAACAGCAGGGGGAAGTTGTGGCTTCAATTTCATAAAAGTAATCCTGATCAAACAAACGATCGGAGGGTAAAACTTTGATTGATGTCATTCAAACACAGCACGAGCAGCTGAAAGCAACAGACAACTCTCACTTGGAGCTTTCAGCTCAACTCTGAAAGATGAACACTGAGTCAACACTCTCAAAGCTCCAAGCTGGAAGTGAGTCGAAGTGAACAGGAAGACATCTTGTTGCTCGTACCTCTCCACTTTAGCGTCCAGGTTCTCCTCACAGCTCTGAGGTGAAGACGAGTCCTCTGCAGGAGAACCTGAAGAACAGCTTGGACTCAAAGAACTGGAAAGAGATTCTGTGAAGAACCGAGACAGGGAGAATCAAACACCACATGGTTCAGGTGTAGGTCTGTGTGTTTGTGTGTGTGAGCGATCCAGGTGTGTTCTACCTTTGGTTGTTTGTGGAGCTGCTGAGGCTGCAGCAGACTCTGAGGCTGCAGCAGACTCTGAGGCTGTGGAGCTGGCAGGTGGGCTGCTCTCCACAGGTACCTGGCTTCCACTGCTCACCTCCTCCTGACGATGCATCTGTGGTCAGATTCAGCAGTTCAGATGTTGGAACCGTCTCACACACCCAGACCTCCTTCATCTGGACACGTCCCTCATGTTGAATCTATACATGTTCTCATTGGTCCAGACAGAAGACATCTCATCTGGACTGGGTTCTCTGTGTCAGATTATCTTCATGCTACCGGGGTGAAGAACCTCAGGTGTCCTGCTCTGATGACCTGGACATTGTCTGTTGCTGATGTGTCTCCTGTCCAGGTCTCACAGTGTTCTAGAAAACCTGACAGGAACACGCTGGAGTGCGGCTGTGTGTACCTGGTTGACTCTCTGGATTCTCTTGGTCAGTTCCTCAGCGGAGACACTTCCGGCGATGACTTCCAGAGGAATCCCATTATCTCCGATGAAGAAGCTGGACGGTATGCAGACCACTGGATCTGAGAGGGAACGCGTCAAGGAGCAAACCGCACGCGGCACATGCACTGCACAGCAGCAATCCAGCCATAACAGGAAAGGATTATCTGACAAGTATTTTCACACTTGAATCATAGAAACTAAAAAAACTTTAGTCATTTTTTGTGTTATTTATAAGATAAAAACCTTGAAAATATAACCTGTATCTCACTGAGGTTTAAACTGTGAATACAATAAAGACACACACTGATTTGAAACTGTTACCATTTTTCTGAGCTGGCTGTTAAAACACGGAGAGAGAGACACTGACATACACCTCCAAAAGGATACAGATCTGAGAGAACTGCACACATGTGTCACTGTGAAGGACAATAAGAGAGCATTTCATGATCAGATCACAGTGTTGCAGACACACAAAGTCCAATTTAAAAAGTCCTCACTGTGACAGAGGTTAAATTATTACAATGGACTTCAAACCTCTTTGATGAAATTAGTGCATCACATTGTAACCTCAATAAATACGACACATTCCTGAAGACATTCAGGCACTTTTTTTTCTCAAACCTCTGCTGCGAGTCTCATCAGTCCCTGAGCCCTATGTTTGACACCGCTTTGAGGGACATGTGTACCTCTTAGCATCCACTCTGATGGCCACGCAACAGTTCTGAGCCGTCTCCGACACTTGGACATCCTCCCAGCTGGACATGAGCTGTGAAGACTGCTCATCTTCTCCTGAGGGGACAGGGAGGGAGAGAGAGAGAGAAAGAGAGGCGCAGACACACACAGACACATAAATACAGGGACGCACAAAGGCAGACACCCACACATACACACACAGAACATGCACAATAAAAATATTTGTTAAGACTGACTAAACTAAGGCTAAACTGTATGAAGAATTTTTTTCATGGACTGCATGTCCATGAAACAGGTGAGGTTGTGAGGAGTCATCTGAGGTGGTGTCATGTGTTGTTAAGTGTTTGGGGGTGTTGTCATAGGGTGTTGTGAAATGCTGTCAGCTGTTCTGGGGTGTTGTCGTGTCTTGTAGGGTGTTATGAGGTGCTGTCAACTGTTGTCATGCGTTCCCAGTCAGAGAACTACTGATCCAGCAGAGACCTTCTAGATTTGGCCTGCAGAAGTCAAACTGGCTGCCTCGATCCGGTTAATCTACTCAGGTTTGACATGAGACTAGATTAT
Source organism: Salarias fasciatus (assembly GCF_902148845.1). Lineage (NCBI taxonomy): Eukaryota > Metazoa > Chordata > Actinopteri > Blenniiformes > Blenniidae > Salarias > Salarias fasciatus. The sequence continues at coordinate 8,428,751 of NC_043760.1, read as the reverse complement.
TTGTCACATACACAAACAAGTATGACAATGAAATAAAGCTCCGCTGTACAGAGCTCCAGGTCGATACACTAACATACTGTCACACTCTTCAGTGTTCTTTTACATGGTTACATCGCCGCAAATCTGTCTAAAGTCTGATATTACTGACAGACGGTTATGCTACGTGTAGCTAATCTGTAGAGCGGCTAGCAGTTAGCCTGTTAGCTCCTCGTCGCACACGTTACCTGTAATGACCACGACGAACACGGATCCCCGCTGCTTGGCCAAGTTGATGGCATCAGGGATGGAGCCCTCGAACCAGAGCATGTCTGCGGGGAGTTCTTCTGTCTCTGCCCGGTGAGTGACGCTCCGGAGTGGCTAAGCTACATCAGTCAGCCCCGCGGCTTCCGCTTCCGGCTGCACGTTACGCGTCAGGCTGCGTCAGCTGGCACGTAAAAAAATACGACAACTTTATTGATATTCTATTTTGAACAGGACAGACTGCATTTGAACAAGTGTATTTTTAAACCTGCGGCGCTAAAAATAAGAAAGCTGTCAAAACCATGAACCTGTGCTCCTACTTCAGGGTCTTAATTCAATTCAATGTTTACTCGTGACTTCTTGCAAGATTTGTATAACCGCTCCCAGGTTATTTATTTGCACAGAAATAGGCCACGCTTCAACTGATGAATTTGCCAGCGTTTTATTTCTTTTTAGCTGGGCAAGAAGCAACGTGAAAAACTGAAAAGTAACAGACACAAAAAAAAATATTCATCAATAAAATGTCAAACTCAAATAAACATCCACATTTTCAGAAATAAAAGTCATACCGTGTGCGCCTTCTGTTCAAATGTGTGGGAGCTGTTAGGTTTGCTGATCGTCCATGTTTCCTTTTGCATTTCCTTATTTTCTGCTCTCTTTTGCAAACAACTTCTCCGCTGAATCGAGGCTGCTGCGTTCCTGCTTCCTGCTTCCGCTCTCTCACCCTCAACCAATCAGCTAAACACAATCCATGCAAACAATAATCTTTTCAACCACACAGGGGCACTATTGCAACAAAAAACATTGACTTGAATTACAGTGGATATTATACAAAAAAAACCCAATATTATTGTTTTTACTGCGACAGCCACACTGCCACCAAAATTACAACAGGTTTATATTACAACAAAATAAAACATGGTAATTTTCCAACCTAAAAGAAAATAAACCATTCTTAACCTTTCAAATCTTAATTGACTCATTTTGTACTAGTACCACTAGTTTCTGTACTGGTCGTTCAAGATAGGACAACTGTTTCAGACGTTCACCTTTACTTCCTAAATCTCTTTGTCCAACTTGAATCTTGACTTTTCGTACCAAACCATCATCGTCTTTATTGGCTTCAATTACCTTTGCCAATTTCCATTCATTTCTGGGAATGTTCTCTTCTTTAATGATCACTACATCTCCGACTTGTACATTTCGTTTGGATGTGTGCCACTGTTGTCTTAAACTTATACTGGTTAAGTACTCCTTGCGCCATCTGTGCCAAAACTGTTCTGCAAGATACTGTACTTTTCTCCATCTCTTTCGACTGTACAAATCTTCACCGACAAAATTGCCTGGAGGTGGAAGAGGGATTGACTCTTTCATTGTAAGTAAATGATTGGGCGTCAAAGGTTCCGCACTTTTTGGATCACTAATAGTATTAGTGGTAAGTGGGCGACTGTTTACAATTGACATAGCCTCATAAAAGAAAGTTCTTAGAGAGGTGTCATCAAGTCTTCCTATGGCTTGTGCCAAGACTGAACTCAAAACATTCCTGACAGTCCTGATTTGGCGTTCCCAGACACCGCCTCGGTGACTTGCTTCGGGAACATTCATTTGAAAGTCACATTGGTTTTTAGCTAGATAGGTAGCAATCCTGTCCTTGTCAAGATCTTTGAGACCTTTCTCAAACTCATTACGAGCTCCGACAAAATTTGTGCCTTGATCGGATCGAATCTGTCTCACTGCTCCTCTGATCGCTATAAAACATCTCAATCCATTTATAAACGCATCAGTAGAAAGATCTTCTAACATCTCAATGTGAATAGCTCTGGAGCTTAAACATGTAAATAGAAGACCATAACGTTTACACTCCTTTCGACCTTGTTTTGTGATAAAAGGACCAAAACAATCTAATCCTGTGAAAGAGAAAGGAGGGGAGAGCTCTACTCTATCAGCTGGTAAGTCAGCCATACGCTGTTCTTCTGTTGACCCTCGCATCTTTCTGCATACTACACAATCTTTGATGTAACTGGCCACTACTTTACTGGCACCTACAATCCAATAGCCATTGGCTCTAAGTGCATTTAGGGTTTGACCTCGTCCTTGGTGTTGTGTTTTCTTGTGATAATAATCAACAATCAGTTTTGTGACAATATCTTCCTTAGGAAGAATAGCAGGATGTCTAAGCTCAAATGATGCTGAGGATTTTCTCAACCTGCCTCCGACTCTGAGTACATCATTATCAATGAAAGGATCAAGTTGATGCAACTTGTGAGTTCTTGGCAATTTGTTTCCCTTTTGTCTCACTCGATCCAACTCTTGTTCAAAAGTTCTTCTCTGTGCTAGCCGAATAAGCGCTAGAGAAGCCTCTTGTCTTTCTTCAACAGTAATGAGCTCTGATTTGTCTCTTTTGTTAAGTCTCTTTATCCTTGCAACAACATTAAGTGCCATGTTCCAATCAGAAAATCTCGAGAATCTCTCAAGAAAATTGTCTTTCTCTTGAGCATTAGTTTCAAGAACCTTTACTTCAGGGTCTCCCAAGAAAAGAGCTGGGGAGTGTGGCTTGGTTACAAGTTCTCTGTCCCAGAGAAATCTAGGTCCAGTTAACCAACTAGAGTCCATGAGCTCTGCCACCTTGAGACCTCTAGAAGCGTGGTCTGCTGGATTCTGATCCGTCTCTATGTAGAACCATTGCTTTGGATCTGTGAAGTCTCTAATTTTCTGAACACGGTTTGCGACAAAGACGTGAAAGCGCTTTGCTTCATTTTTAATGTACCCGAGCACCACTTGAGAATCAGTCCAGAAGAACTCCTCGTCAATCTTTAGCTCAAGCTCTGTTTTGAGGAAGTTACTTACTCCCGCTGAAACTGCCGCTGCGGTCAGTTCGAGACGTGGTATAGTGACAACTCTGGTGGGAGCCACTCTGGCTTTTCCCATAACGAGAGTACAATGCACCTTGTTTTCTGCTACAATCCTGATGTATGAGCATTGTCCATAGCCACTGCTGCTTGCATCCGAGAAATGATGTAACTCAATCCTTTGCACTGTATCCATGTCCTCGGGAATGAAGCATCTCTGTATTTGAATCTTTGGCAAGTTTTCCAGATCATTAAGCCATATTTTCCATTGCTTTTCCAGAGCAGGAGGAATAGGGTCATCCCATCCTATGCCGCGTTTGCACATTTCCTGTAGTACTTGCTTCCCAGTTAGAATGTATGGAGAAAGAAATCCTAGTGGATCATACACACTCGCTACTGTTGCCAGGATTCCTCGCCGAGTGGCTGGCTTTCCTTTGAGAACAACATTGAACGAGAGTGAATCTGTTTCCACATTCCATTTGACTCCCAGCACACTTTGCATAGGAATGTCAGAGTAGTTCAGATTGACATCTTTGTCATTGATGGCATGCTCTGATTCTGGGATTACCTCCAAAACTTCTCTTTTGTTGCACACAAATTTGTGTAAGCGCAATTTTCCTTTTGCACAGATCTCTTGTGCTTGACGGACCAGCTGTTTTGCTGTTTCGATTTTATCGACACTGATTAATCCGTCATCCACATAAAAGTTTCTGTGAATGAAGCTTGCCGCCAACGGATAATCCTTTTCATGTTCACTTGCAAGATACTTCATGCCATAGTTCGCACAACCAGGCGAGGATGCTGCTCCGAAAATATGAACACGCATGCGATACTCTTTTGGCTCTGTACTGGTGTTTCCATCCTGCCACCATAAAAACCTTAAGAAGTCTCTGTCTTCTGGAGAGACATGAAAGCGGTGGAACATTTTCTCTACATCGCATGTAATGGCAACTTGGTGTTCTCTAAATCTGCAGAGTACCCCTATGAGCGTATTGATTAAGTCTGGGCCTGTGAGGAGATGGTCATTTAAAGATGTGTCCTGAAATTTCGCTGAGCAGTCAAACACAACTCTCACTTTCTCTGGCTTTCTGGGATGGTATACCCCATGGTGAGGTATATACCATGTGACATCATCTGCAGATGTGCCGACTGCTTCCTCTGCATCACCATCTTCAAATACACGATTCATAAATTTAACATAATCCTCTTTGTACTTCTGATTCCTTTCCATTTTTGCTTTCAAGTGCTTGAGCCGTGTTATTGCGAGCTGTTTGTTGTTTGGAAGCTGGGGACGTTCTCTGAAAGGTAAAGGCATTTCCAAATGACCTTCTTCATTGATGTGTACGTTTTCATTGAGGAGCTGCAAAAATTGAATGTCCTCTTGTGATATGTTTCCATCTTTGGGATTTGTGTCCCGAAAATCTGTTTCCAACACTTTGATCACAGAAGAGGGAGTGATGGATGGCAGCTCTTTAACAGTGATACGATGGCACGCTCCGGTTACATCCATTGAACTTGTCAAAGGCTTGATAGATCCGACAATACTCCAACCTAAGTCTGTTTTGATTGCATAAGGATCGTAGTCGTTGCCTGGTATTACTTCTCTTGGTTTCAGAGCTCTTGCACAATCGTAGCCAATAAGAAGTGCTGCAGGACAATCAAGCAACTCTGGCATTTCTCGTGCAATACCTTGAAGATGTGCCCATCCCTTTGTTGTTTCTCGAGTGGGAATACTGCTTTGTTCAAGGGGGATGTATTCACGAGTGTATGTGGGAGGTAACTCAATGTACTCTTGTGAATAGTAGCCTCTTACTTTCAGCCCATTCACTCTTTGACTCTGAACAATTGAACCCCTGTCTGTCATTGTTGTCAGTTTCAGCTTAACTGACTCTGTGAGTGCTTGAATCTTTTCACAAATGTCTTGGTCTATGAACGTGTTGCTGCTTTGAGTATCTAGGAGCGCGTAAACTAAGATCTCAAGCCCATTACCTTCTGCACAAGATAACCATACCGGCACAATCATTGAAGTACGGTCACTATTGTCTATTCTCACATTGTTCGACACTGCAGAAGCATCTTCTTGTGGTGGCGTTTCAAGTTTGTCCACTTGTGGACGGTCCTCATGAAGTGGAGTAGGATGGTTTTTCCTGCACACATTACAAGTAGCCTTTTGCCGACAGTTTTTTGAAATGTGGCCAACTCTCAGACAACTATAGCACATATTATTCTCAGAAACAAACTTCTTCTTTTCCTCCAGAGACATTTCAGCAAATTTTACACATTTGTAAATAAAGTGGCTTTGCTTGCAACAAATGCACTCAATTTGTCTTTTGTTCTGAGTTGTGGAAGGGGGAGATTTGATTTCTTGAGCTGTGCTTGCTGCCTTCGTATTCTTGATTCCTTTTATCGTAGTAGTTAAGACACTCGCCTTAGGACGCTTTTGCTCCTTGTCTAGTTTGTCACATGTTCGCAGTGCAAACAAGGACGAGACTGGGTTGCATGCTATGCGTGCTTCTTCAGCCACAAAGTCAGCAAATTCCGCAAAACTTGGATATTCTTTTCCTTCATCCAGTGTTTTAGTCACATATCTGTTCCAACGTGTTGTTGCCCAGTCTGGTAGCTTGAGGAGTATTTTTTGATTTTCTTCACAATCATCTAATACCCTGAGACCTTGTACATGAGGCATAGCGTTTTTGCATGAAATGAGGAAATCACTAAACTCTCGCAGTTTCAGAGACTCCTTTGACCCAATCTTTGGCCAACTGCTTAGTTTTCCTCTAAACGCTCTCTGGACAACAAATGGATGGCCATAACGTTTATTCAAAGCCTCCCAAGCCTGGGTGTAAGCTTCCTCATCGCTTCTATAAAATGTTCCTTCTAATACAGTAAGTGCTTCCCCACTTATGTACTTTTTCAGGTAGAACAATCTGTGAGCTGGATCAACACAGCTAGTCTCTATTAAAGCTTTGAAACAGGTGCTCCACTCAATGAATTTCAGCGGATCCCCACTAAATGTAAATGGTTCAGGAGCTGGCAGTCTTGTCATTGTCAACGAGTCCTTTAACGCTTGGACTAATGCTACTTCAGTGTCTTTTGGCATTGGATTCCTGTCACAAGTTTGTGGGACATACACCCTTTGGAAAATCTTTTCACCTTTAATCTCAGGTAAAGCTGGCGCTGGCTTACAAAGAACTTCTGGGCGTGAGACATTGTTCTGCTGCTGTTTTGGAAGCTGACTTGAAGTGACCTTTATTTCACTTGCAGTTCTTTCAGCATTCATCTTTGATTCTTCTTCAGCATATACATTGTACTCTGCTTCTATTGCCTCAAGATCTCTTTGGTTCTCCAACATTTTCAGCTTCTCTTGCTGAGCAAGAATCTCCTGTCTTTGCTTTGAGATTTCCATTTCTCTGTTTATTTCTGCTCGTTTTGAAGCTAAACGTGCTGCTGCTTCAGCCCTTTTTGCAGAAAATTGGCTTTCGTGCTCACTTAGACTTCTGTGTTGACTTCTCTGTCTTGACACAGTTGAGCCATAAATTGACTTTGCATCCTCTCTTTGCAGTAATTGAAAGACTGATTCCTTTGCAGCTTGTGCATTAAATTCCTTGTCAGAATCTGCATAACGCCTTTTCAGAAGCTTTATGATATCAGTACAAACCGAACTGCCACTGTCCATTTTTCTCCTTATGTCTTGGGATGGTGCGGTCAGTGCACGTAAAGATACATAGTTTTGCTTTAAATCTGACTCGCATTTTTCAACCCTTTGAATCATGTCACCTAACTCAAGTTTAGAGCATTCTCCTTTCAGTTTTGACCTTGTGAGTTGAACCTCAGCTTTAAAGTGCAAGTAGGTTGACATAAAACTTCTCTCTTTGCTCAGTATGTCATCTCTTTTCAGTTCCAACATTTTCTCAGTTAGGTTTCTTTCTCTGTCTGAGCGCCTCACTTCTGTTTCAACTCCAGGTAAAGTTTGGATTGGACGTTGGCCTATTCTTTGAATTTCAAGATCTGCATGGATCTCACCTAGGCGTATTTCAATCTCTTGTTTTTCTTTGTCTTCAAGATCATCCATTAGTTTTACCTCTAATGAAGCCTTCTCTTTTTCTAATGCTTCAATTACTTCTTCTAACAGACGTGTTTCTGAAGTATCTTCCATCTCAGTGTTGCACAATAGACTTCAAATATTTCAAAGTTAACCCAATATTAAAATATCAAACAATACCAGTGTCACAGCAAAAATAAACAAAAACACTTTGTAAACAATTTTAACTCTCTTAACTCCTTTGAACTCTTTTTCTTTATCTCTTCTTCTTTGTATTTGAGTTTTTTTTTTTTTTTTTTTTTTAGAGTCTATAGACACAGTCTGACCTGGTATCCTTGTGAAGCTTGGGCTTACTGTAGACTTGCATTGTGCTGAAGTGAAGCTTTAGTCTTTAATTCCACTGGAAAAACTGTTTGAGGTTTGGATATCCAGCCACTGCAGAACCATGGAGGCTGGTGATGAACTCTACGAAGGTCTCGTTCCCTTGAAGCATGGTCAAGCTGTTGAAGTCTGGACGTCCAGCTGCTGCAGAACCATGGAGGCTGGTGATGGACTCCACGTAGACCTCTTTCCCTTGGAGCATGGTCAAGCTGAAGCCACGCTGCTCACTCGTCGCTCTTTCGCTGGCTGGCCCCTCTCACGCCGGTGCAGCGATGTTTCCTCGTTGATAACGGCAGGGGACACGTTTTTCACTATAACCGCTCCCAGGTTATTTATTTGCACAGAAATAGGCCACGCTTCAACTGATGAATTTGCCAGCGTTTTATTTCTTTTTAGCTGGGCAAGAAGCAACGTGAAAAACTGAAAAGTAACAGACACAAAAAAAAATATTCATCAATAAAATGTCAAACTCAAATAAACATCCACATTTTCAGAAATAAAAGTCATACCGTGTGCGCCTTCTGTTCAAATGTGTGGGAGCTGTTAGGTTTGCTGATCGTCCATGTTTCCTTTTGCATTTCCTTATTTTCTGCTCTCTTTTGCAAACAACTTCTCCGCTGAATCGAGGCTGCTGCGTTCCTGCTTCCTGCTTCCGCTCTCTCACCCTCAACCAATCAGCTAAACACAATCCATGCAAACAATAATCTTTTCAACCACACAGGGGCACTATTGCAACAAAAAACATTGACTTGAATTACAGTGGATATTATACAAAAAAAACCCAATATTATTGTTTTTACTGCGACAGCCACAATTTGGTTTCTGTTTATTTACCATTTAAATTTTTTTTTAATATAATGTTTATCCTTTTCAGCATTTTTGAATGCACAATGTTTATGTTGGACCCTGGCTGTTAAATAAAGACTGATTTGTGAAAAAAATAGCAAAAGGGTTAAACAAAAAAAAAACGTTTGTTCCTATGTTCGGACTCGGAGGTTGGGATTTACACTAAAAAATATTCAGTAAAGGGCAGATTTCTACTGTTTTAATGTGTTTTGTGCTTAATTGAGAAAATATGTTTGCGCTTGCAATGAAAATGATAAAAAAGTTATTTTTTTAACTCTGACGTCATGAACAACGCATTTATCCCAGTGGATTCAAATAGATTGAACAACTTCCCCTTCGAAAATACATTTAAAATGAATTTAAATATTAATCCGAATGAAATCAAAAGTTTTTTTTTAATTCGGTCAAAAAAAAAAACAAAAAAAAAAACAAATGAAAGATTGTTTCGGGATGTTTATTACAAAATAATCAAAATCTGTATTAATTTTCAGCAAGATATGCTGAAAATTATGTTTCCTCAACTTTACTCATAACCAAATACCATTTAATAACTTTTTTCATGGTTTGTCATCCACTAATCTACAGTATTTCGATATGAAACAGGGTCAAGTTAGAACCTCTTTCTGTAGATCTGTTTCTGGAGTTGAGATATCTCCCGGAGATCTTTTCGGTGACCCGAGCAGAAGAGACTCGGCTCTTTTCGCTGAAGCGAGCCGACGGACTCGGCTCTTTCCGGACTCCTCGGGAGTGACAGCGCTCTCTGTAACTTTCACTTTTGATTCTGAGTTTGTTCCGTGCGCTCAGGAAAAAGAAAAAAAGGACAGCATTCACCGAGCCTCTTTTAATCCTCGCATCGAATTTACAACAAACTGGTGAGAAACCACTATTTAAAACAATGACACTTATTCTCTTTTCCATGTTTTTAACTGAGTTTTGTTTTGTGCGTCAGGTTATGTCTGATCTTAACATGGACCAGCTTTCTGCCGAGGTGCGGCCTTTATTGATCACAGTCCTTATTAGTTTCTATTGTGGGACGGATTGTGTTCGAATGATGGATAAATATTTATCTTTTCGTGTCAGGTGGGAGAACTCCGGGACACAAACAATCAGCTCAGACTGGCAAAGGCAGAGCTGGAGTCTTGGAAGGTAGGAGTTGAAGTCCAGGTTCAGGGCCTGTCTGCAGGTCCACGGCTGCATGAACAGAGTATACAAACAAAACCAGGTCACATATTCAATCAACAGATCACAAGTTACAATTAACACTGTCTGTGGATAGTGTCAAACACTCGCATATTTTCAAATATTTCACCTGGACCAGAATATATGAACCTGATCTGCCTTGACAAATCCACATTCTCTCCAGCAGAGGGTTTGAATAGCTGGTATCTGTGATTTACATACATGTGTATTGTTACATAATAACAAACAAACATGCAGGCTGTGTCAACAGAAACTGGTCCAGGTGAGTGAATCAGCTGGGCCGTTTTGGGATTTATATCCCTCCAACCAGATCTAGTCTGGTATTTGTTGTCCCAAATCTTTATTCTATTGATATTTCTCATTGCCCGTTGAGTAAACGTGACGTTTTCCAAGTCCAAATACAGGTGAGAGATTCTGAAAACTATCAATCTACGTCGTAGGTATAATACGACTGAACGTTGCAAACACTGTTTGAATATAATGTCATTTGCTGCTGGTAGGAAATGTTTCGTTTCGTTTCATTTATTTTGTTCTTATTTTTCATGGTAGCATTAAGAGTAAATACATTTATCTTATACAAATTATGAAAGAAAAAAAAAAAAGAAAAAACAAGTACATACCATGAAGTAAAGAACAGGAGTAGGTTGAAGAACAATATCTTATTTAACCCCTACCCCATTCTCATAACATAAATACAATATTGTAAAACAATATCATATCATAGATGACCTTATGTGACTTAAATCATACACTGTGGATCAGATACAGGTCAACCAGTAACAACCTTGATATTATCCATGATTTGTATAATTTCCACACTAACCTAGACTTACTTTTATCTCTGAATTGTGTCAGTGAACTCTCCATTGGCAGTGCATTGATTATAGATACTATAGTTTGAGTGAAATCGATGTTGAATAAGCTGAAATCAGTGCTATGCGTTAAGTTTCGATCACTCAGTCCGAGCCACTGGAAGCTCCGCAGCTCATTCTCTTTGTCCTCCAGAGGAAGGTGGAGAAGGCTGACGACGTGAAGGCCATGCTCGTACTGGAGAAACTGGAAGAAGATGACAAGAAGAAGAACATACAGCAGGAGATGATGGCCTGTAGTCAACGGCGGGAGGAGCGTCAGAAGGATCTAACTGACAAGATGAATAAAGTGAAGGTACTGTCACCTTGACCTCCGGTGCTTTGACCTCTGGTGGTCTGACCTCTGCTGCTCCTCACAGGGTGACGTCCAGCAGCAGGATGAGCGCAAACAGAAGCTGCTGGCTCAGCTGAAGAAGCTGCAGGACGAGCTGCAGGCCCGGAAAGTTCAGTCCAGCAAACTGAAGCAGAAGTTCAAGGTCAGCATGAAAAAAAAACGATCCTTTCAGTCGTCCCAGGTGTTCCCCATCGATGTCCCAATGACAGTAAAATCACTTTTCTCTCCTATTTCTTTTCTTTGAGCCAATTTTTAACCCTAAATCTAATTCTGCGATTAATCACAATTTTAAAAAATTAATCATTGACAACCCTCCATTACTTAATCACGATTAGTGCGATTAGAACTGACAACACTATTGAATTCAGTCAGAGTATTTCACTTGTGAATTCATATTTTAATCTCTTTATGAGCAGAATCCACTGAGCACAAGTGATAAAAACAGAAATTTTAAAGCTTTAAAATAAACTCAATACAACCAAAGATCAGCTGAGAAAACAAGACATTAAAACTCTGGAATAACGTGGATCAATATTCAGTTTTGGACAACCTTTACTGAAAGTGTCTCTGACAATAAAAACTACATAAACATCTGAACTTCACTTGATGAATGACAGTTTCAGGTTTTTGTAGTGGAGGATTACAGATAATCCTGGTTCTCTATAAACTATATATATTGTAAAAGAGAAGTTTTTCCTAAATTCAACAAGAAGTTTTTCTTAAATTCAACATAATTCACAGGAAAATAGGTTTCTCACTACTGGAGTACATTTTAATATTATTTACTATGATTATTATCATATTATTTGGTACTGTTTCCTCTCATTGGAGTCAGTGGAGGGTTTTATTCCCCAGACCGCTGAGCTTTAACACGCTGTGCCCCCCCCCCCCCCCCCCCCCCCCGTGCAGATCTGCACCCAGATCCCAGACACGGAGGTGAACTTCCAGAAGCAGCACAGAGAGGAGTCGGAGGTCTACGATGACGTCGCGGCGGGAGTTTTCACCATCATCAAGAGAGTGGACGTGCCTCTAAAGGGGGGGCAGGCGCTTATTACCTTCGAGGAGGAGAAAGGTGAGGCGGCTGGAGCGCTTTAAAAACAACCACAGCCGAACCGAAGTGCTGTTGACAGACATAAAGATCTAAAAACACGAGGTCAGTTAAAACTCTGTTGTACATCTCTCTGAGATCAGCCTTGTTTTGTGAAGAAGAAACCATTAAAATTACAATGAATCATGTGAAAATGTGTCAAAATCCAAATTAAATCAAGTGCATATTGAACTTTTTAACCTTCAAATGTTATTTTATATCCTTCAGGAATTTAATGCCAAGAAGAACACAAAAAAAAACAGCATGATATGACAGTTATACAATCATATCTATGGAAAAATGGCAGGAAACTGACCAGAATGGCAGATATTTCACTCTTTCACACTCTTTAACATTCATTCTCCTGCAATGCAGTGTGTTAGAAGAAATGCTTGAAATTAACATCTGATCTGTTCCCATATTTTCTATTCCCTTCAGGTTAGCTGCTGTTTGTTCATAAGAAAACATAAAGAGATGCATCACGTGAATTCTAAATGAACTGATGAACTTCATGATGTAAACACAAAAAGAATCTCGAAACGTACAGGATTAAACTGAAGCGTGGGCCTGTTGAAGCAGCCTATAGTTGTGCTGTCCCGCCAGCAGAGGGCGCTCCTGCTCCTGCTGCCGGCCTCTAACCAGCCCTTCCCTCCTGCCCTCTCCTCCAGTGGCCTCTCAGGTGCTGAAGCTCAACAAGTGCTCCATGTCCTACGAGAACAGCACCGTGGAAGTGACTCCTGTGAAAGTCATCATGGACCCTTCGGTCAAGTTCGAGGTGGGTTTTTCGCTCCCCAGCACCATCCAGGCGAGCCTGAAGGCCGGGAACACGCAGCGCTGGATAACGGGCAGTCCTCCGTCGCTGCAGGTTCACCTCGACGTGTCCAGAAGAGCGGTGAAGGTCTCCAACGTGCCTCCGTCCATGGCCGAGGAGCGAGTGAGGGACCGTCTGCACATCAGCTTCTCCAAGCCCAGCCGGGGAGGAGCCGAGGTGGAGACCGTGGAGTACGACATGAACACCGGGACCGGACGCATCGCCTTCCTCCAGCCAGGAGGTACGCAGGCAGCAGCTTCACACTCACACACACACACGCTCGTTCAGCAGCAGAGTGGTCTACATCTGTGTGTTTGTGTGTGTGTGTGTGTAGCTGCCGAGCGCCTGGCCCTGAAAGGGAAGCACCAGGTGGATCTGGATCCTGACGAAGTCAGCGTGCAGGTCGGACCCGAGTTCAGCTACAAGCTTCGCAGATTTCAGGTGAAGATTTGTTGAAAATGTTGAAGCACTTCGACCGATCCCGCGTTAGCTCGGAGGTGAGCGAGTTACCAGTTTCTGCTTCTAAATCAGTGGACTTGGCGTCTTTTCCTGTCACGGCAGACCTTCTGCGGCACGGCCAAGAGAACCGTCCTCCTGGATAACATCCAGGTGGCCCAGAACGTCGAGGACGAGGAGGACGTGCAGGACCACCTGGAGATCTACTTCCAGAAGCCCAGCAACCGAGGCGGCGAGATCGAGAGCATCAAGTACCTCTCCAAGGGGAAAGCTCTGCGGGCTTTCTTCTGTGAGGACTCCGTCCAGACCGACGCCGCGCTGTAAAACCTCAAACATCATCGTTTATTTACCTCCTTATAGGATCTGCCATCACTAACTCTTTATCTGAATTTGTCACGTGGTAATCTCTCTGGGAAACTGTGGGATGGGTGTGTGAAGCTCTCACTGATACATGTATAAAAAGTCTTCTTTTAGTTTAAAAAAGGCTTCCGGCGATGTGGTTGAACTGTATATCAGATCTGTGATTATTATACTTCTGAAGTTCAGTGAAAAACATCTTACTGTGTTTGTATCCTGCAGACGTGGCTCAGAGTGTTTTAGAAACACATGTGCGTGTTGAAAATCAGCCATGTTTCTGCGGCTGCTGATGGGGAATGAAGTGTTCTGGATTGTGAGGAATAAACCAGGCGGTGACATGAAGAGTCTTCTCCTTTTGTGTGATTTACGACCTCTGCCGATCAGCTCTGACGTCCCAACTGTGCTGGACTTCAAGCTTGAACAGAGAATCTATAATCAGGTCAAATTCAGAGGGTGTGTGTTCTACCTCACTTTATCGTTGGCTTCAATAAAAGACCTGGATCAAGCAGCGTTGCGTTTTCCTTCAATCAGTCACTTTATCGAGTTTGAAAAGTCAGTGAAACTAAAGTGAACTGGATCACTGAAGTCTCAGCATGTTTTCATGGGGATTAAAAATATAAAAGAAGTACACAAAAAGATTTCAATCTGCTCGTTTAATATTCCCCTTTAATCCACTGTTTAAAAATCATAGATCCTCTGGCTCTATGGAGGCATGAGCAATCAAAAGCAGAAAAAAAAATTTCAAGTAAAATCCGTCTATTTATTGTGTAACTTGTAAAACCTTCATTATAAGGATTTCCATCAACACGTGTTCAACCAGTCCTTCTGTATAACTTATTAATGTTAGTCACCAAACAAACACTGACTGGATAAGAGGTTAAAAATCCCACTCCGCCCGACTCTCACGCCGTTTCACATGTTCACATCCAAAACGGCTCGGCACACGTTGAAAATAAATTCATTCAGGGAGGGAAAAGCCACTTTGAAAAGATTTGATTACCATGTCGAGAAAAACAAACACGTCCTAAAGACTTGAAAACAAGCAAGAAAACCAGAATACCAAAGCATTGTGGGAATTGAATAAAATGTATTAAGTCTAAAGAGAGCAAATCAGGGAGGAGGAGACGTGTCCAAATGTCTCCGTCTCATTAAGAGACGATTCAGAGACGGCAGGAAGCGCCGCTCCTGCTCGCTGACTGGATGAAGGGAGCCGGGAAGAACCGACGGAACGAACCGGTCTGACGTAAACAACACAAAACAGTTTGTATGAAGAGGGAACATTATTCAACAAGAAAATACAGAATTAAGGACGAGAAAATACAGAGCAAATCAAGCACATGATGCTGAGGATCCATACCTTTCTTTTTTTTTTTTTTTTTTTACAAACTTTGTTGAAACTAAATCCAGAATTATAAAATATATAGAATTTATGTTTCAAATCAAAGATAAGTTTGCACATCATGCCATGTTTAAGGATCAGTCTGGGAAAAGTTTGTGTAGGAAACCAGTCTGTGTGTCCACCTCTGAGCAGTCTGTGGTGGACAGAAGACGTCCTGCTCTTTGTCCATGTGGGACGTCCACATCCTCCAGAAAGTTCCAGAGCATTTTTTCAGTCTACTGTCTGCATGAAGTCCGCTGCGCTTCACTTCCAGCAGCTCCATTTCCCAGCAGTCTACATGATCGCACAGCTCTTGGTCTTGGTCTGCTGGTAGCCCGCCATGGACACGGCGGACACGTCCCCCCCGCTGTGAGACATCCTCTTGTTGGCCCGGGACTTCCTCCTCTTGGAGTTTTTGCTGTTCTTGCTCACGCAGGCCAGCGTGGCCATGTGGAAGATGTCTCTGATGCTGTTCTCAGACTGCAGGGACGAGCACTCCAGGTAGGGGGCGCACAGCTGCCGGGCTGTGTTGAAGCCCTGGGAGGACAGAAGGAAAAAAAAATATTATATATTTAAATATATCAGCATTAGCAGCAGGCCACACTGATCCGGTTAACGCAGAACACTCAGCAGGGAAGGTCGAAGTCCTTAAAAATCTCATAAAAAGTGTTCCGATCTGTATTCATGTCACAAATGCAACACTCCCAGGTTATCGCCACATTCTTTGTCGTCTAGAACCTGAACCACGTTGCTCCAGCAGCTGCAGATCGTCCTTGAAGAACTTTCCACTGTTCTTCTCAGGGCACATTTCTCACATTCCTCTGTGGCTTCATGTCTCCTGCATTCTTAGAGGCAAACGGCATCCTGCCTTCTGACTGCACCTTATTTACTGGGTTTAACGTAATCCCGCCACAATTTCAGTGGTATACATGATCCCGCGGCTTGTTTATGCTCTCAGGGGGGAAGAAATCCCCCTCCTCACACACCGTGGCACCCCGCTGTGAGCAGACCAAAGATCAAACTCCCAAGAGAAAATGAAAACCAGTCAAGATCCTGAACCATCTGTCCGAAAAGTTTGTTCTCAACAAGTTTCTGAAGTTTAATGGAAGTGAACCAAGAACACACTCAGTGAGAGAAGTGTGTCAACGATGAAAGCAGCCCACTCACAAATCCAATCCAAACTACAGAAAACCAGTTTAAACATTCAAAACCTCCAGAAAACTAGTCTACACTTAAAAATAAAAAAACAGTCTAAATATTCAAAGCCTCAAGAAAAACAGTCTCAACTTCAAAAAACTAATCAAAAAGACAGTCTAACCTTAAAGAAACCAGTCTAAAGCCAGTTTAAGCATAAAAATACAACAATCTGAAGGCAGTCTAAACAGTTAATGCCTAAAGAAAACCAGTCTACACTTCAAGAAATAGGTCCAAAACAGTCAGAGTCTCAACAAACTAGTCTGAAATTTAAAAACATTAAAATAAAAATCAGTCTAAGTACAATCCAAACCTGAAAACTGAAATCCAGAAACCAGTGTACACTTCCAAAAAATAAACTTAATCAGTCTTCACTGGTTATCTACAGGCCAGGTTAAGTCTGGTTTTCTGTAGTTTCTACCATGATAAGGACAGTTTTTCTCTAGTTTAGACCAAGTTTAGTCTAGTTTTCAGTAGTTTCAACCAGGCCAAGCCTGGATTAGAATGGGTTGCTTTCTTAGAGACAAAAACTAAAATATAACTCTTCAGAATGCCGCACATCAGCTGGCTCCTCTAGCAACAGGAACTACATTCTTGAGAAAAATATTAAAATCAACTGAATTCTAAAGGTGGGAACAAGTCAAATTCAAAGAAGCTTAAAGCAAAAGACAGTGGTGATTCTGACCAAAATCCCACTGAAAACATTTGGAGAGGGCTGAAACTCAATAAGACCGTAATGCATCACAGTAGAGTGGTTTCAGAAACCAGCAGCGTTCAGGTTTTTACACGGAGGCTGAAGCAGTTTGTTCCGGTACGACTCCAACGCCTACCTGGTCATATGACACTGGCGTCTGTCGGGTGTGAGACCTGGTGAAGAGGTCTGTTCGGAGGTCCAGTTTACATCCAACCAGCAGCATCTTGGTGTTGGGACAGAACTCCTCCACCTCATATCTCCACTGCGCAGAAGGAGCAAGCACAGGGAAGGTATAGGACTCATAAAATCATCAAGATCAGCTTTATTGAAATGGATTAACTGACAATGAAGTAAGTTTAGTAAAGAGCTTCTGTCACTCTCACCTTCTTTAGGACGCTGTCTAATGTCTCTGGTCTGCTGATGTCGAAGCAAATGAGGACAGCATCTGCATCCGGGTACGACAGAGGCCGCACATTGTCGTAGTATGGAGACCCTTTAAAGGAAAGTGTTGAAAATGGTGAGTTTTCTCGACGGTGCATTACTGACTTGTAACAGCCACAAACCTGGGATTGTTCCACGAGTCAGAACAGGAGGACTTCTCAGGTCTAAAGCGGCATCAGACACAGTCTTCCTGAGCTGAGTTACATAATACCACACGTTTGGTATCAGTCTGCGGTGAAACAATCCGAGAACATGTGACAGAGAGCAGCGTCCTGCTGGAACGATCATTCAAACGCAGCGGAGGCAGCTGGGAGGCTTTCAGCCGCCGGACCGTCATGTGTGTAGGTGAACGTGATTCACAACGTGTTAAGTACTCTGGGGGCGGTAGGAGCAGTGGAAACGCTTATTTGCGATATAAGTAAAACCCATTTACTGTTTATCCTGCTGTGGAATATCTCCTCCTGGCTGTGAGACGTGGATTTCACATGACAACAAAGAGGCATTTATTGTGAAGAAAGGAGCCAGACATCAAACGAGAGTCAGAAGGTTTCATTACAGTGTTGCACTGAGCAACTGATGGTGAGAAACCTGGACTAGCGGCATCTCGTAAAGGAAACACTGTTATATTTAGGATATCAGAAAGCACCTGGGAAAAACAGGAAAGCAGACAGCACAGTGACCCAATGGAAGAAGAACTGTGTAATTCAAATTTTGAGGCTTATTTAAATGGTCGAAAAAGTTCATCCACAGCCACAAGTCACTTCTGGTGTGGTTTGACTTGAAGAAAAAAGCAGAATCTGCCTTCCAAACTGAAAGGTTGAAGGACTCCTGAGCGCATCTCTCTGCTATTGATAATCAGTGAGAGATATTAGTCCTATAACCTTCATTTCGGTACATGAATACCGTCACTGACACCATCCTCCACTGGAACATTCACATAACTCTGAACAGGCATGCTGTTCATGACGGGACAAAGAACAGCAAAGCACGGCTTTTCAAAGAAACATCACTGGAAGCCTGGAGTTCACCGATAAACACCCCACATCGCCGACACTGATAAAAAAATTAAAAAAATCCGGATGCAGTTTTAAAACAGGCACCGGAGACGTCACAATGTTGAAGCACGGTGGAGGAAGCATCATGGTTTGAGGCTGCATCACTGCCTCAGAGATAGCATCCAGCAGGGTGTGTGAGTTCAGGTGGAGCAGCAGAACAACACTACACACACCGAACCAAACAAATCCGCCACAGACTGGCGTTTCCGAGCGGCCCTGTCAGAGCTCCACGCTGACGTCTTTACAGCCAGCGAGCCACGGGGCTGCAATGCCAAAATACGTTCCGTGCACATGCTGCTGGCTGATTTCAAAGACTTCTGCTTTGCCCACTGCTTAAACAAGGACACATAAATAATATTTGCTTATACGAATCCGTCAGCAGCTCCAATGAAATGTACTCTGAGCATTCTTCAAATATACAAACCTTCACAAATCACAGCCCTGTTCCGAGACTCCCTCCAGTCAGTCTTTACTGTGAACTTTTCATTAAACACAGAGAGAAAGCACTGAGTCAAAGTTTACTTTTTCGTAACTTTCTCTGTAAACCTGATCCGTCGCCTCTCCGAGCGACTTTACAGCCTCTTCAAGCCAAGATGTTTGGAGCACTGATGGGATCCAGATGGTCCACAGAGGACCAGCCTGGAGACGTCAACGCAAACCAGCTCCAGGTCTCTTTATACTCAATCTCACTCACCTAAACACAAGTTAAGGAGAGTCAGAGTCAGACAGGAACCCCCCCCCCCCCCGACGGCCCCCTGAGCCCCCCCCCCACCCCTCCAGGTTCCTCTACATCGTTCCACCAACAGATCCACTTGGGCACCGTGTAAACCCTGATGAAATCTTTTCACATCTGGCTCATTTCTCCAGTCAAACAGAGCAGCAGCTCTTGTTTTCACAGGCGGGGTCTTCTCGAGGAGCTGTGGGATGAAGGGTTTTTCCACAAGAATGCTTGAGGGAGAAAAACGAGGAAAAAGTGCGAAAAAAAAGGAAAAAAGAAACGAAGAGAAAGGCATATTTTCTCCTTTTGTTCCTCGATATCTTTCTTTGTTACCATTGTTTTCTTTCAGGTCACAACAGCCCTGAAAGAAATGGAGATTCATCCCTCTGAATGCTCAATAATTATCGTCAATTAGTTCAGATTAATAATAATAATAATAAAAAATAAAAGTAGTCCGGTTTACAGATCACCAAGATACGCTATTAGAACGTCTAAAAGAAAATTTCAGAGGAGTCCAGCTACAGTTTGAAGGTCTCTGCCTGTCTCTCCCTGCTTCAGTACAAATCGATCTAATGACGACGTTTTCATCAAAAAACACGCAAGAACGAGCCGCTTCATACGAACAGCTGAAATATGCTCAAGCTTATGGGTCACAGAGCAAACACTTTTATGAAGTGGCACTACAAGATAATTACACAAAATTATACATACAAGCCGCCAGAATGAGAGAGCCTGTGAGCCTGGAGCCCTGAAGTTACAGTTACTAGTACAGTATGGCTCCATCTGATTGGTCAGACACGTTGACTTGCCGATCAGGAGCGCACACAGCGCATGCACACATCATTTATCACAGTTCAGCCAGTCTTTTGCAGGATGTGCGCCGTGCATTTTCAAAATATGCTGCAGCCCCAAAGAACTGCACGAGTATCCGAGCCTCTGTACTCAGAGTTCACCACACATTCACTCAAATCTGTTTTAATGGAAATGTGTGAAAAGACGTCCTGATCAGCACCACAGTAGTAGTTGTTTGTCGAACCCAAAGTTTATTGGATTCATGTCAAACCGTGTGGTTTCCTGCGAACTTGTTTGATTGTTTAAAATCTCAACAGCTTGCAGGCAGCGCAGGGCTGTAGAGCATGCTCTCCATCCCCGAGGGGCCGCAGACCGCCTCCTGCCTCCTCCCGAACCCCGCCGCAGCCTCTCTATCAGCGAGACCCGTCAGTCCGCGGGAGGCCGGGGCAATTCCCTGGAGGTGTCGCCCCGCCAAAGCTCTCCGTGCACATGATCTGCCCGAGAAGTCTACCACGTGACTCCAGAGCTATTCTTCATCCCGTGTGTGTGTGTGTGTGTGTGTGGAAGAATTTCATATGTTGGCTGCAGTGAAATCTGACTCTGGTTTCTCTCCAGCGCTCGGCCTGCATTCCAGATGGGCTGCGTCACAGACTTTGTGGGGAACTTGCTAGTATGGCAGGAATTACAGCTTACACCCTGTTTCACAACAGACAGCCCACCCACCCAACAACCCCGCCAGACCCCCCCCTCCCCCTTTTTTTTTGGGGGGGGGGAGACAACAAAAAAAAAGTCTTCTATGTCCTGCTGAGAGTCGCCCACGGTCCTCATGCCCTCGCCGCCAGCTTCAGGGGCAACTGGGGGACTATTTGCCCCGAGTCACATCTTTAAAAACAGAGGTGGATTTTGTTCTCAGTGGGGGGGGTCGGGGTGGGGGCGCTCTGGAGCCGGGGAGGGGGGCTCTGACCACATTGGCCTTCAGAAATGCAGGGTGGGGTGAGCACAGACCCTCCTGCAGTCTCAGCTTCGTCGGATTGTTCTTCAGGTTCAGCTGATGGAGCCGAGAGGAGCGCCGTTCATTTCTCCCCACGCTGCTGCACGCCATCTTTTTAAATTCGCCCGGCTCTGTTGTTTCGGACCGTCTCGTTTACACGAACATGTGAAGAAAGTGATCAGATTGAAGCAGCTGATGCAAACGTCAACACCGCAACTTCATCTGTCCTCGCCATCACTTCCATTTTCTAATAAAGCAGAACAACTGCAAAACTCGGCTCCATTTACACACTGAAATCAATACACAGCGGTCAGTTTTTCCCACTCTTTCTGTTGTTTTTATGGGATTACAAGAGCTTTGAAAGTAAATCCTGGAAGATGTGATTTGTGTATGAACGTTAACTGTGGGGCTCACGTGTTGTCATAATATATTTAAATCTCAGCGGAGAGTCTGGCTCTAACGCCACCATCAGCTTGACTCATGAGTGGGAAAGTCCCACTAGAAAGTGGGGAAGCACACCTGAAAACAGTGCAAGTGGGAACTTCTTCCATGAAAACAGACGACGCCTCTGCTTGACTAACATAAAAATCAGAGCTGGACTCCGCTGCACGCATCAAACCGAAGCCCAAAGCTTTCTGAACTCATATTCACTCCCACTCGCTATGAGCGGTCAGCTCTTACCGACTGTAAATGTCACTTTTATGTGTTTTTTTTTTTTTTTTTTCCCTGACTTTCAAAGAATTCACTAAAAAAGATCTGAACCAGAAGGAACTCATGATCTCTGATATGGTCCAGATTTAGCAGGAAATTAAATCCCTTCCTCTGCCTCATGCCTTTTTTGAATAAAAATCCTCGCACATGTTCCGGAGTTATCCTGGTAACCAACCAGCGGCAATGGAAACATTAAATAATCCCAGAAACCTTCTGAACTGTTGCTTTAGGATTTCGGCGCCATATAAAGAGAGAATTCTGACGCTTTCCTCTCAGTTCTGAGACTAAAGTGGACACTCCGATGTGAGGATGTGAGGATTCTGTCATGCGATCAGTAGATTGAGACTGATGGGGATGGACAGGTCTATTTCAGGTGTGTCCAGGTGTCTGTCCTCACCTGAGGTGTCCCACAGCCGGAGCTCCACCCGCTGGATGTCCAGGTCGAAGCTGGCCGTGTAGTTCTCAAACACGGTGGGCGCGTAGCACTGCGGAGGACAGGAGGGGACAGGTCAGGACGGGACGGGGCAGGATGGGACACACAGGGACATGACAGGACAAGACAAAAGGATGGGACGGGACAGGTCAGGACAGGATGGCACAGGACAGGTCAGGACGGGACAGGATGGGACAAATCGGAACAGGACGGGACAGGATTGGACGGGTTGGGACAGAATAAGACATGAAAGAACAGGACAGGATGAGACAGGTCAAGATGACGGGATGGGAAAAGACGGGACGGGACAGGACGGGTCAGGACAGGACAGATCAGAACAGGACGGGACTGGACGGCACAGGACAGGACGGCAGAGGACAGGATGGGGACAGAACAACAAAGGACAGGACATCATGGGACTGGATGGCACAGGACAGGACAGGACAGGACAGGACAGGACAGGACAGGACGGGTCACAACAGGACGGGACATCATGTCACAAGACGGCACAGGACAGGACAGGACAGAGCGGCAGAGGACAGGACGGGACGGGACATTACAGGACGGCTCAGGACGGGACAGGTGAGGCTGTGGACCGGCGGCGCTCCGCGCTCCCTCCCCCGGCCGGAGGCGCCTTACCTCGGGGAAGCAGTCCTTGGCGAAGACGCTGAGCAGCGCGGTCTTCCCGCACTGGCTGTCCCCCACCACCACGATCTTACACTTCACGTCGGAATCCATGGAGGAGCGGCCGGGGGGGTCTGCAGGAGGACGGGGGGAGAAGCTCCGGGCTCTTCCCGGTTCTTCCAGGCTGTTCCAGGCGGCGCTGCCGGTCTCGTGCCCCGCTGTGGAGGACTGTCCTCCGGCTTCTCTCAGACTGGCTCCGCTCGGCTCAGACTCCGGAGGAGGAGGAGGAGGAGGAGGAGGAGGAGGAAGACGAGGGCGGTGCTGCTGGAAAATCCTGGAATTCCTGCCTGACGTCGACTCCAGAGAATCCAAACCCCAAAGTCCGGGAATCAGAGCACGGGAGGGTTTTCCAGCTAAAAGCCTCCATCCTGAGGAGAGAGCGCTGAGAGAGGAAAAACAAAGAAACAGACTCTGAAGGATTAAACATCTGCTGTGTGGCTCTTAGACTCAATGTGTAATTAACAAAAACAGTCTAAAAAGAAAAGCGTGCGGATTTTTTGAGGTGATAGTCAAATATTTTGGTCTTCGTCATCAAACTTCAGCTCGGTCTGTAAAAATCCCCTGGATGAAGAGGAAAAAAAACCTATAAAAGCACTGAAGGGTGTCTTAACAGTAACACCCATCTCAAACCCTCCTAACTTTACAAATCAGACATATTCATTCGTTCATTGATTTATTTCAAGCAAATGAACAATATATTTATAACATAAAAGCATAGATCCAAATCCAATAACACAAACACTTCCAGCTGAAAAACATTCAAGGTGAAGATGAAGGCCTTCTTGTCCTCATCATTAACCTTCTCAGTGAAGGAGTTGGACAGTTTTTGAAATCATGTGGTTTATATGAGGGACACTCTTGTCTTGGGATGTTGGCAGGTTTATATTTTGGGTTGCAGCGCGCCGGGCAGCTCCATGTTTCTGCTGTAATAATTACCCCCCACACGCTGCTAGCAGAGACTCAGCTCAGGCTTCGGTCTCCGACTCTGTTGAGAACCGAAGTAATATCATGTTGATGTGTTGGTGCTTTGTCCAGAGGTAGAAATCAGTGGGGGAAATGGGTGATTTCGGACCACCTTGGTGCTTAGAAAAACAAACATTGTCCCTCCAGTGTGTAATTTGAAGAGTTTCATGCTATGTGATGATAATAAGTGAAGCAGTCGTGCCAGTAGATATTAAACTGTCAAGTCTCCTGCAGCCTTCAAAGTGATCTGTCCCCCCCGCATCTTTACAGAATGAATGACTTTTCCCTTGACTTTGTAAAATAACTGTTTGATAAACAGGAAAATAGCAGTTCTGTCAGTTTGAATCAAATCAATGCTGGAATCTCAGGTACTGGTGGACTGTTTAAAGTGGTCACATTGACCGCGGCCTGCGGTTGTTCATGTTTCATCAGCAGTGGTTTCTAAAGCGTAAGTGACAGATTGTCCTGCAGCTGATCTCTTGTGAGAGGGGGGGCGTTCGTTACTGGAAGAAGAATGTGACTTCTTCAGAGGCCGTGACAAAATGGATACGGCTTTGCTTTTATCGCGCTGAGAAAGAGCAGCGATTGCTGCCCCGAGGACACGGGCCTTTCAGCCCTCCGCCCGCTGGTTATGTTAGCATCATGTGCCATTTAGCAGTTAGTATCAGCTGACTGACTTAAAGAACATCACCCTAATGGAATCCTCTCAAAGACCTCGAACAAGAGCAGGAAATGTGGGTCAGTCCTGCGTAGGATATGACGAATTCCGCAGCCTCAGGGTCCACGGCGGTCCTGCTGCACTACACCACTCCGCCGCAGTGCGTTCTGTTGGCTTCAGCGCGCTGTAGGTGTGAGTCCTTCATCCTTGGGTGTGGTGTTTCGCTGCTTCAGACTCTGTGGTTCCCCCGGTTGCCATTGCGGTTTGAAAGCATCGGCCAAAAATGTCTGAGCTCAAACTGTAACCAGATGGTGAAGCGTGAGCTGGGGGAGGGTCCACGGACCCCAGTTCTTCTCTCCATACGCAGACACGCTGCAGATTAACAGCGCTAATATTCATGATTATCAGCAATAGACTGGGAAAGCATGACATCTTTGGTTAAGAAATAACTCTGATATTGACTGAGAGAATGAATTGATTCATTTGGTTGTGAGGCAGAAATTAAGGACAATGAGCAAAAGAAAGATGAGTGAACAGAGATACACTTTATGCAGATGAAAATGGGAATGTTTCTGGTTGCTTCAGCAGGTTCTTTAGTTCTTATATTTATTTACCTTCCTCTCCATTTCACACAGTTTGTTTTGAAGTGTAAGGAGAGGAAGAGGAAAGCTGTCACACCGTCAGAAAGAGTCCATCCATCCAGTTCATGAAATCCAAACTAATCAGCAAGCTTCAGACGTGTTGGGTGTAGAAAGAACAGGTAACAAACTTCTAACTCGCCAACCAAACCCAAGATAGGAAGCTTAGAGAAGTACGAGTGTCTATTTTCTTCTCCTCAAAACAAGATCCACCCGAATGAAGACAGCAGCCAAAAGCTTCTTCCTTCCAGGAGGAAAACACAGACTCAGTACAGTCAGAATGCATTTGTGGTATTTTTAGCACACAAAGAGAGAAACAATGGTTCAGCTCTGGATGACAGAAGGTGCATCACATCCAACCTGCATGCACTGATGCACAGATCACTGCATACTGAGCTAAAGATGAAACCAGTAACCCGATGGACTCTCAGAGGTCTTCACTCTCCATAGTTTCCACAGCAGGCCCAGACTGTGGACATCATGTACCAGAGATAAAGTAACTGTGGTCTCTGTGACGCTGACAATGTGTCTGTTTTATCTTTATTTTGACAGCAGTCTGAGGGACTCTCACGGTGGAGCCAGAGGCACGTCTCTGGAGAAGTGGAATTTTCCACCTGTCTCTGGGGAAATCTGGGAGTCTCCAAATAAGAATGGTTGAACTACTGAATTACAGTTAAGACTTGAGGTTTCCTCCACACCGTCTGTGACAATTTAAGGTCATCTCCTTTTTTTCTGTCTTAAGATCATTTTACCTTGTTTGTGATCATCTGATCAAATTAAATGGACACAGATACTTCAATTGTGTGTGTGTGTGTGTGTGTGTGTGTGTGTGTGTGTGTGTGTGTGTGTGTGTGTGTGTGTTTGTAGACACAATGAATCCATTGAAACACCACAAAAGAGATAGTATATACAGTAGTTATCTGAGGATATCTCTGAAGATGTCCCACATACACATGATAAAACCTGTTGAAAAGCTGTCTGTGATACTGACCGACATCCCACATATTCCACCATGTATAGCTTCAGAAAGTCTCTGGATTTGATACATTCCTCAGTGCATATCTGTGAAGATTAGCTTCAACTCACTGAATACCAATGTCCAAAAGCTTTCTGCAGTTTCTCCTGAGCCACTCTTCAGCCTCTCTGCATCATACAATATGTAAACATTAGTTTCAATTGTGCTTTTATCTCTTATTTCAAATTTTATGTGATAAACGTAATTTTTAACTGAAAGTCACCAAACTTACAAAACATCATTTTGAAACTGTTGAAACAGTTCAAACTGTGTTAATGCCGAAATGGCTCTCATTACTGACAATTTGAACATAAACTACAGTTTTAGCTAGTTGTAGTTAAATAAAATAGAATTTTATCCCATAAGATTTGTTATTTTATTTCTAAAGTCTTGGCCTGAAAGTTTCTAAGACTCTTTTTTTGGGTCCTGGTTAAATGATTGATAAAGGGATGAGAACTCACTGGAAGTTTTGGGTATAAGTTTGATAAATCACACACATTTTATGTGTAGAGTGTTTTGTTATAGAACGGTATTTAGTCATGATGTGGCGCTGTGAGGACCGCGTGCTCTGATGTTTTGACGCGGTGGGGCGAAAGTGGAGTTTTGATGTACTGCCTCTCCTCTCCAGCAGGGGTCGCTGTCGGTCGATATCCGCACTCAGCTCGCGTCTATCCAAATAACTTCCGGTTTTACAGCGCATGCGCGGCTCCAAGGTGATCGTCTGGAGATAGAAGTTAATATTTGGGGAATTTTGGGGTCAAATTCTGTGTTTTCTACGCCGCAGAGGAGCTCCAGAGAGCAGGACACACACAAACACACACAGCGAGCTGGACCGGAGGACTGGAGGACATTTCCTGCGTTAACGCAGGGACGCGAGGTGAGTCTTCTGAAAAACAACTCTTTACATGGAAAATACTTAGTGTCTTTCCGTGTCTGTCTGTCTCCTTTTCTGTATCCTGTGTCTTTGTCTCTCTCGCTCTCTCTCTCCTTTCCTCTGTCTCCGGGGTTGTCCTGGTGTGTGTCTCTCTGCTGAACCTGTCGCCTGTCCAGGTGGACCTGCCTCTACAGGCTGATCTGGGACTGTCTCCTCAGATATTTTCTATTTATTTGTCCCTTTTCTTGAGGCTCCAGGAATTCAAACTAGCATCTCTCCTCTGTCCTCCTTCCTCATCCCCTGTCTTTCACCTTCATTTCCTCTCAATAACAATAAAGAGTATAAAAACATGTGAGGACATAGTTCAGACTTTACCCTCTGGTTAAATGCCTAGAAGTTACTCTTCCCTGGTCTTAAACGTCCATCTGAATCTGTCCGGTCATCTAATCATGTTCTGAAGATAAAGTAACTCACTTACTCTGTGCTTATGTCCATCAAAACCAGAGACAATCAGAAGCAGGGTGTTAACCTTTCCCCTGTCCCCCATCCTTCCATCCACTGTATGGAGAAATGACTCCCCCGTCCCCTGTACTCTAAAGTCTTGTTGAACAACCTGTTGTCACGTCTGATTGCTTTTGGGAAAGTGTTGTAACCACACCGCGTTGTCCACCTGCAGAGACACCTTTGGACACCTTGACGTCGCCGAGGCAAGCCACCATGACCAGCGTGAGTACAAAGAGGAGCCGATCCTGCTGATGGACACACTCCATCCATCCAGGCCACCAGCAAAGGACACCACAGTAAAACCAAAGTGGATTATCAGCAGAGGGGATGTGCCGTAGAGTGCCGTGCATTTTGGGTCGTGAACAAAAAAAAGCGGATGACAAGAATCCAAAGAAGCAGACAACAATAATATACTCTAATAATGTAGCTCCAGGTACAACACCGTCACTTCTGGGCACTTTTACAGAGGAAAACTCAACAATTGGGCTGACATGGAGTGGTGAGAAAGTGCCAGTGCTCATTGATACATGTTTGAAAGATTTTATATATGAGTCGTGGCGAGACATGAGCCACTGGCCGGCTGAGTAGGAGGGATTTCCGCTTTCAGACTGAACCAATCAGTGAGCTGGGTTTCTGCTTGGACATGCATTTCTTCAGTTTTGAGCACCCTGAAAAAGCTGCTGTTGTAATTGTGTGACGTTTTCCAGGCGGTTCTGTCCGCTCTGTAAAGTGCAGTGTGAAACCAAATAAAAAAAAAAGTGGCAAAATTTTATACGTCCCTCCCTCTCCCAATCGACCCGAATCCTTGGCCTAGGTGTCATGACTCTGAACTTTTAGGAACATTTTCCAAACAGGTCATTGTGTGTACGTGCGTGTGCAGGTGCTGTGCAGCAGGACCCGGCTGGTCACTTACCTTCCAGGACTACATGTGTTGGTGCACCGTGTGACTGGGTCCACCGGGTCCAGAAGCTTCTCCGCCGCCGGGTCATCGGGTTCTGATGAGCCCGACGTGGCCGTCGCTCCCTCCGACCTGGGTACGACCTGCTTGACCCCTCACACACCCCTCAGAGGAGCAGTAGAACCGTCCTGTGGTCAAAATGAAATAATTCACAGTTGGTTTTCCTCAGGGCTGCGCACGGTGTGGCCCAATGACAGCATGGGGCCGTTTGGGCCCCAGGACCAGCGCTTCCAGCTCCCGGGTCACGTGGGCTTCCACATCCACCTGGAGGGCCTGGACCAGCAGAGGAAGAGCCAGACCCCCGGGCCGGTCCCGGACCTGCTGTCGGCTCCGACCAGCAGCGACAGGCACCAGTTCATCCTGGCCCAGTTCATGGGAGAGCTCTCAGTGAGTGTCTGAGGACCTGAGATCAGCAGTCAGCGGAGAGGGTCAAACATATGGTCCTGGGGCCAAAACCAGCCCGTCTGATGGCCCAATCCAGCCAGAGAGACAACTTAAATTATCATCATCATCATCATCATCTTCTTCTTCCCATACTCTGAGCAGAAGATTTCTTTAATCAAGTTGAAGTCAAATTGAGCGTTATTGTCAGTTCTGCTGTACGTACAAGACGCACAGTGGAATCAAAATGTAGACATGTCGACGTATATTGCCCAGAATTAAAGAAAAAATAGAATATAGACCAAATATTTCACCCAAAATAGAATACAGACAAGAAAAACAGAGGATCAAGATTCTTTAGTGGAAGTTAAAAAACATAAATGTGCAATTTCTAATACAGTACACTCTGAAATGTGCAATATCTACTATAATAACCCTCTTAAATGGCCAGTATGTACTACAATATTGCAATGCAATAATCCTGAATGGGCAGTGTAAAAAGAATATAAGTAGAAAAATAGAAATAGATAAAATAACCCACAAAGAAAGAAACGCCAAAAATTTACAATATCTCCAGTAGAGGGAGCCGCAGAAAGATTTTTGGCTATGTATGTGAAGGTACAGAAATCTCACAGGATCCAGATAAATGGTGCGACTTAAGTGAAACAGTGTTCACTGAGAACTGACTTAAAAAAAAAAAAGCCATTTGCGCCTTTTTTGGATTGAATAAATGGAGAGACAATCTGTTCAATTCTTGATGTGTCCCAGGGACATGGCCACACTGCAACACTGTTCAAAAATCCACCAACTCTTCTTCTGTTCTGTTGTTAGTGCGACCTGTGGATCTGCTGGTGTCCTCAGGTTGAGCTCTGAAGAAGATTAAAGAAAACATATAGTTTTCACCACAGTGTAGATCTTCTGGGAGGAAGCACACTGAACTGAGTCCACCGGCAGGAAGGTCGCGACCCTCACTGTGATCGGCTGTTCTGCAGGTTCAGGAAACACTCATCTGAGAATTATTTTCTTTATTGTGAAACAAAGCTGAACCTCAACACTCGGGCATGAGACACATGCACTGTGTGGTTACACCAGCGTGGGTTTTTCCACGATCACAGGAGTTTCTTTCTGCAGAGTCTGTCGAGTTTATTCAGCTGAGAAACGTTTTTTCACACATCCAGACACAACATTTAGCTGATCTCATTTCATTTTTCTTTGTGTTTCTGGCTGCTGTGTAGATTTTAGTTTAGGAGACATGTCCAATCCACTCCAGTCAGACAGTGACACCTAGTGGCCCCAGGCGGTCTGTGCGAGCTGCTGTGGACCTGCTGTTCTCTCTTTCTCTCTCTCTCTCAGATTGAAGACGAGGCCGCCGTCTCAGAGCAGACGTCTTCGTCCCAACACAACCTGCAGTTCGCCGACAGCTGCACCGTGGAGTGTTCCGTCCAGGCGTGTCCCAAGCTGCTGCAGAAAGGTCCGGATCCTCCGCCCTCTGCCTCCACGCTCAGCTGAGTTCAGCTCCATTACAGCCCGTGTGTGTGTGTGTGTGTGTGTGTGTGTGTGTGTGTGTGTGTGTGTGTGTGTGTGTGTGTGTGTGTGTGTGTGTGTGTGTGTGTGTGTGTGTGTGTGTGTGTGTGTGTGTGTGTGTGTGTGTGTGTGTGTGTGTGTGTGTGTGTGTGTGTGTGTGTCCCAGCAGACTTCAAGTTCATGTTCCCAGAGGCTCCGCCCTCCAGCATGATGGTGGTCACGGTGACCCAGAAGACCTCCAACGACATGACGGGGTGGAGCGTCGAGGTGGAGCAGGAACGGGAGCAGATGCTGCACAAGGTGAGCTTCCACTCTGATCTACACTGTACTGCTGATCGGGGGCATCGATCACTGATCACTGCACAAGGCGAGCTGGTCAAGTGACCATCAAATATGACAACAGTGGTATCACCCAAAACTTTTCTAATCTTGGCACAAAGAGTATTTTCTGTCGGAGTTTTCATATGTTGTGAGCTGGAACCACTCCCCCCTCCACCCCCTCCTCCTCCTCTGGAGTCTGTCCAGTCATCCCACCGTACAGATGCCGGAGCATCAGCTGTGGATTAGCACGATCGAGCGACTTAATGAGTGAACCCTGACAGGAGAGCATGCTGGGAAGCAGGATGGAGGATGGAGCCAGTCAGCTCCCTGATGGGGGGGTGATCAGATGAAGGTGGAGCTGCTACTGCTAAATCCACCCACCCAAAAGAAATAGTCCAGTAACTCCAGTTTCTCACAGACCTGTTTTTCATGGATCAGTTGACCTGATTAAAGCTTCACTTATTAAAACAAGTGCATTTAAATCAATAGTAACCTTGTTATAGCAGAAAAATCACAGAAAAATTTTAATATTCAGAAAAAATGTCTTATTCTGAGATGTGTTGTGCTTTGCTGCCCCCTGCTGTTGGAGTTTTATCCTCCATCAGTTCCACTTGTCATTTTGTGTGTTTAAACTTAGTTCTTCTTTGTCTCTGATGTTTTTCATGTTATGTTGTATTAACGTGAGCGTTTGCCTCTGCTCTTTGTTTCTGTGCTCCAGTTTATCGAGGGTGCCAAAGAGATCTGCCTGGCTCTGCAGAGAGAAGGTTTCTGGGCCGATTTCATCGACCCTTCGTCAGGCCAGGCGGTGAGACTGCGGCATCGCTCTAAACACCACATCTCACAGCACACAGGTCCACAGATCTGCAGCAAACAGAACACATTCCCAACGCCTGAGGAAACCTCGCAAACTGACTCACCAAGCAGGTGAAATCCGTCAGCTTCAGCAGAGAGCTGCTGCAGCCCCACAGATCAGATCATGTGAGCAGACCACACAGTGGGCGGACACGCAGTATTAGGCAGCGAGCCGTCCGCCCGTCGTTTGATTTTCACAAAAAAGGCCTAAAAATTTGCTGACAGCTTGTCTAAAGCCGTTCAGAATACCAATATTTAGATCTCTTACACTATCTACCTGGTCTAATTTTGGTTGAAACCGTCTGTTTCACCAAAATTACCAGAAAAATCCACATTTTTTTTTCCTTATGATTGATCGAGAGATGTGGTACTCACCCATCTAAAATGGCCTCTGATTCGCTCATTTTATTTTGATTTTTGATTGAGCGGGAAATTTAAATTGCGTAAGTGGAAAAAAACGTTTAAAAATGTACAGAATCAAGTCTCCAGTCCAGGGAACTGTGTGAGGTGAAAAAAAGAAGTATAGCTGTGTAAAAAAAGTGAAGTCTAATTCCATTTTTCAGTTCAATTCAGCTTTATTTACGAAGTGCCAATTACAGCATAGTTGTTTGTAGACACTTTTACGGAGCATTTTTCATGTCTAATTTGGTATGTAGAATGCATTAAAACGCACTATTTGAGGTCTGTTTTTTAAAAACAAATCTAGTTTCCTAATACTGTGGGTGAGCAGGACCAGCAGAGCCACAGCTTGAGAACATTCAACAACAGATTTCCACCGTTTTATTGTGAAGTGGTTTAAATATCTTTTCACAGAACCTAAACCAGCTGTAGAAGTAGAAAAGCTTCATTGTGTCGTGCATGGGGTTATGATGAAAACGGTATTTGAACAAGCTAGATTAATCACAATAAAAGTAAACTCAGCTGGATCGATGCTGTCTGGTTTGTGGCATGGTCAGGACTTTACGAGTGTTTCCCCCCGCAGTTCTTCGGCGTTTACACCAACAACACGCTGTTCGAGACAGACGACAGGTATCGCCAGCTGGGCTTCCAGATCGAGGACCTGGGCTGCTGCAAAGTGATCCGGCACTCCCTGTGGGGGACGCACGTCTTCGTGGGGTCCATCTTCACCAACGCTCCCGCCGACACTCGCATCATGAAGAAGCTGCAGGGCAGCTGATCGGCCGGAGGCCGCTGCTGGACTGGAACCCCGACGGCCCGGACACTTTTAGACTCTTTACATTCTCTCTCAAGCAGAGCCCGTTCACTCAGGCAGAGCACTTCACGCTGATTCCTGGGTTTAATTTCATCATTCAGATTAAAGTGAAACCAGGAAGCTGCAGTGAGAAGTTTAGGTAAACACAATGTGGATGGATGTTTCAGTCTGACTCAAATAAATCAATTATTTTCAGAATACGTAGCTGGTGTGGATTTAAAGTTGAAGCCAAAGTGAATCTTTTTGTCAGTTTCTGCCGTATGTACGAGAAATAATGGAACTGGAATTTCGTCCTGCCTTGACCTCGTACGGTGTCAGGGGCGATTATTATTGTCAGGATTTTTTTTTTGAGACCAAATTTACAATTTAATGATAATATATCATGATAATGCAAAGATACCCTTTCAAATGCAATTAACTTTTATTTCTCATCTTTTACTCCTGGAATGACAGGAACTTTTAAATAAATTAAACAATATTAGAGTATAATGCAACATCTTTCATATCATTTATCCTTTAAACACATCAACAGTGTGGACCAAGTCATTATGCCGCCCCCTCACAAAAACAAAGATCCCACTTCACCGACAAGAGCGTGGTCGAGTTCATTTTCATTTATCATGCAATTAATTGATGGTCGTCCAGCTCTGTGGGCAATGGCCCAGGGTGCCATCAGTGAAGGGGGCTTCCTGCTTAAAAAGTCAACAGCAGGTTTTTTTGTGAAGGTTTTCATTAACTGTGGACTTTGTTGGGGAACATTTGGATTGTTTGTGTCCACATAATCTCACCTGGCCTGAGCCTCTGATAATCCCCCCCCCCCCCCCCCCCCCTCACCCTGACTTTCCCCCGGAGCCACAGGGGCAGCCCCCACATCCGCATCCACCCCATTCTCCCCCACCTTCTCATCCGTCCAGTTCTCCAGCTGCAAAGGCTTAATTGTAACACAGTGTCAGATTCCTGTGCGGTGTGTGTGTGTGTGTGTGTGTGTGTGTGTGTGCGTGCTGTAATTAAAGTCAGCACACAGGATCCACTGCCATGCGGAGAACAAAGACCTTCTCCAGGGTGCCCACCTAACAATCCCCCGGTTCAGATTAGAGACTGTGTGTGTGTGTGTGTGTGTGTGTGTGTGTGTGTGTGTGTGTGTGTGTGTGTGTGTGTACCTTCAGGTGGACTACATGAAGCTCAGTGTGTGTGAGATCACATGGTTCGAGCACATGAGGGTTCAGAGAGCAGAGCAGGGTTCAGTGAACACTGACAGGTCCTGAACGGGGAGGGGGGGCTAATCCCCCCCCAGGACAGGGATTTGAAATTATACTTGAGAGGAAGCCTGAGAACAGTAGAGCCCGAGGAGGAGGAGGAGGAGGAAGAGGAGGGGGAGGAAGTGAAGGCTCAGCAAGAACATCGACCAACAACATCACGGAATCCGTTTTATTAGTTCAGTTTTAAAAGCGAACATTTTCTTTATTGTTGATAAAAACACGTAACAAATGTAAGAAGAAGATTTTGATACAAAATGTCGACATCAAATAACATGAAACACTTTCCAGCCCTTCGAATGTTCACTGCAAATAAATTAGAAAGGAGTCAGAAAGTTGATTTTAGGAATAAGAATGAAGGTTAAACCTGATAATCTACAGCTAAGACTCACAGGTCACTGTACTCGGATAGAAAAATAAATACTCTGAACATGCACTCAGTTACGGCCTCAAACGTCAACCAACAGCAAATACACAAAGACAGCAGATTAATAACATGCAAAAACAAAATCATCAGTCATCTCCGTGATTCCATTCAGAGTGAAACTCATGATTCATCATGACTGCAGAGGATGAATTCAGTTCTAATGAAATGCTCAGTCCCTACGCTCCTCAGAGGTCAGTCAAACTGAGAGCATTTAAATTCTCAGTAAACCTTCACAGATCATCAATATTCAACTTTTCCACAATATCGTGTGAAGAATCTTTGAGTTTAACTCTTTAAATGGAATCAATGAGATAAATCAACTTCATGATGATGTTTAGACGCTCCTGGATTATGGAGACGAAACATGGAAGAAAGCTTCCGTTCAGCTCATGGAGGTTCTGGACTGAAGGACCCGGCGGTCCCCGGCGGGCCTCACACCGTCCTGCACATGATGAGCGAAGCGCTGACGAGCGCCGCCGCCACCCCGCGGCTCCGGGGACGTCCTGCGCCGCTGCTGAGGGACGACGTGGCCGTGAAGACGGCGTCCGTCTGATTCCAGGGAACCGACAAGTTGCAGATGTTTCCCTCGCAGCAGGCGGAGCACATCTGGAGGAAGACCTGCGCCCAGCACACAGCCGGATGTTGAGTCTGAATGAGACGAGCCTGAATCCTCCAGAGTCCTGCAGGAAGTGACTCCAGCTGAAGCGGAGCGTTGCCTCACCTGGCTTCCGTCGTGTTGCGTCGCCGAGCATCCAGACGACAGACAGTCCTCCACAGCCGCGCAGCGTTTGGTCACGGACACGCTGCCTCCGTCCGCGTCCATCATGTGGCGCGTGTAGCAGTACTTAGCTTCTGAAACACCACGACACACGTATCCAGAACATTAACAGATGAAACCCGGATCAGGGGACGAACAGATGAGCAAAACAAAGCAATGCTTGAACAGAATCCAGGGTGGGAGACCTGACCTCGGGGGCAGTACACGTCCGGCGCCCAGCGGTTACACTGGAAGTTGTCCGGTGCGTCTTCACAGGTGAAACACTTGAACCCACCAGGGAAGGGAGTGGCTGTCAAAACAACAGCAACAAATCACAGATGGAAACCAAAGATGAAAACCTCCACGGAGGTTAGAGTCACTTTAGTTTTAGTTACGTTTGAGCACATTTAAAAAGTCCGAAAACTTCAAAACCCAGTTTTGAAAATAAAAAATCAGTTTTTCATTTCATTTCATGCAGAGGGGAAATCAGGAAAATCCAGCCTCTTCCAGGCAGAAAGAACCTGATCTATCATTTTTCCTCCTAATGAAGCTCCTGTGATAGTCCTCCAGAAGTTCAGACAATGTTCTGTTTGCTTACACATCATAAGTAAATGCGCCATTTTAAAAATGTAGAATTTTTCACAGAAAACCATCAGAAAGTAAATTTTGCATAAAATGGGACCTGTAAAGTTAGATGGTGGAA
The DNA here is from genome assembly GCF_902148845.1 of Salarias fasciatus. NCBI lineage: Eukaryota > Metazoa > Chordata > Actinopteri > Blenniiformes > Blenniidae > Salarias > Salarias fasciatus. The sequence continues at coordinate 8,393,144 of NC_043760.1, read as the reverse complement.
GTCATGGAATAGAAGCTGCTGCGGTCGTGTGATCAGTCGGGTGTGTTGGGAAGACTCACTGGACGGGTGGAGGTATACGATGTCCTGTTCAGAGAAGTCCCTGCTGTGTGTGGCCTTCAGCAGGTCCAGGATGACGGTCAGCAGCAGGACCCAGGCCACGGCGGGCCGGGGCTCCATCACTGGAGGTCAGCGCGCCACACATGCAGCTGTCTGACACACAGAAACTCGGCTTAGAGGCGGCAGTATCAGTTCAACATCATCAGACCTAAAGGAATACAGCTTTAAACCATCGTCTCCAGGAAAAATGTTTCTGGGTTGATGGAAACTTGTTTGCAGCAGTGGAGATTCCAGAGTGTTCTGTGGCTCCGGGCAACCATTCCCAAAGGGCCCCTCTGACAAGCAATAAATACATTTAGAAATAATCTAAAAATAACAAAAAAAAAAAAAAAAACAGGTCAGAAACTTGAACTTTTCAAAAATTATCATACAAAATAACTTTAAAACTGTGCTCTTATGTTCAAATGGTTCATTTTAGTGGAATTTAATTAACATAAAACGTAGAAAAATGTAAAAAAAAAAAGTAATAGTATCTTCAAATAAAGAACATAAACACTGTATAGAAAATATATCTAAATATCGAGCATATTCCTGTGCAAATGCAATTATGTCCTCATAGTGACAGACCAAACTGATAGCTGAACAATATTTAAAGAGTGTTTACATCAGTAGAATATCAAAATATATAAACAGAACAATACTTTTTAAACTCATTTAAATAAAAACAAAACAACGTAGAAAAGCTTTGTTGTTGGACTAAACCCACATTATGAGTGGTGCTCATCAACAGGATTTGAAGCTACATTGAACTTGCAAATGCTGCTGCAGGGCCTACATCTTACCAGCCTGGATACGAGGAGGCGTACAGTAACATTTTATTTTCCCTCTCATGAGTTTCTCACTCTAAACTCTGAGTTTTTAGTTTAAATTCTGCTATGGACATTTTTTCTCTCTCTGCCAGGTAAATCCAGCAGTAAATGGAGTTTACTGAGGTTCTGTAGCTGCTTTCTGTGGTCACACTATGACACCTAGTGGTCACATATGGTATTTTCTGTATATTTTAATCAATAAGTCACTTTTTTTAATGTAAGTCACGTGATCAGGCAGATAGAGAAAATGTGTGACTTGTAGTCCCGAACAAAGGTTTAATCCTCAGTTTGTGTCTTTTTATCACGCTGTCTCCGTTGGGCATCACTTCCTGTTTCTGCGGCCCCCGAGGGTGAAGCGTCGACTTTCAGGGGAGGCCTGCCCCACACTGAGAACCACTGACGTAGATGCAAATCAAATCCCATTTTAAGTCTGATTCATGTAGAAAAACATTTCAAAGTCTACTTTTTCCTCACGTGAACTGTAAAACACACAGTTCCTCTTTATCCTCCCGGAGTCGGACACTGACGTCAGCCAGTGTGAAGTGATGCTCCCGCTCCGTGTGTGCTGTTTGCTGAAATTATCATCTGAAGATTAATCAAAGCACGAAGGCGTTCCCATGGTCGGAGGAGGCTCCAGCTTTGTTTTCTCCGGAGAACTGAAGGATGACGGCTCCGGGCAGATTGAGGCCGGTTCCATCCATCACGCTGCAGGCAGGTAGAGCGAGCCTGGCCTCGCCGGACCCACTGGGGCTCATTCAACAGGCGGATACACGGCACAGCTTGTCCCCGCTCCGACACGCACTGAACTAATGGAGCCGCTCGGACATTTGTCACATGCACTTGACTCCGGTCCTTTGTGTACTTTTTAACAGGCACAGCCAGATGCATTGAAGACCCCGCTGAAATGTGGACGCCCTCGTTCCCAATCCGTCAGCCCAATGAGCGGCTCTCAAAGAGCGGGCCTGACACACAGAGCCCTTCTCTGAGCAAACACACTCCCACGTACACTGATACGGACAGCAACACTCATCTGTCATGCTGGCACAGTCACACTGGGATTGGAAAAAAACATGCTCCATCAAGCAAATAGGAAATCGTTGCAAACAAGGCGTCAGCAGCAGTTCAGGGAGCCGGCGTTCAGATTGGGAGTTGATAATCTGCCTCAAAAATAACATCACAGCATGAATGACTGTAACTTTTAAGATAACTCATTCTGAGTGATGTGTAGATAATGGTAGACTTGTTATTTCAGTATTGTACAGTGTATGTAGTAGTCTGTTTTGTTGATTTGAGTCCTTTGTAAGAACTTTGATACAGTTTTTGGAAAGGTGGTTCTAAGCAATGTACTTGCCTCTACAGTCTCACACCAGTGTAAATGGCAATCAACGTGATCCATGATCTGATAACCTGGAGCAGGAATAGGTGCAGGACGTGTCCTCTACGGATGCAACAGTTCTCTATAAAATACTTGAAGCATCAGGTTAACCGTGCATGGTTCAATATGGCCTGATGGACAGCGGTTTTATGGTTTTCAGATTAATTTAGCCTGTGTGTGTGTGTGTGTGTGTGTGTGTGTGTGTGTGTGTGTGTGTGTGTGTGTGTCTACAGGTTGAGTCAACCTTGCACAAGAGCCCTAACTGCAAGTTAAAGTCAAATCACTGTTCTAGTTCTGCCCACAACTGGAACCAGAGAGAGTGAGGCTCACCTCATGTGTCCACAGGAGAATTTTTTTTTCCACACAGAAACACACCGTGTCAATAGTATGTGGGTGTGTCACTTTCAGCCACTCGTAGATGTCTACAAATGCTTCAATTAACCGAGAACAACATGCTGACTCGGTCACGAACTCTCTCTTTTATTACTGAAACCGTTCAGCGAAAAGTATTTCTGAAAGTATTTCAGGCGAGAAATAAGCTGCAGTTACTGAATTTGTCTTTGTTTTGATTCCACTACAGCTAGTTTAGACATTTCCAGCTTCATTCAAATGTTCTATGTGGGATCATTTCATTTTTGGGGTTGAATACACCGATGAAGGAGTGAAAACAGTTAATAGAAATTTCACTGTCTGCAGATGTTACCTGAAACATGTTCCCATACATTAAATGAAGCCTGAGCAACACGAGCGTGCAGCTCCAGTGTAAACACCCCTCTGTAAGACGGTAGACCACAAACCGAGGTTCAGGCCAAACAGTGGCCTACCTGGACCGTTGCACCCCTCGTGTCCTTCCTTTCAGAAAGTCCACCTGCAGCTGCAACTCCAGGGAATATTTCCAAACGGCCTGACAGCGAGCTGCGAGCCATGTGGAGGAAACCCCTGACCTCTGACCCCTGACCTGCGGTTAAGCCCCATCATGTACGTCTCTTCAGGCATCTTCTGCATCTTGTCGCTAAAACAGTAAGAAAGCCAAAGGCAGCCGAGCAGCAGCTCCACAAAACTAGAAGTAACTGCTACCGCTCTCTGACTGCCCAGGTTCTTCATGAACATGCAGGTGAAAAGCCGCTTTCTCAGTTGCTTTGTTTACACACATCAGTTCAGACTGTCCCGTTTGCATGAGGACAGATTGATGGTTTATCTGCACCCTTTCGGTAAGTGGATGCAGGGCCATCAGACATTAAACCAAATGGAAGCTCAAAAAAGGGCTGCAGAGGCTTCTGGGTAAAAACACCAACCTGGATGAAGACGAGACTGACGTCCTGCGAGCTCGTCCTTCATTCCTCACACCTCGTACTTTGTGAAAACCAGATTGAGACAGGTTTGAGTCAGGCTGTAGACCTCATTTGTTCATGTTCAAAGTCCATGTTCACAAAGCCAGATGAGAGGAAACAACTCCCTGCAGCTGCTTCCAGATGTGTCAGAAACTCATCTGTGAACTTGTAATTTGTCACAGTCCAGTGAATCGAGGCTGCAGAGATGAAGTTGACACTCATGGTCACAGTAGTGATTGCGATGCCCCCTGCAGGTGAAGCTACAGACTAAAGGTCCTCCGTACATCTGCAGCCGTAACATCAGGAGCTGCTGTCTATCTTCAGACAGAATCAGAAACAGCAGGCGTAATGGAAGACTTTACGGGAAGAAAAAAAGCAAAAACAACTTGCACTGTAAACAGTTCACAGTGTAAATAACTCGCAGAGTCAACGACTTACATTAAAAAAACGGCTTGCAGTGAAAAGAAAAGACTGACACAGAGAGAGTGTTGCTGGATAGACCAACAGATTGCGTAAATGAAGCATTTAATCCCAGAGGATGGAAGCAGAAGGCGGACAGGAGGGAATCAGACTGCATGAGGAGCACGGGGCATGTGTACGGTTTATATTTAACCCTTAGATAAAACACAGCGGGAAACATCTCCACCTCCCACCGGGTTCAGTCAACCCCTATCTAAGACCTATTTGCTGACCGGCCACTGCATGAGGACCACCCGCCCGGTCAGCTGCAGCGGCCCTTCTGTTTGCAGTCAAACCAGCTTGAACTTGTTGAGGCGTGGACGTCAATTCAGAAAGAAGATAGGACTCATTTGTTCACCAAGCGCCGCCGATCAGTGATTTCAAATACACGTTTGAGAGGCCTGGGTATGTACAGACCTGACCAGACTATATAAAACTTTATTCTGTGATTTTTATACTTCATTGGGCCCTCGCTCATACACGCAGTTTTAGCGTCTGAATACAAATAAAGTAAGAGTTGTGTTCAGGGATATATGTATTATCACTGTAAAATTACTTTAATATCACCACTTTGAAAGCCAGAAATGATGGTGTAAAGAGAATGAAATAGCAAATATTGTAAAGACTAATCCCTTCACTTCGGTCGCACATAGATTTTCAGAGTTGTCCATCAATCAGCTTGATGATGGAATTATCTTAATAAGAGCAAACTCAGTAAATTCTATTAAACAGGCAAATGAGCTCAGACAACTGTGCATACCGGTATGCACTTTTATATAAGTATGCATTCACAATTACCATAGAATAGAAAATACTTCATTATCATCTTAAAGACCAATGGGTCAACATCAACAACAACAACAACAATGGAGGATTTAAATTCACTACATTCCAGAAAATGATCATGTTTCCAACAAGAGGCACATGAAAACAGATCATTTTGGACATTTTTTCACACCTGGAGCCTGGACTATGAAGCTGGATTTTCTCTTATCAAGGTAGGTTCAGGGTTAACCCCGACTTTTCTGTCTTACGACGCTGGTTAGCTTCCTTCCGGATAAATCACCACGGTAACTTAAGATGAACAGTTAGCCTCCGCTGGAGCAGGTTATGTTCTGGATTAGAGATCAATCAGATCTCCTGGAAAATGACCTGTCCATCTTAGGAGATCCTGGTTGGTGTGCAAATCATGAGAGGAGACAGAATAGATAAAACACTTGTCACTGAGCGTTGTAAAGGATGTTTCTGTAGTTGTTCTCTTGTTCCCAAGTCTGTTTTGCTCCACTACGATTAAATTTACAATATCCATCCATCCATCCATCCATTTTCTACCGCTTATCCGGGGCCGGGCCGCGGGGGCAGCAGTCTCAGCAGGGATGCCCAAACTTCCCTGTCCCCAGACACTTCCTCCAGCTCCTCTGGGAGGATCCCAAGGCGTTCCCAGGCCAGCCGAGAGACATAGTCTCTCCAGCGTGTCCTGGGTCTTCCCCGGGGTCTCCTCCCAGTGAGACATGCCCGGAACACCTCCCTAGGGAAGCGTCCAGGAGGCATCCTAACCAGATGCCCGAGCCACCTTAGCTGGCCCCTCTCGATGTAGCGGCTCTACTCCGAGCTCCTCCCTGGTGACTGAGCTCCTCACCCTATCTCTAAGGGAGCGCCCAGCCACCCTACGGAGGAAGCTCATTTCAGCTGCTTGTATCCAGGATCTTGTCCTTTCGGTCATGACCCAAAGCTCATGACCATAGGTGAGGGTGGGAACGTAGATTGACCGGTAAATCGAGAGCTTCGCCTTTCGGCTCAGCTCCTTCTTCACCACAACAGACCGATACAACGACTGCATCACTGCAGCCACTGCACCGATCCGCCTGTCAATCTCACGCTCCATCTGTCCCTCACTTGTGAACAAGACCCCAAGATACTTAAACTCCTTCTTCCAAAGCCACCTTCTTCCGGTCGAGGACCATGGCCTCGGATTTGGAGGTGCTGATCCTCATCCCTGTCACTTCACACTCGGCTGCGAACCGCCCCAGTGCATGCTGTAGGTCTGGGTTCGATGAAGCCAACAGGGCAACATCATCTGCAAAAAGCAGAGATGAAATCCTATGGTTCCCGAACCGGACCCCCTCCGGCCCCTGGCTGCACCTAGAAATTCTGTCCATAAATGATGAACAGAACTGGTGACAAAGGGCAGCCCTGCCGGAGCCCAACATGCACCGGGAACAGGTCCGACTTACTGCCGGCAAGGCGGACCAGACTCCTACTCCGGTCATACAAAGACCGGACGACCCTTAACAAGGGGCCCCGGACTCCGTATTCCTGAAGCACCCCCCACAAGACACCACGAGGGACGCAGTCGAACGCCTTCTCCAAGTCCACAAAACACATGTGGAGACTGGTTGGGCAAACTCCCACGAACCCTCGAGCACCCTATGGAGGGTCTAGAGCTGGTCCAGTGTTCCAAGACCAGGACGAAAACCGCATTGTTCCTCCTGAATCCGAGGTTCGGCTATCGGTCGAATCCTCCTCTCCAGTACCATGGAATAGACTTTCCCAGGGAGGCTGAGGAGTGTAATCCCCCTATAGTTGGAGCACATCCTCCGGTCCCCCTTTTTAAACAGGGGGACCACCACCCCGGTCTGCCAATCCAGAGGCACCGTCCCCGACTGCCACGCGATGTTGCAGAGACGTGTCAACCAAGACAGTCCCTGCACATCCAGAGACTTAAGATATTCAGGGCGAATCTCGTCCACCCCCGGTGCCTTGCCACCGAGGAGCTTACCGACCACCTCGGTGACTTCGGCTTGGGTGATGGACGAGTCCACCTCTGAGACCTCAGCCTCTGCTTCCTCCATGGAAGACGTGGCGACGGGATTGAGGAGGTCCTCGAAGTATTCCTTTAAATTTACAATAATGAGGCTAATAATAATGATGGTCACACGTGGCTGAATTGAAAAAACGTAAATTTGTCAAACACACAACTATTCATGCTGTTACAGCAGGGAATTGATATCCCAACACAAAACGTGCATGTATATACATATACATGTATATACATAACAGAGTAGGCCAGTTTCTGCTCCTCCATGAACAGCATGTTAATCCTATTTCATACTACAGGCCACTGGTGATAAAAGGGCAGAAGAATAAAAGCACAAATACTAAGAAAAATGCCCCAAAACAACCTGTTCCTCTTCTGCTTGGACAAACTACACAGATGAAGGTAGGGCTGGGCGATAAGGCCCAAAATTCATTTCTTTCATTCAAATTTTTTCTCAAAATAGAAAAAAAACTCATAAATACATATATAGTAAATACACGTGGACAAAATTGTTGGTACCCTTTGTTTGATGGAAGAAAAACTGACAGTGGTCAGAAAAATAACTTGAATCTGATGAAGGTAATCATTTTTTTTTTTTAAATAAATTTCAACTAATGAAAGACAGACATTGCTTTTCCACCATGCTTCAACAGAATTATTTAAAAAAATAAACTCAAGAAACAGGCCTGGACAAAAATGATGGTACCCCTAGAAAAGACTGAAAATGTTGTGACCAAAGTGACATGTCAGTCCCAGGTGTGTCCATTAATCAGCATCACAGGTGTCTGCAATCTTGTAATCAGTCAGTGGGCTCATATATAGGGTGACAGGTCACTGTGCTTTTTGGTGACATGAAGTGAACCACACTCAGCATGGACCAGGGCAAGCAAAGGAAAGAGTTGTCTCAGGAGATTAGAAAGAAAATTATAGACAGGCATTTTAAAGGTAAAGGCTGTAAGATCATCTCCAAGCAGTTTGATGTTCCTGTGACTACAGATGAACATAATATTCAGAAATTCAAGATTCATGGGACTGTAGCCAACCTTCCTGGACGTGGCTGCAGGAGGAAAATTGAGAATTGAAAAAAGAGACGGATAATACGAATGGTAACAAAAGAGCCCTTAAATCTTCTAAAGAGATTAAAGGTGAACTTCAAGCTCAAGGAACGTCAGTGTCAGATCGCACCATCCGTCGCTGTTCAAACCAAAGTGGACTTCGTGGGAGACGACCAAGGAGGACACCATTGTTAAAAACAAATCATAAAAAAAGCCAGACTGGAATTTGTCGAACTACATGTTGACAAGCCACAAAGCTTCTGAGAGAATGTCCTATGGACAGATGTGACAAAAAAGGAAGTTTTTGCCAAGGCACCTCAGCTCTATGTTCAAGGAAGGAAAAATGAAGCATATGAAGAAAAGAACACTGTCCCTACTGTGAAACATGGAGGCTCTGATATGTTCTGAGCTGCTTTGCAGCATCTGGCACAGGGGGTCTTGAATCTGTGCAGGGTACAATAAAATCTCAAGACTATCGAGGGATTCCAGAGAGAAATGTGCCGCCAGTGTCAGAAAGCTTGGTCACAGTCGCAGATCATGGGTCTTGCAACAGGACAATGACCCAAAACACACAGCTAAAAACACCCAAGAATGGCTAAGAGGAAAACATTTGACTATTCTCAGGTGGCCTTCTACGAGCCCTGACCTAAAGCCTATCCAACATCTTTGGAAGGAGCTGAAACATGCCGTCTGAAACAGGCAGCCTTCCAACCGGAGGCAACTAGAGCAGTGTGGTCATGAGGAGTGGCCGAAATACCTGCTGAAAGGTGCAGGAGTCTCACTGACAGTTACAGGAATCGTTTGATTGCAGTGATTGCCTCAAAAGGATGTGCAACTAAATATTAAGTTAAGGGTACCATCATTTTTGTCCAGGCCTGATTCGTGAGTTTATTTTTTTCAAAAATTCTGTTGAAGCCTGGTTGAAAAGCAATGCATGACTTTCATTGGTTAAATTTCATGGAGTTTTTATTTATTACTACTTTTGTCAGATTCAAGTTGTTTCTCTGATCACTGTGAATGTTTCTTTCATTAAACGAAGGGTACAAGCAATTTTGTCCATGTATATATATATATATATATATATATATATATATATGTGTGTGTGTGTATGTATGTTTGTTGTTTTTTTTTAATCAAAGTTACCAAATTACATACATGTCACGCTGCAATTACATACAATACAATTCTGGGTCAAAGGCAATAAAGAAATTGCAACACAGGCACCTCTATTTACCACCTGCAATTCAAACCAAACATGTGACTTCTCTAGCGGTAGCTATGTATTAAAAAAAGAATTGTCAGGTTAAAGCCAGCTGTGTCTTAACAAATCCAAATTTTTTAGTGTAAATAAGTAGAATACATGGTTGAGACGTGAGCGATGAGGGAGGGGTGGGGCCGAGATTGCAGGCAGGTGAGGAAGAGGGAAACTGAGTGACTGAGTGACTCTTAAAACTAATACTTTAAAACAATAAAGAAACAATATTTCTCACATATCAACAATATTGTATTTTTGGAAAATGTTGATATATATTATATATTTTGATATACTGCCCAGCCCTAGCTGAAAGGTTAGATTGTGACGAGAGTTTGTGCGGATTACACAGCTGAAGAAAACGATGCTGCCACATTTGACCGGATCATTTTTGTCTACATGCTGACATGAAAGACCTCCGCTGCTCTACAGGGAAGTCTTGCCTTGTAAACACCAGACACTGGTTCCCTGATGCTGTTTACAGGATGAGTCCTCTTTCACTCACGGGCTTGGTGCAGCAAACCCTCTCACACACGAACACGTGGGATTATTATCACCAGTCGGGGTCTCAGACATCTTACATGGTTACGGCAGCGGAAGAAATTGTGCACTCGAGGTTCAAAGGGGGCCGGAACATTACCAGGCAGGTTTGATGTTGTTGTGTAATTCAGTCTGGTTAATGCCCGCACCCCCACCCCCCCTCCGAGCAGGAGAGTGATCTAGAGCCCGCATGCTTCTCTTCGCCATTTCATCACACAGCTGAGAGGACCCCCATCAACCGGCCCTCGCTCACAGATGTGGCCTCACCCCATCACCCGCCTCCTTAATGGAAAGTGTCTGCGCTAATGAGGGTGAACGGAGTCGCCTTCACAGGCCACATCCCATTTTTCACCCCTGTCGCTCTGGCAGTTCCAGACGTCATCCATCACCCAGCACGACCCAGTTCCACACAGGCCTTATCCATCACAGCTACACTAATGCAATCACACACACAGAGACGCAATTTAGACCGGACAGGAGGTTATTCCGCAGTGGGGAGAGGGGGCAATAAAAAAAATACTGGGGAACACAGAGTCAGTCCAAAACAACAATATGTGATTCCAGACACGTATCCATGAATTCACTCCAGGATGCTGGATGTGCAGAGGATAGTACGGTCAGGTCAGGTAAATGTCTTCTGAAGCTCTTCAGACAGCCTTAACATTACAGCCGTCCGAATAACCTGGCGTAGTTCCTCCTTGAGCGTTACATGCATGGACACCACCAGACCTCCGAGGGGCGCCGTGGTAACTGCCATCAAGATCTTAGCAGCACATCACGGGAGTCCTGACGGCCACGAGGTGGGCCTTTATGGAGAGTTTGTTCAGATAATCCCACAGACGACTGACTGGACTGAGATCTGGGGAATTACAGGCCAAATCAACACCTCAAACTGGTTGCTGTGCACTGATACTGTGTCCGGTATCAGTGGCAGCAAAGCAGCTCCACTGCTTGATGATACCTCCACCATGTTTAACACCTGCTGAGCTGGAGGTTTCGATTTAGGCTTCATTTGGTATCAAACATCTCATCTGTCTGTAGAACTGGATCCCAGCAGGACCATGGAACAGCTCTAGTCTTCCAGGTCTATCCTCTTTAGTTTTTAGAGTGTAAAACCAAGATTAAACTAGAAGTCTGCTTCTGTCCACCTCAACCTGAGTTTCGTCTCAGCTCCACGTGCTTCTGAAAACTCTGATCACTGTGACAGCAGGTGGATACAAGCTGTTGGGAACAGTGTCCAGCAGGAGCAGAGGTGCTGCAGAACCTACACAAACCCTTTTCGGTCCTCCCTTAGTGTGCGCTAATTTCCAGCAGCCATTGTGATGCTGATTGAAGGGACACACAATGGCCGACACATCGTGTGACAATGAGCAGCAGCCAGCCCGCAGACGCACTTCACAGCACATTAAAGCCTTCAGGCCGGGCAGAAGGTTCAGAAGTAACACACACAATCATCATCATCATCATCTATTGTGCGGCTAAATGCCTTGTGATTGCCGGAGTTCACAACAACTGCTTGAGGCCTGACAATGTGATGAGAAAAGAGGCAGTCAGGTCACTTTAGCAGGAGGCGGACTGTGACAGACGATGAAAGACCTTCATCCAAACTGTTTGTGACTTCGGCTTATTTGACAAATTTCAGGTTTCAGGATGAAAAACATCTTTGAATCCTAAGAGTAAAGAATGAGTGTCCTAAAGAGTTTGGTCAGCGGTCTCCCCAAGAGGTCCCTGCGTCTGAGATTTAACAAACCATCCTCATATTGGACGATTGAGCAGATCATTTTAATAGATGGCACCGTGTTGGTCTTAATCCTTCTGGAAGTAAACCGATCATTTTGTTTGTCTGAGTCGTCCTGGAGGTGAGACAGGGTGGAGTCATTGTTTCACTGCTGGTGTGGGAGTTTCCTCTGGTGGTGTCAGTGAAGGTCTGCACATCCCGAAGCGTGAAGAAGAATCAGCTCAGCTGCATGGTGACGGTTCACCGACAATAATGTTTCACACACTGGATATTTCATCAGTTGGGGGCAGAATTGTTCCCCTTAAAGCCATTATTGAACCCGCCAGAAACCCTGCCTTGCTCATGAATTATTGTGTCGGAAACAAGAATCTGTCAGTTCATTTCTCGACTGACTTTTAGCCGTTTAATCTTAAAAATGATTCGGAATATGAAGCGAAGCCTGCGCGAGCTGCAGATTACATGGTCGGCAAACAGTTCAATCAGCCGGATCGGACTTTTGAAAGCAGAAATAATGTTATGGTGATCCAGAAAGACGGAAAAGAGGGAGGAAAAAGAGAGCAGACTGAGACAGAGGGGTAGAAAAACAGAGCGAGACCCTCCAATGAAATCACTGCAAAATTAGTGACGAAACACACTCACACACACACACACACACACACACACACTAGATAAAAGCTTCCTGTTTCAGACTGTTTGTCTGATTTTGATAAAAAGCAGAATGTTAGAAGCCAGATGTTTTCCACTGGTGCTTCAGTCATTACAATCATTTATTTATTTAATTTCTGTCCTGTCAGAGAATAATGTAAATAACCACACCCAGCAGAAACATTTAAATAACACTAACATATTTATACTAATTTACATCAATCATTTCAGTTTTTTTCCAGCTTCGCAGCTGTAGCTAGTAATAATTTTCAGGATCGATTTATGTTTTTTGGTCATTAAAACGTCTAAAAACAATGAAACACACCTTGGCTATTCCCCACCACAATTTACAGCCCAAAAATATTCACTTTCTCATCATATGAGAAAAAAACAAGTGGATCAAGCGGTCCAAGTGATGAAAATGGAATCAGACGATTTCAGCTTAAAGGAACAAAAGAACTGAAATGATGAGTCCAAACACATGGGAGGAATAACTGATGAATGGCTACAGAGCTTGTTAACATAATCACATTCATTCTCCCTGAAGACGGCAAACGGAAAACCTTTCAACATCTTCTTTTATCAGAGAGCACCTCCACGACTTAACCACGAAAGAGCACGGAGCACTGGGAACAAAGCCTGCCTGACATGGGGAGAGATGCCATGATATGATTCTGGTGGCACCAAACAGGAGCATCTCTGCAGCTCTGGATGAAGGGATGAAGGGATGAATGGATGGATGGATCCAGGATGGATCCAGGATGGATGAATGAATGGATGGATGGTGGATGATGGATGGACACCACCTGCTCCTGGCTGTGAGGTCCCACTGAGCACCCTGAACCACATACCTGAGGTCCTGAATCCAGACCAGGTCCACATGAATCCAGACCAGGTCCACATGAATGCCACTGAGGCCAGTTTAATCTCAGATGCTTCAGTAGAAATAATGGAAATGCTGCTGGTCATGGTGTAATTTTGTCTTGAAGGCCTTCATGAGTAAAAACAAGCTTTTAAATCGAGGAGGTTAAAGAAGATGAAGGGCAGGTTTTTGGAGCAGGGGGTCAAATTGGGTCAGAGTAGCGTACGGATCATTAAGGGTCCCCTGGTCCAGGGGCGGCCCCCTGGTCCCTCCCCGGGTCCGGCAGCAGCGGCCCCGCATCAAACCACTTACTTTGAACGGAGGTTCCGGCTGTCAAAGTGTCTCAGGATCCCCGGCGGGCTGAAGAAAGCTCCCCCGGCCTGGAAGCGCTGCTCCCGCTGCGTCCCTCCCCGCCTCGGGGGTCACTCCGGTCCCATCGGCGGGTCCGGTCGGCTCGGCTCGGCTCGGACTAGGCGCAGTGTGTCGGGGCTGAGGGAGGCAGGCTCTCCGCTGACAGCCCGGGACACGGAGCCTCCGGAGCGGCAGGCCGCCTCCCATTGGCCGGGACGGGCCGGTGGGCGGCGGCTGGCTCCGCCCGGGGAACCGAGGACCCAGACGCCGCGGGACGTCCGCCAAACCCGGTCAGTATTGATCACTTCATCCGGGATTCCTCCCAATAATGTGCGACTTTTTCCAAAAATGTAACACTTTCAGGTAAAGAGGAAAGTCACCACAGCGGGAAATGTCCTTCAAAGAGAAAAAGACAGAAAGGTTTTAACTGAAGGTTCTAGAAGGAGCCTGGTCCAGGAAGGTCTGTTTAGGCTCTGGGGCTCCTGAAGCTGTGGAGTATTTGACAGACCAGACCGTGTCTGAGTTAGAGGATTTGCTGAGGGATTGAGAATTTGTCAGATTCTAAAATATGTCAGGATTCTAGAGAATGAATTATGGAATTCATCAAAAGCGCTAGAATTTGTCCGAATATAAAATTTCTGAGAGTTGTAGAATTTCTCTGAGCCTTTTTTTTTTTTTCATTCTTGAAATTGTGTGAGAATTGTAGGATTTTCTATGTGGTAAATTTCAAACTTCTTAGTGGTGCATAATCTTTGATAATTCTTTATTCTGGGATTGTTTAACAGTTCATTATTATTATTATTATTATTATTATTATTATTATTATTATTATTATTATTATCATAGATACAATTAGAAGATGCAGTGTAAATGTATTAGGTGTATATCTTTAAACCACATTCTGATCATCAGTCTTTACTACTTGGGACTTATGTTCTTCAGTACTGAATATGACTTCATGAAATACTTTTCGAAATGAAACATCATCTGTAAAAAAGAGAGATAAAAACACTATAAAATAACAGACACCCTCTAAAGTCTCAGTGGACATAATGTCCCAAAGACGTCCTCAGAAGAGTCCACGTGTGTCCTGGTGGAGGTACAACATGTGTTCACCTCACAACCAGACCGTCATTCCACTGAAAACAGGGCAGCGAGATGAGCCTCTGGGTGTGAAGTTAGTGGTGTGAAAGCTTTTCAGTAACACTCAGAGGGCATGATGGAGGCTCTGTTCCTACAGGTAGACTCTCCAGTGGTTGATCCTCTCTCTCCATCGTCCCACTTCAGCCTCTGCTCAAAACAGCTTTAATGATACAGAAGTCAATCAATCAATCAATCAATTTATTTTTGTATAGCCCAGTATCACAACAACAGTTGCCTCAGAGGGCTTCAAGTGCGAAGACTCCATTCTACAATCTGCTTTTCTTAGAAGTTGAGATTTTTCTGATTACATTTTCTGTGACTTCAGGTTTGTCTTATCCCATCTTGTCCAGTCTTGCCTTGTCTCGTCGAGTCTCGTCCTGTCATATCTCGTCTTCTGTTGTTTCGTATGTCTTTCTGACCAGCAGATCGTCTACACATTGGAGGAAAAATGTGTGCTTGTGAAGATCTGTGAGGTTTGTCCCAGTCAGACTGACTTCAGGATGTGCTCGTGTTATTCCGCCCTGTCCCGTCTCGTCTCTCCTCACTTTGTCTCGTCCTGTCCTGTCCTGTCCTGTCCCAACTGTTCTCCTGGTGTTTCTGATTGCATTCCTCCCTCTGATGACCGACTGTGTTTCACGCCGTCAGCTGATCGTCTACATAACGGGAGGGAAAATGTGAGCTGGCTGTGTGTGATGGAGCGTAACAAGTGTCCCGGGATTCTCCGGACAAATGAGTGGATCTATCTGCAGATTTCAGGCATGACTGGATTCCACTTGAAGTTAAGATCAGCGAGCTGCCATCTCCCGTAATTACACGAGCATTAGAGGGGGGATCGGATGGCAGCTAATGACGACTGGTGGACCCGGAGATAAAGGCCTCAGCACTCAGATAAGACAGAGAGCTCCAGTTCTTGGGGGGGGGGGGGGGGGGGGGCAGGTAACCTCAGCACTGACTTTAGATGCACAACTGTAGAACTTCAGCTTAAGTTTGGCTTTTTTTTATTTTTCTAATTTTTTTTTTTTTTTTTTTTTTTAAAGCGACACTAAGGAACTTTTCAACCTTAATAAAACATTTTAATATCTTTTGTGATGATACATTGACTTACAACGAGTTGAATGACCCCTCTGTCACGGGCTGAGGGCGTCAGTATTGCTTTCACTTGGACTAAGAAACTGTGAGGAGGGTGGTAGGAACCCTGCACACGGCATGCGTCACATTATGATATAACATCGTTTAGCCACCATTAGATCCATTACCTCGTCGCTATCCGTCCTTCACACAGCCACTGGAAACAAATGCAGGCGAGTTCAGTCCTACAGCGCGCCAACCGGAGCAGCATTTTATGACGCCAAGCACTAGTCCTCATGGGAACTGTAGTATTTGTTCAGGCAAAACACTACCGCTTTTGTCCACTGGCGCCGCCAAAATCAGCGGAAACTGAAAGTTCCTTAGTGTTGCTTTAACCCATCCAAACAAAATTGTCGCTTCAGATCAGAGCTGCAAACTTGAACTTGAACTTAACAAGAAGCTTTTTACTGCAAAAAATCATCTGGAGCTACAAAATCTGAACACAAATATTAATTTGGTGGTTCTTTCTGGGTTTTTTAAAAATGTCTTTATTGCAATTAAGATATTTCAGGTCTTTAATCGTTTAGTTTGAAGCAATATAGCAGTTTTAGTTGTTTTTTTTTTCTGCTTCATAAGTTTTTATTTTATGCAGGATTAGTCACTTCAGTAGATTTACTATTTTTATGTTTTTATATTTTGCTTTTTATTGCATTTTATAATACCATCTTTGTCAGTATTTCCGCTGTGTTCACTGTTTTTCCTAACTTTTCTGAAGAGGCATTACGTTCACATTGATTTATGTTTTGAGTCTTTCTTGGTGGATGATTCAGGTTAAATAGTTCAGCTTTGAATTTTGAACCTAAAGTTCCTACATCAGCTCAGTTTGGTATTCTAGAAGGTTTCCGTGTAAAAATGTGATACTACTGGATGACTTCAGAGGTCGTCTGCCGGCAGATGGCTCTGAATGTGCGTTGATGCAGGTGGTCATTATCTCCGTGGTGTATCTCCGTCTGGGAGAGCCTGGTGGAGGATACCTGCTCCTCGGAGCTTTATCAGGGCCGAGCTTTCAATCAGAGGAGACAATGGCAGCAGTTAGAGGGACCGTCTTCATACAGAGGCTCTTTCACATGGACCGACGCACCAATCATTCCATCCAGGGACACAGCCTCACTCCGTTTATCCGCTACCAAACTCTGAAACAAAGAAGAAAACTTTAGGGTCTTCGGATGACCAAAACCTCCGAGGTCTCCGTTGTTTGGTGTGGATTGAAGTAGAGTTTAGGGAAGTGAGCTTTGATTAGGTCAGGGAAGAAAGTATTTCAAGAAAAACCCAAATGGAAGTGTGCAGATTCTTCACTGCAGTAAATCTTGATTTATAGAAAACACCAGTGGGCTGTTGGAGCATTATGAAGTCTAAAGCTCTGAGTTTCTTTCCTTCTGGATGTTTGTCCTCGTGCACACGAGTCACTGTGAGACAATGGCCGCTGAGCATCAGTGTTTTTAACTCTTATCACTGTTTGCTCAGTCGGCCTCGGGAACTTCCTTTACGCTCCACCTTCTCCCTCGTTTCCACGGTTTGTGATCCCTGTCAGCAGCGGACAGGAGGCGGGCGACGGAGACGCAGGTCAGAGATGGTCGGAAAGTGTGTGTTCTCCACGGCGCTGGAAGGAGCTCCACACTGCACCGCATGACCGTGACGCCGTGACCTTGGGCAGGAATGTTAATCCCTGGTTGTGTGCAGTTGTTTTTTCAGACGCAGACGGGGCGGCTGTTCTTAAGCGGGCTCAGATTCGCCCGCCATCAGCCCAGCTCGCTTTGAAGCCACTGCGACGGCGTTTAATCCCGAGTGGAGGGCATGTAGACGGGAATCGGAGCTGCTGTTTGCACTCAGGAGGACCGCATGAGGGTGTCGTGTCGATCTGATCTCAGGTCTGTTTCTCAGTGATGCGGAAGAGAAGCAGCCCCGGAGCCGGATGTGGTGAAGCGTTGTAATAAAATGTGACGCTGCAATGCTGATGAGGGGATGCGAAACCAAACGTGTTTGACTTTATGATAATTAGCGAATGTCTGAAAACGTTCACGTTGGTTTGTGTCGCTTTAATGTGTTTTGAAAAGAGGTGCAAGAAATCCAGCTGGATTCAGTTCAAGGTGCATCATGTGAACATTTTTAGGATTCTTTGCAGGTCACGTTGTGTTATTTTATGTTGAATTTCACACTCCTGAAGTAAAACGTGAAATATTCCAGTGTGCTCATCAGATCTTCATCAAAGTCACAGACTGCTCAGACTTCACTGTGACAATAAAGGAAGCCGCTCGCTCTGAAGAGCTTCACCCTCCACTGCTCCACAAAATCACACAATATAGAGTGAGGAGAGACACACACACACACACACACACACACACACACACACACACACACGTCTCACGTCTCATCCGGGGACAAGATACAGAAGAGCACTGTGAACCAGCTCACAAACAATCAGCCTGCTGAACCAATAATGATAAGAATAATAAGAATGATTATGTGTGTGCTTTTTGTAGGGTTTTATTTTCTTCGATGTTCTGCTTTTTTCTTTCTTTCTTTTTTTGAACTGCAACAGGTTGGAGATCTTCAGAAACAATCTGAATCTCTGCTTTTCCCAGTGACAATCAAGGGTCTTCTATTCTATTCTATTCTATTCTATTCTATTCTATTCTATTCTATTCTATTCTCCGTGAAGTTCTCACAGACCCCCTGTAAAAAACACCTGGTCCCCCTCTCTGATCTTAGATTCCCCCCCCCCCCCCGGTCCTCCAGTCAGATGCAGAATCTGCAGTTTCTTCCCAGTTTCTCTGAGTTTTGCATTAGTAAGCATAACTCATAATATTACAATAATGCACGTGTGAGAACTGGTGGAGGTCAGAGTGTCAGGCACTTGGGTAGAAAACAGCACCCTCTGCAGGACAGGTAGAGAACTTCCCTCTCAGCCCAGATGTGAGCAATGAGAGCTTCCTTTGTTTGAGGTTGGCTTGAACTGCTGCATGCAGGTGAGGGAGAGTTGGGCAGGAGAGTTTAGGTTTTTCTCTTTTTAATTTAATCCTACTGTGAATCTTCCTGCATCCAGGTTTCTGTTTTTTTTTTTATTTTTTTTTTTTTTTTTTAGGAGATCTGTGGGAGGTAGGCTGAAGAGGCAGGCTGCTGCTTTCATTATGTTATTAAATGCCGTTATGTCAGAGTATTAGTGACGTGTTCTCCTTCTTTCAGGGAAAGTCAGGTTGTTACAGGATCCGTTATCCTCTCCTACGCCAGGTTATAGCTGGTCTCCCAGCTCGGTGAGGTAGGAGGGTTATCCAAGCCAGAAACGGACTTTTCTAAAACCTTTGTCTCAGAGCTCGTGCCAGACTGCTGATGTTGGAGTCATGCACACACACTTTAGTATGAGAGACTCTCCTATTTTAAACTGTGACTTTTCTGGAGTTTGAAGAATCCTTTCTTGATACTGTGGCTCCCTCTTATGGAGGAAGAACCGTATTACACAAACATTAAAGCGTTTCAGTTGTCAGGATCAGCGTTAATGTGTCTTTTTTTAATGCATGCTTTAATAACTTTTGCATGTCTTAATCCATTTATTTATTGTGCTTGAATTCACTGCCTTTGTAACTCGAAATTGTATGGAATTGCATTTATGTTGTACTTTTTTTTCTTTTTGTCTGCAGTGTTTTTATTTCCCGTCTCCCCTGAAGGCAACACACTCATCAAACCCAGTCGACCTACGAGCAACAGGTGAGACACTGATGGAGGTGAATGGAGGAACAGCAGGGGTCCATCTGGCTCGGGTGAGTCACTCAGTAAACATTCACTCTTCTGCAATGTGGCACATTTCTTTCTCTGAAACTAAAACCTTTATTCAAAACTGTGACTCCATGGAAACAAACAAAACAACTATTAATCCGTCTGTACTGTCAATTACAGATGTTTACAGCTCTTTAAACATTTAAAACTGGTTTTGAATCAGATGTTTGGCTCAATATCAGCAGATAGAAAAGTCATTTTTATTTTACAAAATGAACTTGTATTACCAGTATGTGCCTGGAGTTTACTTCTGTTCCCATAGTTCAATCAATCAATCAATCAATCAATCAATCAATCTTTTTATTTCGAACTCGGTTGTCAATTGAAGTTCCACAGGAAACAAGTAAACTTAAAGTACAATTTTGCATACCAAAACAATAATAATAATAATAATAATAATAATAATAATAATAATAATAATAAAAATAAACATAGTACATATGTACACAGTAGTTAACAACTTAAACGTTCGAAAGGGAGTGGGAAGAAGTAGATACTTATTTAATCCCACCACCAGTACATACCATCTCTAATCAGTGGTTGCTTAATACCAATAATGGTGCTAACTAAGTTAGAATGAATTTTCCCCGATGTAATGAAATGTAATGTATAGTCTTTATTCTCTAACAAAAATTATAATAAGAATTTTCATCCTTCACTGTACTGCAATAATATACTTTCCTTATACTTAGCCTTAAATTGGTGAATGTTCGAACTTTGTTTTAGACTCCATCCTAAGCTGTTCCACAGACGAACCCCACAAACTGACACACACATGCTTCTTCTTGCAGTTCTTATAGCTGGTGGTACTAGTTTACCACTTCCCCTCAGATTGTAGCCATCACCTTCCCTCTCCATAAATAAGCCTTGTATGTTGGCTGGAAGAACATTTTTAATGCCTTTGAATAACAATTGAGCTGTGTAGAAATTCACCAAATCTAAAAATTTTAGTGTTTTGGCCTGCAAGAAGAGTGTATTTGTGTGTTCCAAATAATCCGTCTTATGGATGATTCGTAGTGCACGCTTTTGAAGTCTTACCAGTGGGTGTAGTGCACTCTTATAATTGTTGCCCCATACTTCTATTACATAAGTAAAATATGTGTGGCATGGTGGGGAGTTGCACTCCCCTCCACTTGAGGCAGTGTGGCTTCTAATTACTGGGCGTCTATAAATATCCCTGCTCCGCCCTTCCTCTTCCTCTTCCTCCTTCATGGGACTGACAGACATGTGGCTGCTGTCCTAACAGCGTGTCTGTGCAGGATAGTGTTTGGCCTCCCACAAAGGTACGCATGTCCTGTTTCTCTTTAGTCCGCTTAGAGCAGTGTATTTACCCCAGCCCTGCGTTTCACAGCTGTGAATTGACTGGGAGCTGGACTGCCCTGGAGTCTGTGTGGGAGCGGTGTGTTTCCTGCAGCCGCCGCCACTGCTGTATCGGGCTGTGTATGCTCTCCTTCATGCTGCCAGGTGTGCCAATCCCTCCTCAGTAGGGAACAATGATTTATTGTTTAGATTAATTTCATTATTTTGGTGTGATTTCATGGTTTGTTTTACAGTGGTGCAGTCATCGGCTGCAGTTGACCCCAGGCTTTACTGCTGTTTTGGCTCTCCTTCTTTGGATGTGCTTGACACCTGCTCGTCGCACCACGGCCTCCTCAGTACACCCTGCTGCCCTAGGGCCTGATGGACCACCCAGGCTCCTTGAGAAGTGTGGCTCTCCTGCATCGAGCCTAGGAGCTTGGGCATGCGCCGTGCTCGGGCATTTTTAGAAATGCAGACGCACTTTTCTTTCTGATTTTCTTCTTTTTTTCCTTCTTCTGTTCGATTGCGTTTAATAGTGATTACGTTGCTCTATTGTTTCCTGTTCTATCTCTTTGGTTCTTGTTATTTTGTAATGATTTCTGTTTTTTTTCATTTCGTATGAATTACTTTGTTCCTCTTTTCGTTTGAATATTTAGGTATTGGGTTTTTGGTTTCGGGGTATGAGGGCTGCCATCATTTTGTGAGTTTAATTGTTGATTTTCTTTTCTTTTGACAGGTGCTGGGGGCCCCAGAGCGGCAGCGGTTCCCTGGTGGTGGTTCCGTTTTCACTTTTTGGTTTGCTGTGTCACGGGTGCTGTGTGTTTTTGGATCCTCCCCCTTTCTGTTACCGCTGTCGTGGTAAGCCCCAGCCCTGTCCAGTTTGGTTTTGTTTGGCAGGCCTCAAACCCCATTTATTTTGAGTTAGTCTGTTGATTTTAACATTAGGAATTTAATAAAGTTTGTTTTAATTTGAACTCATGTCTCCCGTCCCAGTGAATCCTTTGAACCTGCGGGCCCTTGTTTTTTTGGTTTAATTTGGTTTAGCATTTGAGATCCTGGGGTGCAAGCCCCCAGGTGGCGTTGTCTTTGATTTGGTTGAGTTTTGGTTATCCCCCCCATTCATTCTGCCACATTCTGGCGTTGTCGGCAGGATTCACAATTAAAGGACGGAGACGTGATTTCAACTTTAAAATATATGTATTTATATTTAAAAGTCTTAATTGTGTTTTAATCATTGTCTGATTTGTGTTGGAGCCAAAACAGCAGCACTGCCTTGGAGGATCACCCATTCATTTAACCATTGTCATTTTTTTTGGTTATTGTTCTGTTAGAGGCACCTAATTGAGGTGGGGTTGTCTGTCGGTATGGAGGAGGAAGTGCAGCAGCTCCGAGAGCTTGTGCAGCAGCTGAAGGCGGACAACGAGCGTCTGCGTGGGGAGCGTGCTGCGTCTCACTCGGACCCCAATGGGGCAGCGTCAGCCTCCGCAAATCCAGCTGGTAGTTCACCTGCTGTTGTGGCGGAGCGGCTGGTGGTTATACCAAGGGATCGCAGGTGTCCCATGTTTAACGGTAGATCAGGTATAGGTGTAGCTGAGTGGATTGAAGAGATACAGGCATGCGTGCGAACTCGCCACCTTTCTGTTGCTGATCAGGCCCTTTTCATTGTTGACCATTTGGAGGGGGAGGCACGGGAGGAGATAAGGTTTCGACCGAGGGTGGAGCGTGACGACCCGGCCCGCATTTTTTCCATCTTGCGGGAGTTGTACGGCCACACGCACTCTTATGTCACTCTACAGCAGGCTTTCTTTGCAAGGCAACAACAGGAAGGTGAGACCTTGCAGGAGTTTTCATTAGCCTTGCTGGCCTTAATGCAGAACATTAAGCAGTGTGCACCTGATGGGATGCCAAACTCTGAAGTTTTACTTCGAGACCAGTTTGTGGAACATGTCCTCGACAGTTCCTTGCGCCGGGAACTGAAGCAGATGGTCCGGCGTCAGCCCACCGCTTCGTTGCTGGAGGTGCGTATGGAGGCTATTAGATGGGAGCGAGAGGGTCTTCCTGGCGGTTCGCGTGGCCGGAGTTACTCTCTACCATCTACACATGGTCTTCAGTTCAGAGTTCAGGGTGGTTCCGTTTCACCTCCTGTAGCTGCTTCCCAGGGTCCTAGCTTAACTGAGCTGATGGACCTTCTGAAGAAACAACAAGAGCAGCTTAACACCCTTACCCGCACAGTAGATGCCTTGCAGGCCCCTCGACCCCAAGGTCGGATGACACGTAATAACCCTGTGATTTGTCGCCGGTGTCAGCAACCGGGACATTTTGCTCGTGAGTGTGATGGTGAACGCGTCTCTTCCCACGCTCGTGCCCACTCTGTTACAGGACTAGTCTCCAGCCCCTCCAGACCTGCCTCGTCCACTCAGCAGCCGGAAAACTGAAACCCGCTGAGTCACTGAGCCATGGCCCAGTGGGGGAATTTGCAGGCTCCATAGATGGTAAGGCTGTTGATCTGATGTCTTCCTGTCCAAAGATTGATGTCTCGATAGGGGGAGTTTCCGTTTCTTGTCTGGTGGACACTGGGTCCATGGTTTCCACCATAACTGAGCAGTTCTTTATGGAGCAGTTTGCCCCTTGGGGCCATGACCGCCTCCAGTGTTGTCACTGGCTGCAGCTGCGAGCGGCTAATGGGCTCGCTATACCCTACATGGGTTACCTGGAGCTAGATGTGGAACTGTGTGGCAAGGTTATCCCCCGTTGTGGTATTTTGGTGGTTAGGGACCCCCCAGCCCCAGTGTCTTCATCCCCAGGGATCCTTGGGATGAATATCATCCGCCGTTGTTACAAAGAACTCTTTGGCGAGTATGGTGATTCTCTGTTTGATGCCCCACTGTTATTAGATGTTCCCCGCCCAGTCCGTGAGGCCCTCCAACAGTGTCACGAGGTTGCAGGCCAGGCTCAGATAACCCTTAGTGGTACCGTCAAGGTCCAGGGAAGACGTGTGGTGCGCATACCTGGTGGGTTCATGAGACTGGTGACTTGTACGTGCCCGGAGCAGTTTGCTGGTCGGGATGCCCTGTTTGAACCCGCTGAGTCAGGCCTACCAGCAGGGTTATTGGCATCTCCGAGCCTGATTCAGGTGGTCAGGGGTACCGCTTATGTCCCTGTGGTCAATGTGGGAACTACGGAGGTCCTTCTCTACCCACGCACCAGTCTCGGCACTTTAAGTAGTGCACAGGTCATTAGTCTCCCGGCGGGGGTCACTGAGTTGACGTCGTCCACTGCCATGGTATCCTCCCAGGTGGTGTCTGATCCTGTCCTGGACATGGTGGAGGCATTGGATTTGTCGGCATTAAGTGAGGGACAGCAGTCTGAGGTGAGAACCCTTTTTCAAAAATATAGTTCAGTCTTCTCTGCTCATGAGGGCGATTTAGGCTGTACTAACCTCATCTCTCACGACATCCCTCTTCTTGATGATATCCCCCTCAGACAGCGATACCGAAGAATCCCTCCATCCGAGTATGAGGAAGTGAGGGCCCATATCAGTCAGCTCCTTGAGTCCCAGGTGATCAGGGAAAGCAGCAGTCCATATGCCTCCCCTATTGTCCTGGTTCGAAAGAAAGATGGAACCCTGCGGTTGTGTGTTGACTACAGGCTCCTCAATCAGAAGACCAGGAAGGATGCATTTCCCCTTCCCCGTATTGAGGAGAGTTTAGATGCACTCTCCGGGGCCCGCTGGTTTTCTACGATCGATTTGGCTAGTGGGTACAACCAGGTCCCAGTCACCGAACAGGACAAGCCCAAGACTGCATTCTGCACACCCTTCGGCTTGTTCGAGTGGAACAGGATGCCGTTTGGGTTATGCAATGCACCAAGCACCTTCCAGCGCCTGATGCAGAGGATGTTTGGGGATCAACAATGCCAGTCCCTCCTTTTGTATCTGGATGACATTGTTGTGTTTTCTTCCTCTGTCTCACAGCATCTGCAGAGGCTCGAAGTTGTTCTGGGTCGTCTTCAGAAAGAGGGACTGAAGGCAAAGCTTGAGAAGTGCTCTTTCTTTCAGAAAGAAGTGAAATACTTGGGCCATGTGATCTCTAGCCAGGGAGTGTCCACCGATCCGGACAAGATCAAGGCTGTGGCCCAGTGGCAGCGCCCCCAGAATGTTTCAGAGCTACGCTCCTTTCTGGGCTTTGCCAGCTACTATCGGCGTTTTGTGGAGGGATTTGCCCACCTGGCTGGCCCCCTCCATAAGCTGGTTGCTGAGCTGGTGGGTACGAAATCCAAAAAGGGCTCAGGGAAGCACCTGGGTGCCTCCTGGACCTCTCAGTGTGAGGAGAGTTTTGAGGCCATTAAGGCGCGACTGGTCTCAGCCCCGGTTTTAGCCTATGCCGACTTCTCCCGTCCCTTTATATTGGAGGTTGACGCTAGCTACAGCGGCCTTGGGGCAGTCCTTTCCCAGGACTTGGAGGATGGGGTACGCCCAGTGGCATATGCTAGCCGGGGCCTCCGACCCACCGAGCGCAACATGGAGAATTACAGCTCCATGAAACTTGAATTCCTGGCTCTTAAGTGGGCCATGACGGAGAAGTTCAGGGAGTATTTACTGGGACACAAGTGCATTGTCTTTACAGATAATAACCCGTTGAGCTACCTCCACACCGCTAAGCTCGGGGCCACAGAACATCGGTGGGCTGCTCAGCTTGCAGCATTTGATTTTGAAGTCAAGTACCGGTCAGGCCGAAGTAACAGGAATGCTGATGCCCTTTCCCGGCAGTACACCTCTGGTGCGACTTCAGTTGAACACGCTGTGCCTGGAACATCTGTCCCTGTGGCCCTCCAACAGACTTTGCAACTTGCCCCTCCCACTGGGGTAACCCAGTCCCTGGTATCCGTCCTCCCAGGGCATTCTCCCTCTGACCTTTGCTCTTTGCAGGAAACTGACCCCCTTCTGGCGGCGGTCCTGGTGTTTTGGAGGAGACGTGCCCAGCCCTCCCGAGCTGAACGCCAGCAGCTTTCAAGACCAGCGGTAGCACTGTTGCGTCAGTGGGACCGCTTGGTGGAGAAGGAGGGGGTTCTCTACCGTCGATTCTTCCACCCAGATGGGGGTGAAGAAGGTCTTCAGCTGCTCCTACCTGCTGTCCTTAAGGAGGAAACCCTGAGGCAGCTCCATGATGAACATGGCCATCAAGGCATCGAGAGGACCTCTGAGTTGGTTCGGGAACGCTGCTACTGGCCCAACATGACCACTGATATAAAACAGTGGGTCCAGGGGTGTGAGCGTTGCCAAGTTGCAAAAGACTCGGACCTGGTGCCTCACAGCTTTATGGGTCATTTACTGGCGTCCAGGCCCAATGAAATTGTGGCCATGGACTTTACAGTCTTGGAACCATCTCGAAATGGCTTGGAAAACGTCCTGGTGTTGACCGACGTCTTCAGCAAGTACACTGTGGCCGTCCCCACTCGAGACCAACGGGCTTCCACTGTAGCCCAGGTATTGGTCAAGGAGTGGTTCTTTAGACTGGGGGTTCCTAGTCGTATTCACTCAGACCAGGGGAAGAGCTTTGAGAATTCCATTATTCAGCATCTCTGTAGCCTGTACGAGGTTTCAAAATCCCGCACCACACCCTATCATCCTGCAGGCAATGGGCAATGTGAAAGGTTTAACAGAACGCTCCACAACCTCCTGCGCACACTCCCGACTTCACGGAAGCGTGACTGGGCTTCTTGTCTTCCACAGGTTCTGTTCTGTTACAACTCCACCCCGCATCAGGGCACTGGGGAGTCCCCCTTTTTCCTGATGTTTGGACGTGAGCCGCGGCTCCCTGTAGACTTTCTCCTAGGTCGCGTTCGTGATCCAGTTCCAGGAGAGGTCCAAGACTGGGTGGCTGAGCATCAGGCCAGGTTAAGGTTAGCCTTTGAGGGTGCTCACGAACGCTTGTCTGCTGCTGCTAGTCGCCGGAAGGAGCGACATGACCAACGCGTTCGTGATGCCCCACTGAGTGTTGGCCAGCTGGTCTACCTGCGGGATCATGGTGTCAGAGGTCGTCATAAGATCCAGGATGTCTGGAACTCTGCGGTCTACCAAATTGTGCGGGCACCTGTGGAAGGGCCTGTTTATTCTGTTGCCCCAGTGGATGACCTCCAGAGAGTGCGCCAGGTCCACCGAGACATGATCAAGCCCCAGGTCAGGTCAGGACCCCCGGCTGACCCTTCCCGGGTCCTGCCTCCACCTGCACCAGTCCAGTCGGACAGTGAGTCCGCTGAGGAAGATCTATGGCTCCTGGTGCGAGGAAACCCCCTGTCACCTACCAGAGCAGCTCCTAGTGTTGCGCCCGCTTCTGCCATTTCACCTGTTGTCGCCTTGGAGCCTCAGGCTGTGGACTGTGCATCTGGCGCACAGGCAGACACAGCCGAGTGGGCTCAGCCTCCTCTGCTGGATGCTCAACCTGGGCCCAATCGGCAGACCTTGCGCCGGACTGGTCGCTCTACTGCTGGTCGACATCCCAATGTGCACCATCTTCCCCGGTCTGCAGGGCAGGCAGATCGTGTACCAGATGGCCCTCAGCCATCTGCGTCCAATGCACAGACAGCTGTGTTCAGACCCTGGTGTTAGCCCCTTTCCCTTGGTCAGTCGTCGGGACGACGACACAAACTCCGGGGGTAGATGTGGCATGGTGGGGAGTTGCACTCCCCTCCACTTGAGGCAGTGTGGCTTCTAATTACTGGGCGTCTATAAATATCCCTGCTCCGCCCTTCCTCTTCCTCTTCCTCCTTCATGGGACTGACAGACATGTGGCTGCTGTCCTAACAGCGTGTCTGTGCAGGATAGTGTTTGGCCTCCCACAAAGGTACGCATGTCCTGTTTCTCTTTAGTCCGCTTAGAGCAGTGTATTTACCCCAGCCCTGCGTTTCACAGCTGTGAATTGACTGGGAGCTGGACTGCCCTGGAGTCTGTGTGGGAGCGGTGTGTTTCCTGCAGCCGCCGCCACTGCTGTATCGGGCTGTGTATGCTCTCCTTCATGCTGCCAGGTGTGCCAATCCCTCCTCAGTAGGGAACAATGATTTATTGTTTAGATTAATTTCATTATTTTGGTGTGATTTCATGGTTTGTTTTACAGTGGTGCAGTCATCGGCTGCAGTTGACCCCAGGCTTTACTGCTGTTTTGGCTCTCCTTCTTTGGATGTGCTTGACACCTGCTCGTCGCACCACGGCCTCCTCAGTACACCCTGCTGCCCTAGGGCCTGATGGACCACCCAGGCTCCTTGAGAAGTGTGGCTCTCCTGCATCGAGCCTAGGAGCTTGGGCATGCGCCGTGCTCGGGCATTTTTAGAAATGCAGACGCACTTTTCTTTCTGATTTTCTTCTTTTTTTCCTTCTTCTGTTCGATTGCGTTTAATAGTGATTACGTTGCTCTATTGTTTCCTGTTCTATCTCTTTGGTTCTTGTTATTTTGTAATGATTTCTGTTTTTTTCATTTCGTATGAATTACTTTGTTCCTCTTTTCGTTTGAATATTTAGGTATTGGGTTTTTGGTTTCGGGGTATGAGGGCTGCCATCATTTTGTGAGTTTAATTGTTGATTTTCTTTTCTTTTGACAGGTGCTGGGGGCCCCAGAGCGGCAGCGGTTCCCTGGTGGTGGTTCCGTTTTCACTTTTTGGTTTGCTGTGTCACGGGTGCTGTGTGTTTTTGGATCCTCCCCCTTTCTGTTACCGCTGTCGTGGTAAGCCCCAGCCCTGTCCAGTTTGGTTTTGTTTGGCAGGCCTCAAACCCCATTTATTTTGAGTTAGTCTGTTGATTTTAACATTAGGAATTTAATAAAGTTTGTTTTAATTTGAACTCATGTCTCCCGTCCCAGTGAATCCTTTGAACCTGCGGGCCCTTGTTTTTTTGGTTTAATTTGGTTTAGCATTTGAGATCCTGGGGTGCAAGCCCCCAGGTGGCGTTGTCTTTGATTTGGTTGAGTTTTGGTTATCCCCCCCATTCATTCTGCCACATTCGGAAAAACAAGACTAAAGTAAAGAATATAGAGATCATTATAGTTCAGTACCCACTTTGCTTTGTTGATTATTGATATGTTTTTTGACACTTTCTTTTGAGTGTAATTAATATGAGCTTTCCAATTTAAGTACTCATCTATTATTACTCCTAAAAATTTAATTTCAGTTACTTTTTCTATAATTGTATTATCAATGGTTATATTCATATTTGTGCTTTCCTTAAAGTTACCAAACATCATAACTTTTGTTTTTTCCAGATTAAGTGATAGCTTATTATTATCCATCCATATTTTTATATTGGCTAATTCCTTGTTAACACAGTTTATAGCTTCACTACAGCTTTCATTTGAATAGAAAATGTTTATATCATCTGCAAATAAAATCAGTTTCAGTAGTGTAGATACCTTAAATATATCATTTATATACAGATTGAATAATTTTGGACCCAATATGGAACACTGCGGTACTCCACATGTAATGTATTTTTGTGTTGATTTGTACTTACCCATCTTTACAAGTTGAAAAAGAAAAAGAAAAGATGAACCTGGACCAGACTGTCCAGGGTCTTTATCAGGTGGGATGTTTGTGCCACTGGTCTGTAAAATCAGTGCATCTGTCTGTCTGTCCCATCTTCAACAGATGCATTTATATTATATAAATGTATATTATATTATTATATTATTATATTATTATTTATAAGGTGAACATTTATATTTTTTTTCTCACACTGCTTTCTTTGTGATCTTCCCTTTGTGGAAATTAGAGATATTTTCAAATAGTCATTTATTTATTGTACAAAATATTCTTGAATAAATTATTAATGTTTAATGTAAACACTTCGTGACATAAATGAATTGAATTCTAAATCAGTTATTTTTTAAACTTAAAAAAATGCAATACTCCCCAAAAGTAAGATTGTTTTTACGTCTCTCTATGAACTTTGGCGCCCCCTGTCAGGATCAGGTCCACCAGGTTGGGAATTACTGTTTCAGGACATTTGACTTAAGTTGAGTTTTCCTTAGTGGTTAATGTACATTGTGATTTAATGATTGTGTTTAGACTTTATGTTTTCTGTGTTGCACCTCAGATTATTTGCATGTGTCTCTTGTTTTAAGGACCAAATTCAGATTTATCTGCTCCTCCTCCACCATCGTGTCCTAATCTGTTTTCCTGAGCTTGTGGGGGTCTCGGCGCTGCGTTCAGTCAGTCCAGAGTAAATGGAAATACAGATGAATACAGACGCTTTGTTGTATCTCGTAGATTCTCATTGAAACGCTCCTGTGAGCAGGTGATGTTTCTCATGGTGTGATTCTACAGGACTTCAGTCAGAGTCTGTCTGCTCCATTGAGGGTTCTTTCAGGCTCCAGAGTCACATTTAGTGAGGTATTCATCAGATTCCAGAGCGGCATTTAGCTGATGATCCTGTGATTGTCCCAGGAGCTTGACAATAAAACTAAACACAGGAAAGAATCATTATGTGCAACAATGTGCTTCTAAAAGTAGAACGGGAGGCAGCTTCCCTCTGTGTGTGTGTGTGTGTGTGTGTGTGTGTGTGTGTGTGTGTGTGTGTGTGTGTGTGTGTGTGTGTGTGTGTGTGTGTATGTGTGTGTGTGTGTGTGTGTAACCCCACAGTGAGTTCCAACTCAGGTCACTGCAGAGCATTTTCTCAGTTAACCTGCTGAGAAACGTAAACTCCTGCAGAGGGTCCGTAACTTGTATCTTTGTCTCCCCTGAATGTGAAACTCTGTGGCTTTTGTCAGAATTTTATTTGAATGTGAAGAGCATGGAGGCTGATGGAGCTGAATTGAATTGAATTGATCTGTGTCCCTTCTTCCAAACAGTCATTAGCTATTAACACTATTGGAAATAACATGGTGACACTTTACAGTGTAACACCAGAGCTGCAGAACCTTCTAGAACTTGTGTCCCCGTCCTCCCTGAGCCATGGGAACACTGTCTCTGTCACTATAGAGTCCCGCCCACCATAAACCAGAGATATAATCTCTCTATTCCTGGAAAACCTCAGTCCCTCCATCCTTTTTATTTTTCGGCTATCTCTGAACAGTCGGCCTGAAAAATTCTAAATTCTCACCTTTCTGCTGAAGTTGTGGCTCCTGTTGGAGGTTTTTACTGCAACAATCTCCTGAGAACCCTGTTTCTCACATTGCAGCACAATTCCAAAAACGCCTTTTGCTATAACTCTCAAGCCCATAAAGTTGGAGGGAAGTGGAAAATGCTGTTCTTCGTCCTGATAGCAGGCGAAGAGCAAGACTGTGTCGATTCTCTGCTTGATCCTTGAAAGACAAAAAAAAAAAAAAAATCAGAGCAGAAACTTGGGAATTGAAAAGATGATGATTTGTTAAAATATTGCACAATATTGCCTCGTCTTCAGGACCGGTTCAGGCCTGCAGACCACAGGTTTGACTCCTCTGATCACAATCTTTCCACCAAATGAAACTTGAACGGTGACTTCCTGAACATTCGGAGCTTTACCGCCTCTCCGGTTGGGAACCTCGGGTGTGTGTAGCATCACTGCACCACAGGATATAAAGTCTTCAACACGGTCTGAATGTCGGCCAATTTACACAAAGAGTGCAAACATGCTGTCAGCTCTCATTCAGCCATGTGCTACAATGCTGCCCCCTGCTGCTGGAAGAGTGGATCTGCTTCATCTAGGGTGGCATCCCAGCTCACCATGAGTGGAGGCTGAATTTTTTTTTTTTTTTTTTTTTTCTCTGAGGAATCTTCAGGAAGTCCCAGCATGCACATTAATGCACACATCAGTCTACATGTTGGTTTATGAATTAGTTTCTATCAGTTTATATTTTAGTCTCCTTATTTTTTTTTCAGAAGTCTACATATCAGACTGTAGACCAGGGAGGCATCCCAGCTAACCTTCCTGGTTCATACTTGTCCCCATACTGTTCCCTCTAGTCCCTCTCAGGACCAGTAGGGACCAGGAGGGAAGTCCACATGCAGTCACTTCAGCAGCAGGCGACACTCTGAACTCTAATCCAGCTGAGATCTGCTGAGTGAAAATGATCTTCACCAGCATGTCGGCCCACACCTCATGGTCTCATGTGGATAACGTCCCAGGATGCACTCTGTCAGGACTCCCTCCCACCCCTCGCTACTGTGGCCCTTTGGAGCCCTGTTGTCCCTGGTTCCCAAGTCTCCACAGGGATTAATCCCTGAACCACAGGTGTGATAATCCGCGGGACTGACGAGGTCCGGGCCCCAGTCTGCTTTGATCACAGGGAACAATGAGCATGTTGGTCCACAAACCGAGCCGGGGCCGGCCGCACCAAACAAAGCACGCTTGTTCCTCACAGCGCACAATGCGGCAGGACGGAGAGGCTGAAGTGGTGGAAAGACACGTCTGTGTCTCCACTCTCACTGGTCAAACATCGGGACGTTGTGTTGGAGCTGAAGAAGAGCTGGAGGAGCAAAGTGAGTGAAAATGACCTCATGGAAGCATGTTGAGAAACACACAAACACACAAACACACACGACTGTTTGTCTGCTTCACACACTGATTGACCAGGAGCCTGTAAACCCTGCGTGATTCCCATCATGCAGCTCCAGCAGGATTCAAACTAAACCTGGTTTATATGAGACAGACCTGCTGGAAGCTTCAGAGTTTCCAGGCTCATTTATTCTTCATGTGTTCACCGGATTGAGATTTTTACTGAATTCTCCAAACTTTGATTTCATTCTGAATATGAATGGCTGACTCGGTTCAGTGTTGTTAGTATAACACACGTTTATTTCCTCTTCCTTTAGACTGAAACTTAAAAAAGAAGTCATGTGCTGAGAATAGCTACCTCACTACTGATAGGCTTTTAGTGCTGAAAGCTCACATTTTTAAACCTGAAAGAAATGGAGAAGTAATGTTGGTATTTTTAGATTGCACGGTCTAAACTCGTCCAACACTGCAGCTATCAGGACGTCTTCCTGGTCTGAGTGTTTTGTTTTGACTAAACGTGATCCAAAGGAGGACAGACCATGTACCGGTGACAAGGCCCTGTGTTCGCCAAGACCGCCACTGCCTCAAGGAACAAGAAATTCAAGTCTGAAGTACAACACCATAATGCCAGCATAATCCCATAATACAAAGTTCTCTCTCTGAGAATGGATGTGATGCTTGTTCTGGGATTCAACCTTTAACTGACTTGTTCCTCTGCAAATACTGAGTCATGCAGCAAGAGGAGCCTCTTTAGAAACACAGTAACTCCTGCCTGCTTTCATACGAGACCTGGGATAGACTTCAAATCCAAACCAAGAGAGATCCTGGAGATGCTTCCCAGCAGGTTCTGTCTTCAGCTTCCCTTCGTTGTTCCGGTCATACAGTGTTTACTGAAGACCACAGTCTGCTGTCCTGAACACGCTTTCATTCCAACAGAACAAAAGACATCGTGCATGCAGACTATGTGCAGTGACATGATGAAACGTAGAGTTGTGTTGTGTTTTAACCCCAAAGGGGCATCGAATGGGATCTGATCATGTGACACAGTGTTTACAGAGGAAAGGGTGAGAAGGTATTGTGGGATGAAACTGGACTCTGATCTGTGAGGCTGGTGTGCGGTTCCAACACAACGTGCCAGCAGAGACTGACACACGATGCCATGAAACCAGTGGAACAACTCAAGATACCATCCGGAGTGACCTCACAATGTAATCTGATTACTTTCTATGAAGGATTGAAGAAATCCTAGAGCACAATGTGGATTAGGTTCATCTATCCATCCGTTGAAGTTGGGCTGCAGCAGGTAGGCCCGCGAAGATGACTTGAAAATGAAGGAGGGGTTGTTGGGACCACCGGGGGGCAGTCTTCACCAGCTGATGCTGGGTGAACTGGCCCTCGGCTCTCTGGCTCCCACCTGAAGCCCCTCTGGAGGCCACACACACACACATGCACACACGTGCACGTACACACAGAACTTAGTACTAATATACTCTCCCAGTTTCCCTGTCAAGTTGTGTTTCACACTGCCAGCGTCACCCACTGTGTCCCAGTCTGAGCTTCTCCCTTTGATTCACACACACACACACACACACACACACACTCACACGCACATACACAAACACACACGCACAGTGATGCTTCTTCAGATTAAATGCAGAACACATGTGTTCTACATCAAAGCGTGGCCAGCTGTGTGTTCAGCAACAATCACACAAGATGCAATGAAAGTCAACACATGTACACACACACACACACACACACACACACACACACACACACACACACACACACACACACACACACACACACACACACACTCACACTCCCAGCGGTGTTTTTGTTATCACCCACAGTTAAAAAGTCGGGGTAAAACCTCAGATTGTGCTG
The DNA here is from genome assembly GCF_902148845.1 of Salarias fasciatus. Lineage (NCBI taxonomy): Eukaryota > Metazoa > Chordata > Actinopteri > Blenniiformes > Blenniidae > Salarias > Salarias fasciatus. The sequence goes on along the minus strand of NC_043760.1, from coordinate 8,359,106 downwards.
CATCACAGCGATCTTTCAGCCCTTGAATGATTAAAAAGGACTTAAATGCAGACTGGTGCGCCCCATCGCAGGGCAGTGGGGGAGCTGGGGCCTCGGTATGAAGAAGCTGAATAGAGTCTGGTTAGCTGCTGGTTAAGAACGTGGGTAAGCTGACACCCCCACCCCCCCACCCCCTCCACCCTCTCCCCTAAACTCCTCTGTCCTACAGCAAAAAGCTGCCGTACTGACTCAGAGGTCATCCTGCTGTGATCCAGACCTCCCGTCTCCTCCTCGGACACCCCCCCTCCCCCGCCCCCTCCCTCCCCACTCCGTGTGGTGTCACAAGGCCAAATCGATGCAGCTGACCCCGCTTTTCTTCAGCGTATGAACTCTGCCCCCGGTCTAACAAAGCCAGAAAGAGAAAGAAAACACTCCTTCTTCAGAGTGTTTTCAGTTTCCATGCTGGACAAACAGAGCCCGGCGGCCTCTTCGGGGGTCCCGGAGTGGGCAGTGTGTACCGAGGTATTGAGATGGATGGAGCAGGACGTCCCAAAGTGTGTGTGAGAGGGTGTATGTTGCATGCATCATGCGCTGCAGGCGAAGCCCGGTGTGGTTTCCACCGACTGAGCGGCCTCGAACCTGGGACGCAAGAGAGGTTTGCCTTCAGGGCCTTTCAGCAACTTTCTCTCACTGAATTCCAGCTCTTGTTCACGGACTTTAACCCTTTCTGGCAGGAGGCCCAACCTTAAAAAGAATGCCCTGAAGGTGAACTTCTCTACACATTAACACTTTCCAAAGCACACTGATGAAGCAACGGGCACAGACTTTTAGAGACCGCCAGTTTTACATCAAGTTACTGCAAATCATTTCTATTTATCAGTTACTTGAAAAGTAATGGTTGAGCTGTCAACACTGTGTGGGTCGATCTAATAATGATTTCATTCATTAGGTTCAGCTGAAGTTTCATCAGTCAGTGAAAGGAAGATGCTCTATAATCTGGATGTTATGGTCTGTACAGACGGTGCGATATTCTGCTTTCCCAGACGAAAGATAACGACTGTGAGAGAATCGTGGCGATATCTTTGGCCTTAGTTCTAAATCCAAGGTCCTACGTCACCCTGCGAAACCGGGTCAAGGAGGCCGACGTCGTCTGCGACCAAAGATCAGCTTCTGACAGTGTCAGAAATTTGGGGCGATCGTGGGACTGCTGCTGCGACTCATGGCAATGTTTGTTATGTCTACATGTCGTGTGTTTTGTTTGAAAATAACAGTCAGTAAATGCTAACGACATGCAAAGCTAATGTAAAATTCTAGCAAATGCTAACAAGTGCTTACTTCAGCTTCCCTTTGCAAAATTAGCATTTCAAATTTGCTTCGCTTTCAGACTGACGACCGCATCCATATTCTCCTCCTTCTCCATTTCCCTCCAAATGCACAAATGTCTCAAAGGCGAGTGCTGCGAGCATCTTTCGACTTCATCGTGTTTGCACAGAGCAAACTTTACATCATGAGAAAGATTTTTAGATCCATGTGGCAAGTTGTGAACTTATCAGATATTTAAGATCGCAGTCTGTACAGGCCATTGGAGGAAGTTGCTCTGGAATCTGGATGTTAGCTGTCAGTGTTAAACAATTAGCATTATCGCTAAAGCAACTAATTGAAACTCTATTAGGTGGTAGAAAACAGGGGAAAAACAGATTGTTTTTTTCATTTTGAGTAAAGTGGTCATGTTCCTGATCAGTCCTCGCTCCGACGCGATGTGGAAACCCGTCTTCCTCCTTTCTCAGCCTCTCCCTCCTGCTCACACTGCAGGAGACTCTGAGAAGGAGTTTGTCAGTTCCCATCACCGAGGAGCTGGGAGCCGCGACAGGCTTCATTCCCACCTGAACCCTGCAGGGAAGGAAGAGGAAACCGACAAGCGGGAAACACGCCGCTGACATGTGGGAACAGAAGTCCTGCAGCAGGAGGGGAGTTTTTGAAGTGAGGGACTCGCCACAGTCAGAAAACTGTGAAAAGAAAACTTACCAAGGTCCCTTTTGAAACATCTACATCGAAACTTTCCTTATTAATCTGAACATGCTTACAGTTTAACAGACCTGCTGTAGAGCAGCATCCCCACAGCCTGATGCTGCCACCACCATGCTTTCACAGCACAACAAATATTTCTACTTCTTGGATGGATTAGAATGTGAATAAAATTATTTACACATAAAAAAAAGAAAGACTAGCCTCTTTAAGTAGCGTCTGTTATTGTTACTACAGCTAATTTCAAAACATCATGTTTTTTTTTCCATCACATGAAAAACAGGGTGGGATAAAATAAGTGGGAAGTTTTCCTTCTTCCCACTCCTTTTCGAGCGTTACATATCTCATGTCTAACATAAAGTCGTATTGTCTACTCCTGTGAATTGACTATTTTCAGAAAAATATTGTTCTCACAAAAAAATGAAATTAATTAAATAAGTAATTAATTCATTCAACATTTTAATGATAATAAAAATTATATTATAAGATAAGGTGTAGTACAATATAAAGGCTGCAGTTTTATTGGTTAGATTATTCAGAGCCCCTGCATGTGTGTGTATTTGTGTGTGTGCGTGTGTGTGTGTGTGTGTGAGAGAGAGAGAGAGAGAGAGAGAGAGAGAGAGAGAGAGAGAGAGAGAGAGAGAAAATATAAGTGAAAGTAGGTAGGAGGAAAACTGAATGACAAAAAAAGAATAAAAATTACCGTAATGTCAAAAAGTCTTTTTAAACGTGTGAGGCCATTAACTAGAACCAAAGCTGAGTTCTTTAAAATGTTTTTATAAATGTTTGCCATCCGATCCTTAGACAGACGGAGTCAAGACCAAGACCAGGACTTTAAAGGGATACTTCAACATTTTGTCAAATTGGCCCATTTAGCGCAATTCCTTAGTCATTTCGAACAGCATACTTACTTTTTTTGTGAGGGCGAGCTGTTGTTTATTAAGAGGTGAGTCGGGGAAGGTTTTCAGGACGGACACAATGGAAGTGAATGGTTATTTTTGTTCCCCCTCGTCAAATTCATCAAATACACAATCCAACAACCCCAAAACACTTTGGTGGACACGTTATAATCCGCACATTCACTACGCTGTGAAATATTAATGCAAAATTACCAGATTGAGTTGTTTATGCGAAGATTGCTAAGACGGAACTACTTACTAAACATGGCGTCTGGGCGTAGCGATTTCAAAAGAAAAAGTAGTTCCCAGTATTTGCTTCAGTGTCGTAACGCTACAATATTATTTGTTGGTGTTCCACAGCGTAGTGAATGTGCAGATTATAACATGTCCACCAAAGTGTTTTGGGGTTGTTGGATTTTGTATTTGATGAGTTTGACGAGGGGGAACAAAAATACCATCCACTTCCATTGTGTCCGCCCCGAAAACCTTCCCTGACGCACCTCTGAATAGACAACAGCTCACCCTCAGAAAAAAAGTAAGTATGCTGTTCGAAATGACTAAGGAATTACGCTAAATGGGCCAATTTGACAAAATGTTGAAGTATCCCTTTAAGAGTCCAGCCTGAAAGTACCTGAAAATGTGGTCTTGAGCACTACAACACTAGATCTGATCCTATAAACATAAAACAAAACCTAAAACCTCAAAGCGACCCGTTTTAAACAGGTGTAATGATCTCCAGCAGAGTCCTGGACCAATAAACATTTCAGTTCTGTTGAAAATGAGAAACAACCAAAGCAACTAAACACCACTAAAACAGCTTCTTAAGTGTTCACAACAGCAAGAACACTTCAAAACAGCAATAAAAAGGCCCATCCATCAATCTCCAGCGCTGTTTTTGCTTCTTCAGGGTCAAAAGACCTGAAGATACCCTACAAGGTCTGGACTCAAACTCTTGACCCTCTCTGTGGTTAGGAAGTGTGCGCTCCATTGCTCCACCGTGCAGCCTGCTGATCGCTGAAATAGTTAAAATGGCTAAAAAAAAAGCACAAATGAGGAAATCTGCTACGACGTGTAGAAGAGATGAAAACAGCTGAAAGAGCTAAACAGCTGTAACGACTAAAAAAAGCAACTCAAGCTGCAAAATGCTGCACAAGTTAGCAAAAAGAGTTTGTTGTCCGAGTTCTTAAAATTTAAAACATGTGACAGTTTGACATTTGTGTCATCTTCATTTTAAAGTTTGAACTTAAGGAAAGTGGACAAACTCAAATGTTTTACTCATAAATCTTTCAGAACTCTGATGAGAAAAAGAGGAAGACACACACACACACACACGCACACACTAAAACACCAATAAACGTGTGTTTTAGCACTCGCCCTGCGGAGGACCCAGGAAGCAGTAAATACCAGACAGTGTGTAATGTGCGTGTGTCTTTCTCTCTTTCTCTGAGTGTGTGTTTGGTTTCATCAATCCTGGAGCTCCATACAAATGAGGATTCTTCTGGAAAAACCCTGCGCTGCCTCTCAGTGGAGAAGAAGACCCCCGGAACAAGGTCATCTTCCCTCACATCACTGATAAAAAATGTTGGAATTGAAATCAGATGTTTGCTCTCTGATTAATCATCCAACATGAAAGAAGGTGTGAGACAATAAGCTGTGTGAGCAGGAGAGACATCAGCGATAGCTCGGCGAGGAGATCATCGATCACAGCAAATATTTGTTCAGTGAGTCTGCAGAGATCTCGGAAGGAGGAAACGCTGAGGCTCAGCACGCTTCAGGTCCAGCTCACACTGAATATTGAAGTTCTACAAACTGTAGAAGTCATCAGTTTTATACCACAGTGGAGCTGGAACAACATCATTCTCTTGTTTATTCCTAAATTTGTCTTATTTTTCTTAATATTGATACTATAGTTTCAATTCTTTTCAGGGGCGGGGCTTAGCTTCTGACACTTTTCACCTCAGAAATAATTTTTTTCTTTCAGGAATGTGATAATGTTTTGGAACATACCTTCTTTCTGGGATGGTTTTGATCATCTTCCATAGATCTGCGTGGCACAGAACAGGAAGTGAATGTTCTTTCAGCTTTTCACAACAAACCTCAGCTGTGAATCTCACAGGTTTGGATTTCTTTGTACTTGTTTTGTGGCCAAGACTGACAACGTCTCTTTTCAGTTCTTGAGCCAAATCTAATCAGCTTCAAGTCCTGGAGTGTCTGGGTGAACCAAAGTTCTCTTCTATAATATCAGACGTATATTTTACAGGCTGAAGTTTGTCCTGATTTGTTGACATTCCTCCAAAACGATCCTCCCCACAGATCTTCTTCTTCTTCTTCTTCCAGACAGATCTTCTTTACGCCTTCAGTCAGAACATTCTGTGTTTATGCAGACTGAGAATGATGGTGATGGTGTCACAAACCCACCAACACTCCGTCCTCTCATTCCTTCAATTAGTGATGCCAAGCATGAGGCCGAAACTGAAGGAGTCCTCTCCTCCTCCTCCTCCTCCTCCTCCTCCTCCTCCTCCTCCTCCTCCTCCTCTGCATTCCTCAGGAGGACACATTCCCCGGAGCTTTGTTAGCTTCACGTTGCCCCTCCGGTGAAGAGAGGAGAACATGGTAAAGTTAGGAGACGCTTCACTCTTTACGACACGTCTTCTTTTTCTCCGAGGGGCTAGGAGGTTTGAGAGGGGTCAGAGGTCACCGTGGAGTTTTTCTCTTCAAACTCTGCTGGTGTCACCCTGCAGGGTTGATAACAAAGAGGAAACTGCTCCAGGAGCATCACTTTAAAGTTCACTGTCACCCCTCCGCTGCTGGTGTTCGATGACTTTAAAGCACGAACAAATCTCTATTGTTTCTACTGAATTAAAACCCTCATGTGCATACGATGTCGCCCATGATGCTCTTCATCAATCATTCACAAAATCAAAAGCATTCTGTTTGTGTGATCAGTTCAGTACATCTAACAGAGGATCTTAGTAAATCAAGTCCTTTCAGAGGGCAGATTCATCTCACCAGGCAGTGCCAGAGAGAGTATTAGCATTAGAAAAGGAGTTAGCCTTAAGCCCTGCTAGCTCACTCATCCTCATCTTTGGTCTCAGAGCAAACTGAATCACTTCAAGTGAAGCTGGACAAAAGTCCTGGAAGATGTCTGGACCAGAAATCTGCTATCGGTCCTTCAGTTCATTCAGTCTGGTGGCATTTTCAACAACTGGAGCCAAAAATCACGGCACAAAGACTCCATGGGACCGAAAACGTCTCTGAGCATATCAGTCAAACGGGCTTCTCATATGCACCGTGCATTGTGGAGTATCATTAGTCTGACCTCCCACGTCCTCCGTCTCTCCACTCCATCCATTTCCCATTGTTCTGCTTTCTTGGCCGATGACTGTGCAGTGTGCATTAACATTCCTCAGACCAACACAAACACACTCTGCATGTACATGTGGTGGAGGGCACTGATAACAGTCTGCTTCTCAGGACGGACGGACACACACACACACACACACACACACAAACACACACGTCAGTTTAGGTTTATTCTGAAGATTGTCTCTGGGGATTGTACTTGTTCAGGTCGAGACTTTACAACAAATTAGAAAAACACAGCTACTTAATAATGAGCCCTCACATGCACCAATGCACACACACACACACACACACACACACACACACACACGCACTTTCTCCCCCAGACTGTGGGGAGTGCCGCTTTCCTCTTATCACGCCGGCCTCCAACATGAGCAGCTAGGTGAGAAACTGCTGTGTTTTCCTTCACTCCCCCTCAAAACTAAACACCCAGAAGTTTTCTCACAACATCAGGCGAGCATGTGAGAGCCGCCGGCAGAGAGTTCACAGGCCTCCGGCAGCCGGGGCATTGTTACCGGCCTCCCAGTTTGCCTTCACGTGTGGCTGGCGAGAGGCAGCTGCTCGCGGCTCTCATTCAAAATAAACCTGAACTCCGTCTGTCGCGAGGAAGAGCGACGAGCGACACCGCCGAGCCACTCCCTGATCTGAAACCACAGCGAATATCACCGCTACGATACCAGCAACACACGATACTGACACTGATAACATATCAATGCGTCACTGAAATCATACAGATGCAATCCCATGATACCAAATATTAAGATGCAAATACAATCCTGACACAACTGTACACATACCGTATTGATACGGTAGAGAGACAATGTCAATCCACAATCCATACAGACCCAATACCGCCGTAATCCTGAGACAATAAGACTATGATCGTGATGCCGTAGTGAGGCACATCAATCCCCACTGCTTCTTCTGCTCTCGACTTCTCTCCTCCATCCTCCTCCTACACCAGTCCTTTCTTCACGACCTTCAGCCTTCCGGTACTCCTGACAGCGCGTCTGCTTCCGTTTGATCACAGATGGAAAACTTCCCCGGCACCTGGCCCCGTCTCCAGATGGAGCTGAGAGGCGTTTGGATCAGCAGCAGCTCAGACGTCTACCTGAACCACGTGCCGGCTGCTGTCAGGGAACAAAGGCTGACATGACACATTATTTTGTGATTTGGAGGTGGAGAAGTGGTGCGATCCGTCAGTGGAGTTACAGGTGAGATGATGAGAGGTTCGCTGGTGTGACTCTCTGATGAAAGCTCTCCGTCTCATCTTTGGAAGTGTTTTACCTTCCAGTGGCGGGAGCTCCCACTAGTTAATAATAACTTTACAGTAAGTAAGGAGTAGAGCAGGAAACACTTTACACTCGTTACAAAAAGCTAAAAGACTCTAAATCTGATCAGTTAAGATCCTGCGTATTCCCAGGGACAGATAGATGAACAGGAACAGGTACAATAAAGAAAATATCGAAGAACAAAATCCGGTAATAAAAGTCCTGATGAGCCAGCAGAGGAAACGTCTCTCAGAACAAGAAGGGGAGCGTCTCTGCTGAAGGCTGAGCTGGTTTAAACTGGGTTTCCTGAAGGGTTTAAACAGATCCAATAATAAACAAGACGACATCGGACATTGTGAATCACATCGTGCATTATAGATGAGTTATTTGCATAGACTGCTTCTAGTGTTTTGTGCCATCTGGAAAACGCACCTTCCATATTCATGAAGGATATTTTCCTTCCTAATCAAGACAAGACTGATGACTTTTTGTCTCAAGTCGTCCACTTAGGTGCTTCTTTTTCCCCAGTCAGCAGAGTGCGGTTCTCGCTCCAGCTGTAAGGTCAGTTACCAGGTGCTACCTCAGTGCTTGTGCTGATGCTGTTGGTTGTTTTTGTAATGAAACCACACATACAATGGGGGAAATAAGTATTGAACGCATTAACTGTTTTGTCATTACATTTATTTCCAAAGATGCAATTCATGTGACATTTCTTCCAGACACTGGTATTAACTCAAATAATCCACACATGAAAAGAAATCACAACATTCAAATCCATAAATAGTGATTATGTGGAATTAAGTGCAATAACACAGGAAAAAAGTATTGAACACACCATGGGAAAGCTGTATAGTTTGTCAAGGAAAGGCACCATACCATCTCACACCTGAAAGTAATTAGTCTTTGTACTTCCTATAAGTGCAAACCAACATCAGCTGGGTTAGTGCTAATTGATGGCCCTATAAACAGGTTGTTTTTTCACCAAGTAGTCAAACAAGACACATCTCATGATGGGTAAAAGCAAGGAGCTCTCTCAAGACCTTCGCACCCTGATTGTTGCTCAGCATCAGAATGGAACTGGTTACAGACTTATCTCAAAGAATCTGAGTATTCCAGTAAGCACCGTTGGGGCCATTATCCGCAAGTGGAAGAAGCATCACCTTATCATCAACAGGCCGCGCACAGGAGCTCCTCGCAAGATTTCTGACCAGGGAGTCAGAAAGATGGTCAGAAGAGTTCTCAAAGAGCCAAGGACCACCCGGAAAGCACTCCAGCAAGACATGGAGGCAGCAGGTACAAGTGTTACAGAGAAAACGATAGGCAATGCACTCCACCGCCATGGCCTCTATGGACGCTCAGCCCGCAAGACTCCGTTCCTCAAAAAAAGGCATGTTGAAGCTCGTCTAAAGTTTGCTAAACAGCATCTGGATAAGCCTGTGGAATACTGGGAGAATGTTGTCTGGTCAGATGAGACCAAAATTGAACTTTTGGCTGTCATACTACACACCATGTTTGGAGGAGAAATGGCACTGCACATCACCCAAATAACACTATACCAACAGTGAAGTTTGGTGGTGGAAACATCATGGCATGGGGTTGTTTCTCATCTCGTGGTACTGGCAGACTTCATATAATTGAAGGAGCAATGAATGGAAACATCTATCGGCAAATTCTTGAGATGAACCTCCTGCCATCCACCAGGATGATGAAGATGAGACGAGGCTGGACCTTTCAACAGGACAACGATCCGAAGCACACGGCAAAGTTGACTCTCGAATGGTTTAAAAAAAAGAAAATCAATGTGTTAGAATGGCCCAGTCAATCACCTGACTTAAATCCGATCGAACATTTGTGGAAAGAACTAAAGATAAGGGTTCACCAGAGGGCACCAAAGAATATTCAGGATTTGAAGACAATCTGTGCGGAGGAATGGGCAAAAATCACACCTGAGCAGTGTGGGCGATTAGTTCATACATACAACAAGCGTCTGGAAGCAGTCATTGCAAACAAAGGCTTCTCCACAAAGTATTAAACGGGTCTCAGATAGTGTGTTCAATACTTTTTTCCTGTGTTATTGCACTTAATTCCACATAATCACTATTTATGGATTTGAATGTTGTGATTTCTTTTCATGTGTGGATTATTTGAGTTAATACCAGTGTCTGGAAGAAATGTCACATGAATTGCATCTTTGGAAATAAATGTAATGACAAAACAGTTAATGCGTTCAATACTTATTTCCCCCATTGTACATGCATGCAGAGAACAATATGGTGGTCAGAAAAAGGTCCACCTCCGGGAGTCGGCTTGAAGAAATGACACACACAGTCGTCATATCGACACGCAAAATGTGAAAAAAGTCTTTTGCCTTCACTGATGTTTGTCGTGTGAAACAGGCCCTCAATGTGTTTGGTTTGTAACTTGCAGGAGCGACTTGCACAATGTCCAGTTTTAAAACTATAAGGGAGAACACGATTTAACCTTCCTGAAAATACCTGTTCCTGCAGCTTTGTGTGGAGAAAAACCTTCCGGGAGATGCAGATGAACTCATGACTCATTCTTTCACTGCACAAGATCTCAAAGTTTTGAACGGAAGTAAAAGAGCAAATCCTCAACATGCTGAAAGGTCGGTGTCCTCCAGTCTCACTGAATGTCACAATACAGCTTCCTGAAAACATATCTGACACCTGACATGACCAGTGTGTGTGTGTGTGTGTGTGTGTGTGTGTGTGTGTGTGTGTGTGTGTGTGTGTGTGTGTGTGTGTGTGCGCGCGCGCGCATTCTGAAATCCATTAGAACACATTTCATGTGTCCACCACTCCCTTTCCTCTATAGCTCGCCTTCAGGGACAGTTTAACCAAAACAATCATGCACACACACACACACACTCGCGCGCGTGCGCACACACACACACACACACACACACACACACGTCTGACAGAAACACTGAGTTGCTGTAAGAAGAAAGTCTCCCATGTGACTTGTCGGTTGAAGGTGTGTGTGTACGCGTGCCCGTGCATGTGCACGTGTGAGAGTGTGTCTTTTGAATCCAAGTGTGATAGTGTTGACTGAGCAAGCAGCAATGAACTGGAAGAGTGTGTAGCCAGCTTATCTGTCTGTGTGTGTTGGTGTGTGTAGATGTGTGTTGGTGTGTGTAGGTGTGTGTGTATGCCGACATGTATAAGAGGTCAGAGGTCGTGACAACAGCCCCCAGGTTCAGAGGTTCAGCTGAGGTCCTGAGAGAGTCCGCTCCACCGGCCCCATGGCTGCCAGATAAGACTTTAAAAACAGCACCAATAGACCGGACGTGACTGAGTGTGTGTGTGTGTGTGTGTGTGTGTGTGTGTGTGTGTGTGTGTTGTACTAGAGAATGCTGATCAGTCTAAAGATGAGGGAGGAGAAGAACTTCTTTTTTTTTCAAATTCCTGTCCTGATTGTTTATCTGCTCTTATCGCCTCTTTATTGAGCCGGTCTTAAACTGCTGCTGCGATCCAGTTTAAACTGGGTAATTCTGAGCTTTTATTTTGGAGTTTCATACAGAAATAATGAAAACAGAGGAAGTTTCAGGTGTTACAAGCATTTAGAGATGAAAGAGAAAGAAGCAGACAAAGTGAGGCTGGTTTGGCTTTAACAGCTTCACATTTGAGGAGTGTATTTACATTATTTGTTTGCTTTCACAACCAGACCCTCCGGGTGGGAGGGGAGTCTGCTCCTCGGTCCCACCGGCATCGTGTGAGCCCACTCAGCCGCACCGCTCCCTGTTTATCGTCAGCATTATTCTGATTCAAATATTTAATTAAGCAGAGTTTTTGCTTCTATTGAATTTCATCTTATCTTGGACACACACACACACACACGCAGATTGAAGTTTACATGTTTGTCCTCAGCAAGCTGTTCACACTGTGTTGCTCTTTGTGACTTTATCAGCGAACGCGAACGTCCGTCACAATCGGAGGCGTGGCTCCCGGCGCGGAGCGGGGAAGACGAGGGGAAGGAGGCTGTTTGGAACTTTTCAGACTGGCACTGAAACGGACCTCTTCCCTCTCTGGCTGTTGGTGTGGGCCTGAGCCGCACTCGCCACATTCGCCCCTTCTCCACCAAGAAGAACCAGGAGCTGATTCGCTGCATCAGCGCTGAGTTGATTGAGTTTAAAAATGGCGGTTCTGCTGTTTCCACCAGTCTCACTGGTCTCGATAACTTCGCCCACAGCCCCTGACGTACTTCGTGCTTCACTCTGGCCCCGATAAGAGCTGGCGCTTGCTGAGCACCGGTTTTAAGAGCCTGCAGCTGGAAACACAAAGAACCGGTGCTAATGTCACACTCTGGATCCGAACCAACTTGGTGGAAAAAAAAAAAAAATGGTGACATTATTTGCGTTACTTATTTGTTTTCAGCTCCAACTGTCGCTCCTCTTCCTGGTTCCAGTAATTTAAAGCATGTGAAAGGTGCCAGCAGGCGCTCACAGCCCTCCAACAGCTCCACCGCGGCACAACTGAAGCATATTAACACAGTTTAAGTGCAATAACAAGGACACTTTGTTTTCCTTGGCCTCCTCCGGCAGCGTCTCCTCGCCCTCCCTCAAAGAAAGAAAACAGGCCGGAGAGCCAGTTTAGGGTGGGTGGAGATCGCCTCCTTACCCAGGTTTTATTAAAAGCCGTGAACCTGTCCAGCAGTGATAATTATTCCACTGTTCTGACCAGGAAACCACCTGATGCCTTCAGGGACAGCAGGTTGTGCCACAAGCGTTATTTCATGACTGTTATGGAGTCGCTCTGGATTTTTCCCCTGAAGCTGTGAGTTCAGCACAAACTTGTCATGAGGGAATCTGATCTGAATCTTTTTTTACCTGGACTTGTTAGAAGATGTTGACTGATTTTTGTTGTTTGTCTTCATTAGAAACTCACGTATTTGCCGTTTCTGCGCTGTCTTTACCCAATCATCCAGTTGATTGAGGAGGAGGAGGAGGAGAAAGATGGTCATGTAAAATGAGGAAGGGTTGATGGAGAAAAAGGAGAGAGAATTCGATAGATAGATAGACAGATAGATAGATAGACAGATAGGAAAACATTGTTGGCTCCAGGAGGCCTGGGAAAAAAGCAAGCCACAGCTACTGTTTGTGTGTGTGTGTGTGTGTGTGTGTGTGTGTGTGTGTGTGTGTGTGTGTGTGTGTGTGTGTGTGTGTGTGTGTGTGTGTGTGTGTGTGTGTGTGTGTGTGCTTTCCTCAGGGTTTGCCTGGCATTGTGTGGCTTCCTGTCCCGTCAGACATTATCAGTGTGGGATCAGCTGAAGGACAAAAGGGCTCCAGACACACACACACACACACACACACACACACACACACACACACACACACACACACACACACACACACACACACACACACATTCTTACCTCACAGTCAGGCCACGGTATGTGAACCGTCCACGTCTACTGGATGTTTCACGCATTTTTTTGAAGTGTTTCACTTCAGTTTCCTTCACTTAAACAAAGATAACGGCATCAGTGATCACGTCTTTGCATTCTCCCAAACATTTAAAAGTCTGCTGTGGGACGGTCATCAGTTACCATGGAAACCAGTAGGTCTGAAACACTGGAATGATCGCATCGCCACACTGCTCAGAAAATCCAGTGATGAACTTTAACCTGTGCTGACTTCTGTGTTAAAGGACCGACCTCAGACTGGAGGTCAGGTCAATCACATGACACACACAGTTTCCCATCTTTCCCTGCCCGATCGGCGTATTGCACAACACTGCTCTGAATTTCCATGAACATTTTGCTTCAAAGAGTGCGAGCAGTGTTGCATCCAGAAGATTAAATCCTGGCAGGAGGAGCTGAAACTTGACGTCTGGTTCATGATCATCATTCAATCAACGAGATGAACAGAAGTCTTCATTATTTCCTTTACATCTCTGTTTTTCTGTTTTCTTTCATATGTTTTCACTTTGAAGAGAGCAAAACTGCTTTCAATAGAAATGATATATGGGATTATGACTTTCCTACAGGCTTCTGGAAGAGCTACAGTGAAATCCTGCAGGAATTTACCTCAAAGCCTGATGGATTTCTCTTGAGCTTTCAGAATTTCTCAGAAGAAGCGGCAGAACTCAGGAGATATCGATCCGACGAAACCTTTCAGAGCTGCTGCCACATGACCCTAACTCCGGGAGCACATAGTAGAGTCTTTTCACACTTTTGTCCCTGCTGCTCCGAAACAAGAGCTATAACGATGCTGCCGAGTGAATCGTTGAAAAGCATCTCAGGCAGCGGAGATAATCAGCAGATTTGTGCGTGTGTTTGTTGAGGTTCGCTGTAGCGGTGGGAATGCACTGGCCACTTTCCAAAAAAAAAAAAAAAAAAGGAAAAGAAAAGGTGGAGAGGACCCAGGAGGTGAAAGGCAGAAAAACAGAAAGGAAAATACAAATGGGTTTAACAAGAGGAGGCAGAGGCGGCGTACACAGTGTTGATCCCAGATGATCTCATGTCATCCAAAAACACAAACAAAGCAGAGCCCAGGATCAGCCCCCGGAGGAAAGAGGGAAATAAAGGGTTAATCCATGTGTTAAAGCCTACAGACACCCTGCAGAGAGAGAGGCGGGGGGAGAAAAGGCCGCTGTCACAATGAGCGTCTCTGTACAAACAGCCAGAGCTTGTTGGTACGATGCAAACTGATTATGAGCCCGATAACTCATTCCTCTGGTGACTGAGCCAACATTTTAATCAGACTCACAGAGTAGTTTAAAACAAACAAAATGTTCAGGTTTTAGTCATTGTCCCGGAAATTTATTGCATGAATTCAGATCCGTTTGACTCCTTTAATCTCAAGCTTTAACGGCTCTTGGCTCCCTGCAGTACGGTTAGCGTTTAGCATTTAGCATTGTTCCCGCAGTGTGGACTGACAGAAACTTCCTGAGTTACATGTTTGTCAAAGATATACCTGTATGTTAGAATTCTGTTCCATTCAATTCAGCTTTATTTATGAAGTGCCGATTACAACATAGTCATTTCTAGACCCTTTTACAGAGAAAACTCAACAGATCAAAATGAGCAAGCATAGGCGACTGTGGAAAGGAAAAAATCCCTTTTAAAAACCTTTGCAGAACCAGGCTCAGACGTGGCAGATTTTGGCTATTCCAAAAAGTCATCTTAGCTGTGAGCATGAAAATGCATTCAAATATTACGTTGAGTGCAGCCTGTTTGTTCTCCGCTTATATCTTTCTGTATCACTGCCTGTTGTTTCTTTTTCCTGCCGTCATCCTCAGAGAGTTCACTGATCTTGACCTGGGCTGCTACTTTGTGTCACAACAAAGAGCTTTCTAAAAGTGAAGGGACTGATGAGGAATGAGATCTGGGAGCTTTCTGCTTCAGGGTGTCAAATCAGAGCTCAGCACTCAGTTCTCTCTTTTTTTTCAGGAGTGCTGCTCGGATTGATGTCTCAACAGCTTTATCTTGTGCTTGTTAAATGCATTCGCCGGGACGGTTCAGGATTTCTGTCGAGTTTTTAACATTTGTTATTAACAGCAACACAGGATGATAAAGGGAGTCGATCACCAGTTAACAGGTAAACCATTTAATACGAAACATCGGTTGGATGTGTGACACATTAGTATGTTCACATACCGTCTCGGGAAGTGGCTTCAGTGAAGCCTTTTTTTTGGCCAATCTTCGGTGACATTTGATTTCCTTTTGTACAATTCAATTTTGCTCTCTCACTATCTGGCTTTTGCAAGCACAAATCTATCAGTGTAACGTGAACTTTTCTTTTTGTCTGTATAAATCGTTTGTCTGCAGTAGACCAGCGAGACTTCAAACATTTTTAATATGATTATATTATTGTCACATATTGTACGGTTTTTCTCTCTGTGCATTATTCCATTTAGTTACTTAAAAAGTTTGAGCAAATGTTGGTATTTTGAAGCCTCCTCTGGTCTTTCTGCCTTAACTCTCTGCCATAGGGAGGATCTCCATTACTTTTTCACAAGCAAACACAAAACACATTGTAAAAGTGTTTCCAAGCACTAAACTCGGGCTAAAGAGGTGTGAGCACCTGAAACCCTGACCGTAGTTGAAAAACAGTCTCGGTGTCTGAACTGATGAATTGAGCTGCTATAAGAGACAACAAGGGAGGAAAGATGGAATGAAAGAGAGAATAAATGAGCTAAAAAGGAGAAACGGAAATTAGGTGAGATGGTTGTTGAGGGGAGGAGCACGAGGAAGGAGCCTTTTCTTTTTATCGATTGGTTGAAGAAAAAAAAGCTGAAGAGAAACAGTTTGCATCCGGTGAAAGTTGCAATCCAATAAGAGCTAATGAGATATCATTTGAATCCCAAAAGCGAGGAGAGATAGTGGTGCGTTAAGGTGAAGCCTGGAGTGGAGGGGCGCTGTGAATGACCGAGAGTGGATTCCCATGGAGAGAGCTGTTGAAAGGAGGGGACCTCCTGTGGGTCAGCACTATTTACCCCAGGCCTTCCCTCCGAGGGCTCCTTTTTCACCCCTCTGGTGGTTTCCTGCCTCAATCAGATCCATTCTGCTCCTGTGAGTGCTAATCCAGCCAACGCAGGCTGAGAAACACTCTCATTAGGCCTCCGTGTGTGTGTGTGTGTGTGTGTGTGTGTGTGTGTGTGTGTGTGTGTATGTGTGTGTGTGTGTGTGTGTGTATGTGTGTGTGTGTGTGTGTGTGAGGGATTCAGTTTCACATGTTGTTCACGGACTGAACAAAAGCCTCGCACTAAATGGCCCGTCCACTTCAGTGTGTTTTCATCGTCGCTCTTTGCTTCCTGTTCAGTGAAGTCCTGCGTTCGCTCACAACCCACTTTATCTTAATTCACGTAAACCTGGATTAAACGATGTTAGAAGGACACTGCTCTAAGTTTTCATTACCCTCGGAATCACATATCTCTCTTCAAATGTGCTCATTATAAAAATTTAAATTTAATTGTCTGCTACCACTTCTAATATCCTGCAGAGCTGAGTTCAGTCATCCACAGAATATGGGAAAATACAGAAAGTAAATTACGGAAAGAGGAGGATATGGACGCAGCCATGACTCGGAAAGTAAGGTGAATTTGGGATGCCAATTCTGCAAAGGGAGCCTGAAGTAAGTACGTTTTAGCATCTAGTAGCATTTTATGTTAGCATCGCGTGTCATTAGCATTTACAGGCTGTCATTTTCCAACAAAACACACTACATGTAAACATAAAAACATTGCCATGGGTCACAGCAGCAGTCCCACGGTCGCCTCAAATTTCAGACACAGTCAGAATTTTATTGCAGCTGATCTTTGGTCGCAGACGGAGACGTCGGCCGTCGTTGACCCGGTTTCACAAGGCGATGTGGGACGACGGATTTAGAGCCAAGACCAAAGATTCGCCACAATTCCCTCACAATCGTTTTCTTTCATCTGAGAAAATCGAAAGATCGAAGCAGTCATCTGATTGGTGGTTTAATGTCCCATCAGTTTGTGAAGGAAAACCTTGTGAAGTTAGTGTCAGGGTTTGTTGTGAGTGTTGGTCGTCCCTCCGTCGTCTCCTCTATCTTCTCAGCCATGATGGAGTTGACTGAGCTGCACCACATTTTCAGCTGATCTTCAGGTTTCATTCTAAAAGATTCTACTTCACCGAGCTGCCTTGGTATATGTTGGTTTTCATGGTTTGATGGTCACAGTTCATCCATCTTCTGCTCTGCTTTATCCACCCATCGTGGATCACTTCAGCTGATCCCAGCTGACTGGGCGAATTAATGGAGAACATGCAAACTTCACACAGAAATACCCCAGAAGTCCATTCTTTGCCAAGATGACTAACAGTCCTAACAGCTACACGACTATCATTTCACTGCACTCAAATCGACTCCATTCCCTCACTGTGACACGATTCTCACTGATCAGCTGGATCACTTCTTCAGTCAGCGTCTTCTGAAAAGCCAAACAAGACGAAGCTCGCTGTTTGTTTTAATGGAGACGATAAAAATAATGAGGACAATATTTCAGGCTCTGCAGAGAGATTCAATACTTCTGAGATTTTTCTGTCTGATCAGGCTTCCAGAGCAAACTCTCTCGAGACAGACGGATAAAGAGGTGTTCGTCCAAGCTGGCAGCAGCAGCGGCGGCGGCGGCGGTGGCTCTGAGGGAAAAGTCCCTGACCTCACACAAAAACGCCGCGCCTTTTACAGCGCAACACCATTTGGACCATTTTCCTCACTTAAGCAAAGTGCTTTTGGGCTGATTAGCAAAGCGCTAACGGTCGCCGCCGCGCATTAATCACCTGCATGAGCCATCAGGGGAGGGAGAGAGAGAGAGAGAGAGAGAGAGAGAGAGAGAGAGAGAGAGAGAGAGAGAGGATCACTTCAAGAAAAACAGCCTCATAACAATGTCCATTGAAGGGCTGTGCTGCTGTTTCCCCTGGGAACGCTTAGTGAGCCTTTCCTGCTATACAACAGGGTGTGTTTGTCAGTGTGTGTGTGTGTGTGTGTGTGTGTGTGTGTGCGTGTGTCTGAGAGAAAGAGAGCTCAAAGTGAGAGTCGGTGACTTTTGGCTGAAATTTGATCAGTTCAACAGACTTTTTGTGACCCTTTAACACATTTTGCAGGTGGAAAGCACACACACACGCACACGCGCACTCACACAAACACACACACACACACCTTCTCTCTCGGCAGTCCAAAACACATTTATTCCAGACTTCAAGGGCATCAAAAGTGTCAAAAGTGAAAAACCTGCCGGAGGTAAACTCCTCTCCGTTTGAAGCTGAGACAGAAGGAACACACACACACTTGCACACACTCGCACACACACACACACACACACCTGAAAAGAAGCGCTCTAAAGCTTTTATGCAGAGGGAAACCCAAGCTGCCCCTTCACCCCGGCTGGCCAGAAGAAATGTTATGACAAGTGAGGACAAAAAGCTTTGGTTGTGAATGGAGCCGTGCAGAATAGGCGCAGATTGCGTGTGTTTAAGAGCTGACAGTCGGAAAGAGAACAGAGTGATGACTTCTTGCATCATGTTGACATTTCAGCTTGATAAAGAAGGATGGAGACGGGTGAAATGAAGGTAAGAATTCAGTGTGAGCACATTTCAAAAGTCGCCTGGATGACTTCCAAGTCACACAATGAAGGCAACAATTCAAATGCATGATGAGGAAAAAGATATGTTGGCCTGTTGGAAAGGTACGAACCTCAGCACAAAGTGTTCTCACTCAGCCGCCTAACGGCACTGGCCTGCTGTAGGGGGCGCCAGAGATCACAGGACTGTGTCTGTTAGAGAAAGTGACAAATATAGCACACTGCTTTTGTTTGGTGTGTTGGCGAGAGTGGGTGTGTCAAATGGTGTTTGTCTTCGCTGTAATGATCTGTGAATCCACACACCATGGAGGGAGGGGTCCCAATGTAAGGTCACTAGAAGGCACTGCCTTCTTCTACACAGAAGCTCGTGTTCTGTATGGATCCATATTCAGCATTTCAGTGATATTCATATGCAGTGGACATTTGACAGTGTTAGAGATAAACACGTGCTTCAGCTGATTCAGCACAAAAGAGAAACTTCACTGTCTGCATGAAAGTTGAAATGCGATTGAAGAATCAGCAGGTGGAAGAAATCTGTCTACAATCAGACCGAAAGGCCCTCATTTGACAAGTAAGTTCTGTTAAAGAGGAACGTTAAAAAGAAAATCTAGCACACTAAAGGACATTGAAGGTGCAGATGGTGGATTCAGGTGTTTCGTCTGCAGATCTAGTAAAGAATCAGTTTGATGGAGCTGATCCCTGTTCAGATGTTGTGCATCGAGTTCTCTCTCGCTGTTCTTGTCTCTTGGACTGTCACAGTGTGATCCACTATAACCCCTCCTGTCCAACCAGTCGCCCCAAGAACAATGTTCGAGTGTAAAGGTATTTCCAGAACAAATCCTGGATATAACACAGTCATGACAGCCATGTCAGAGTGGTCGAGGGTTAACACAATGGAGACCTGCAGGTCAAAGGTCATCGGTTGGAGGCAGATGAACCCCGGAGACAGACCATCGTCCAATGAGAAGCACTGTGTCTGTAAACCTGCCACTCGGGGTTCAGAGAGTAAATGAAGTGAATCTGAGCTGAAGTGGTTTGAACCCCCATCTCAAAGCAAGGAGTTGATTGGTTCGAGTCTGTTTGTTGTGAGTTTTCTCTGCACACACACACACACACGCACACACAGTTGAACTAACTTCACGAGTTGTCTGGACGTTTTCCTCTGATGATGACTTCAGGAGAGGATGGCCGGAGTCAGACCAGCCGGATCCTGGGAGGCTTGTTGGCATGAGAAAGCTTCATCCCGCCGTGCACACTTCCCCCCCACGCATAGCTGCGGTGCAGCCGGGGGTGCAGCCTGACAGATGAAAACATGGCGGTGTCGGAGCCGGAGCGGCTCTCACTGAGTGCAGCCACAGGGCCGGTTTGTCCAACAGGTTAATTGTCTGCTGCAAACATCCTGCGGCGGCTCGCTCCGAGCCGTGAAGACACTTTGTGACATCCAGCGTTCCACACCGCTGACCTCAACCCCCCCCTACACACACACACACACACACACACACACACACACACACACACACACGCTGACAGGGGGTTTCTGCTGTCTTGCCCCCAGCTGTTTGGCCACAGATGGGTGAGCGTCCCTGCAGAGGGTCTTCCAGATGTAAAAGGGCCTTCCCTCCTCTTTTCTTCTCATCCCCCCCCCTCTCTAAAGCGTTTGGTGCTGTGTGGGTCAGCCCCTGGCCCCCCCTCCCCCGGAACGCAGGGGGTTCCCAGCAGAATTCCTTCTCTTGATTATCTTGATTAAAACCAATAATATGATTTTTATCCACACATTGAACTGCAGTAATGAACTGTGTTCACTGACAGTGGTTTATAAAATACTTTCTCCTCCACTATCAAGAATAAAATGACCATCAGCCTTTGCTTCCTTTCATTATTGGGATTTTCTTCACACTGCCACTCCTGGTTATTGTTGAAATGTTGCACTTTTCGGTCTTTCGCAGCTCGTTTCAGACTCTCAGATCTGTTGAATTAAGTCGACATGAGAGGAGCCTTTACAGTCTTCACAGCCTCACATGATAATGAGCACGTTTGTCATTCAAACCTTGTTAAAGTTTCTGTTTTTGATATTGTTTTTTCCAACAGTGTTGCTGTTCTTCTTCTCCTCCTCTGCCCCCGTCTCTTCTTCTCTCCTCTCCTTTATCAGGAGAAGGTGACGCAGACAGACATATGGCTTAACAATAGCCACAAGTGTTAAAATATTAACTCCCTGCACCTCATTACGGCAGCCTGAGCCGTAAAGCCCTTCTGTGTGGGAGCCATAAACTGCAGTCCAACCCCACCAGGCCTCCCCCCATGTGATGCCCCCCCCCCCCCCCCCCCCCCCCAACCCCCCCAACCCCCCTAACCCCCCACCCTAAAGACCGAGGCTCTTCACAAAGCCCAGTGTGGCATCATTAATGGCGAATGTTGCCTTAACATCGACCTGCAGCTCAGCAGGAGACGCTGAAGGAAGCGGTGTTTAGAGACCCTGCAGCGGACGACACTCGGGGAGAGTGTGTGTGTGTGTGTGTGTGTGTGTGTGTGTTTGTGTGTGTTTGTGTGTGTGTTATTATATGTCCGAGCAAACAGCAGGAGCACACGCGCAAATTTTACAGTTAATGTAAAAACTATTTGAGAGAGTCCAACAACAGAGGTCATTTTCAAAGAGGAGCTCAAGAGAAGTTTGATTCTCAGACTAAATCATGGAAAAAAGAGGAGTAAAGGAAGCTTTGATGGTGTTTTCCAGATCATACATTCACTGTGACGGGCTAAATACACTCAGTGCTCCGTTCTCGAGCCCCTCGATGGAGGAAGGCTTCTGCGTTTCAGTGACGTCTTTGGATCTTGCTGCTCGGGATCCACACCAGACTCAGTTTGTTGACTTGTTACTTTCAGAGTTGACGCGTCCATCCATCTTCTTTACCACTTCACTGAACTTTGGAAGGCGTGTCTCTGGAACCGATCCACACATGCAAAAACAAAAAACCCCTCTCAATTATATTTCACATTTTTAGCACTTTTGCAGATTGAAAACACATGATATGATCAATCACACACAAAAAGCCAAAACTGCAATAGTTTGAGTTCTTGTGGGAGTAACCTGGGCTTCAGTGTGTCGCACACACACACACTTCGATATGGAGACAAGTCCAGATGGGGGATGTTCAGAAACTAAAATCTGTGTGTTTTTGACTCGGTTTTAGGATTTAAATATCACTTTTAAAGTGTCAGTGCTCCTAGAGACATCATAGACTCATCTTAACTCATCTTAAATCCCCAAAGAAAGCTGATGTCCTTCAGTTGGTTCCTGCTTATCGTGCCTAAAAAAAACATGAAAAGACATTCAGGCCTTTGAGGCAGATCAAACTCACTTCTTCTTTCTTTATGGAGGAAATACGTTATGAAAATAGTTTATTATTTAGTTTCCTCTGCCATTGTTAACTGCTTTCCACGTCTCTGTCAGTCAATATGTAACTTCATTGTGTCAACGTTCTCGAAAATGACGTTTGGTTGAAGGATTAACGCTCAACACACAATGTGGTTTGCTTTGTTAAGAGTTGTGTTGTTTGTTATTGCGTCTGCTTTTGATGTGAAAAACTGAGGAGTGAATCGACCTTGACCGGAGACGCGGCTGCCATCCTGGTGACAGGCTTTTTGTCTGATCTATCTGTTGTAAAGCTTCAATATGTTTGATAGTCTTCTGTAAGTCAGCCTTGCTGGATTTTCTGCTTGTGGGATCTTTTCTGTCAGCGCCCGACGTCTCTCATGGTGTTCTTCTAGGAACACGTGCAGATGTGATCTCGGCGTGGATGTGCAGCTTAGCATGCTCCATTTTCGTAAATCGGGACTTTAACGTGCCGACACGTATCCCTGGGAATCCTTCCTCCGCCGAAAGCTGAGACTTCTCTCCCAGAAAACCTGCAGCGAGCACCTGAAGTCAGAACACACAGACTCACTACAGAGGAGCATCATTAAATATTAACTCGAGTGTCTTTCTCTTATCCCCATCATACATCTTCCTGGGATTCTGTGAAACTGAAACCTCTGTGGAGTGTTTCCAAAGCACCAGGAAGTGGAAGGAATTACCTCCCACTCTCAAATCCTTCATCAGGATCTGTTTTCCTCCTTTTCTCCGCCTCTCCTCCGTCTCATTTTCAAGCTGTAGCTTCTCTCTCTGTGGAACCTGCTGGGATTTACATGGGATATTTGCTCCCCGGGTGTCCATCGATACTATTTCCTTTCTCTAATCCCCGCTTCCATACCTCCAGCATTGTCACCTTTCTCCATGACGAAGACAAAGTGGGGGAGGACTGGGTCCAGAAGATGATGTGAGAGATCAGAATCTCTGTGTGCGTGAGGGGAATGAGTCAGCGGCGAGCAGAGCTGCTCAGCCAGACTCCGAGGTGGAGGCTTTCAGACGTCCGGTTGGTGTTCAGGGACAGAAAGAGATAATAGGAGAGGACCGAGACGGAGAGCAGCACAGATACAGTGAGCAGATCTCTGCAGTTACTGATGATCTGTTCATGAATGATTGAATGATGTTATGAAGATCTCTGTGTGCATTGACAACTCTTCAGCAGATTTTCTAACACATTTGAAAACCTAATTACAGACGGACAAATTTCAAGAGGACTTTTGTAGATTCCGGTTGACACTGACGAATTCCTTTACACATGGCAAATCTCACTTTGAACAGTCCAGTATGCACTGTCCAGTAATTTTGTTTCAGTAATGAACCCATAAAGTTGGACTGAAGCATTGTGAAGGGAGAGACATGAAAGTTCCAGTCTCTTCTTTTACCCTTTTCTATATTTGCCTCAGCGCTTCTTTCAAGGGGAAAACAAACAACGCATCTGAAACATGAACTTAATTTAAACATACGATCCTGAACAACAAGTGGAGGCTTTAGAGACCAAACAGCAGTGAGGACTTCTTTAGAGGCATCTGAGATAATCTGAACACTCCTATCATGAACTTTTTCTCTTTTTTTTTCCTACTTTTGTCCATTTATCCAGTCTTTGTAATCTCCCAGTGACACCCATCGTCAAAGTGAAATATATTCTGTTAATCCTCGCAGTGTGAGCTCCCCCGTCTCCAACACAACAGCTGTCCTTCCAAAGAACCCGGCCTCTCCTCCGCCCTCGCCGCTCGGTCTCCGCCTCTTCCCTGTCACTGATCACTGCTTTTTGTGAGGCTCCTTTCCCTCTTTCACAGACATTTCGAGGGGATTAACTCCCTGAGTGTCAATCAATATTGTTTTTCTTTCTTTCTTCCCCCTCCATCCTGCTCCGCTTCCATCACCTCCACCTCTCTCCAGCCTTCTGATTGAGCGGCAGGGGGAGGGCGGAGGTTTCTCCGCTCTGATGTTCCACCATTCGATACCTTTCCTCTCTCGTCTCTTCCTCGTTTTTCTTTCTCTCCCTCCACAATCCTGCGCCAGACTGTTTTGATGGTTGAAAAGTGAAAAAGAGAAGAAAGAAAAGAATGAATTTGTACATATTCAGTCCAACACGTCTGTCAAAAAGCTTCTTGTTCACTTACATTTCATGAAAGGAGCAATGTGGTGTTCAGTGTCTTACTCAAACAGATTGCTGGGATTTGGGATTGGGGGTTGGAAGATGACCCCTGTGTGCTCAATCCTCCTGAAGCTCGCTGCATCTAGTTTGGCTGCATTTCAGTTGTTTGGTTGAGTAGGAGTAGATGGTCAAATGAAAGTGACCGAGATGAAAAGATCTCAGTAACGGCTTGCAGCTTGCCCAGTCACAGATTAGACGGTGGGACTCGGCTAATCACTGCGCGGCCGTCTCTAAGAGCCTGCTGAGTTAACGTGTTGGTAATCGGACCCCTTCAGACCAGAGGACCTGGTCCTCCATGGTTTCCACATGTCCCTGATTCAACACAGCTGACTGTAATGAGTGACTTTCAGAGCGGTAAACCTTCAGACGGAGAGCAGGTCCTAACCTGCCGTCGCAGGGCTGCTCCCTCCGTCAGAACCTCAGTGAACAGGCCAGGCATGCTGGGACTGACTCTCCGTGATCAGCGACACCGACTCTGTTAGTACACCAACGATTTGTTCACACTTAGTGTGTCGTGCACAGAGGGAAAGGTGCGACTGCGGCTGCTTTAAAACCTCAGTGTAAACAGAGGTAAAGAAACTCAACCTTTATACTTCCTCCTCTGTCACGGAACAAACCAAAGAAGAGAAGTGTGCTGAAACCGAAAAGCTGCAGCTTGAAGAACGCCGCAGGCCTTTCATGTTGTTTCTTTCTTCCAGGGGTCAAATATTTACTTTCTCCTTTCCAAAAGCCATTTCATTTTTCATGTTCTCCGTATTTGACAGTTGGTGTTTGCGTTGGCTGATGTGCTCTCTATAGGGGCGGCGGGGCAAGGTGCCACGAAACAAATGCTCCTGAGAAACCGAACCGAGAGCTCAAAGGGGATTTTAAACAACAGATGTCTCACACACTGCTTTTGAACTGAGTTTATCTTTGTCAACACACAAATAAAGGCAGGTTTAAAAAAAAAAAATACTTGGAAGTTTACAAATTATAGTGAGAAAAATCCTTATTCATTCCACTTTGTTTAGTTTCACAATAAGCTTTCAAGTTTTCAGTCATTTCAATGCAGCATTTCCTTCAAACCGACCCTCATCACGACGGAGGACTCTGAGTTTCTGCAGGGTTTCCTCTGCAATGAGGGTTTTCTGTAGGGAATGCTGCTTATTTTCCACAATGTAAAAGATATCTGGGGCATGTTCCCTCTCTCCAGAGCTCCTTTTATGGGAAATGCACATGAGAGGATGCAAAAGACGAGGATCTAGACGACGTTTCCACTCAGCTGACAGGAGCTTCAGTCAAGAAAAGATAAAGAAATAAGAGTTGAAATTAGTAAAACATTCATCGTCTTGGGGGTGCTGTTAGAAGATTGTAGGCTTGTTGAGCTTCCCACTGAATCCTGGGTATCAGCAAGCTGCTCACACAGGACTGTGGTTTCAGTTTTCTTGCGTTTTGGAGGCGATGATCTAAGAATAACAAACAGCTGGATTCAAATGAAAGTTCTTTCTTCATTAGTGGCATTTTCGAGAGAGAACGATCTGCTGGAAACTGCAGCTTTTATTGCTTCACATGTAACAATAACAATATTTCAAGATGTTTGGACCTTTTGTTTACACGTTTTGATCAGTGGAATCACTTGAAACTGTCTTTACATGTGTGTGTCGACTCGGGAAGACGGAGTTTAGCCACCTGTGTTTACAGGCTCTGTTGGGTTCTGTTGTAAAAACAGTGCTAATACATCCCTTTACTTTGATTGACGCGATTCTCAGTCAATGTTTTCTTGTTTCTGACTTGTTTTGTTCTCTAACGCCACATTTACGAGAAGCTCCACTTCTCTGTCAGTCCAAACAAACGAGCCTGAAGGGACAGGAACTCGTTCCTTGTTGTTGCGCTTTTACCGGGATTCTGATTGTCTAATGATGACTTCATGCTTCTCGTTACACCGCCTGCTGAAAGGTTTGGCATGCTCTTAGTGAGGTTTTTATGCAGATTTGTGTAAATGAAATTTTCTGAAAACGTAGAGGGATAAATATCCGTCTCTGTAAATACCCGACTGTGCCGCATTTCTGCAAAATTCTCATAACTGTTAATTCATGACCGTGATTGATATTGTCTGTATCTGAAGTTAAAATGCTTGGAATCCATGTTTCATTGTAAGAAGCTAAAAGAGGTGAAATATTCCAGTTTCAGCTGCAGCCGTCATTACTTGCTCATTCTGAGATTTGTGTTTGCTGACAGTGTGTTTGCGTATAATTTCAGTTTGTCTTTGGGCGATCAAATCTTCCCAATGGGACCAAAAGAGTTGAATGAGCATCGTGTGTGTGTGTGTGTGTGTGTGTGTGTGTGTGTGTGTGTGTGTGTGTGTGGTGTTGTTTTTGTGTTGGCTGCTGGAGTTTCTGCAGCTGCAGCAGAAAATACCTTTTCTCCTGGCAGACGGAGAACTGAGTCCGTGAAATGTTGTGAAAGTCCATCAGAGGACGTGTTTCACAAACAGCACTGATGGTGAAACATTTCTTATCTCCTTAATACACATTTAAAATTTGAAATATATTCCATATCCTAACAATAGGTCATTATGCGGCAAACGACCAGTTGTGAAGTCGTGACTGAATCACACACTGATGATGAAGCGGTGTGTGTTTATAAAGAATGGGAAGTCATTTGTGGCAACGCTCCATGTTTTTGTAATCATTATCAACGTCTCTTGAAAGACACTGCCTGGAATATTCATTATTTACTAGCCTGGATTAGTTATTAGAATTCATTTAATTGTGCTTTACTAGTACACTTTAGTTCATCCTGCAGAGGGACGGTGATGTCTTCAGTACGTTCAGAGTTTCGATCTGTTAGTAAGCGAAATGTTGAAAGAAGATTCCATTGATTTGATCAGGAGTCTGGAGGGTCCAGAGGTTCTACAGGGTCGAGTTGGAGAATGACGACATTCTTCTTTTGTGCTTGTGAGTCAAACTGAACAGACACATCAGTCTTCTCTTCTTTTGTTTGATTCGGTTTCATCAGGAGTTAAAAATCATTGAAGGATCAGATTAACTCTAAAAGCAGAAGATATCAGTGACGCTTTTAGAGTGTGTCCTCGCTGGAACAAAGACTTGTTTCCTGTTGGAAAAACCTGGTTCCGTTTCAGAGATAAATCAGTCTGTGAAAAAGATTTCCTTCAACTTCATGCAAAATATGATGGAGGTGTTAAATGATGGAATGCAGCTTTCATGGACAGATGACAGCGTTTCTTCGGGCTGTAATACAATCTGGTGTAGTCCATGGCGTGACGTCCAGTAACGTCCAGTCGGCTCCTGTCCTCAGAAATGATTCTCCAGGATGGAGGATGAGTGAATCCTGCTGCAGTACTTTGAGATCTGTCACATAAAGTACAGCGTAAGAGTTTCCATTAGTAGCAGTGAGATCACAGTGAGAGACGCAGGCGTCTTCCTTTCTAATTTGAGAACTTCAAGCACTGCTATTGACGCATCGGAAGTATGCACGATTTTCTTGAGGGATCTAACGATAAACTTCATGTTAGTGCAGCCAGGTGAAGATGACAGATATATGATCATCTGTTTGTGTTTTGTGTGCTTTTTTCCAAACACAGTCGCTAATATGATCTGTTTTTGGGGTGATATTTTCTTTAGATTACTCAGAAACCTTCAGAAGGGATCACAGCCACAGCGATTTGGAAGCTTTTCAATGAGTCTGATGTACTGGAAGACTTCACTGGACAGTCTTACGTATTTTTAAGAAGGCCATTTTATCTGTTCTCAAGTCTACTTTAAGATACTGCTGCTGATACTCAATGATTTAGGCAAGAAGAAACTCTACAAAGAAGTTATATGTGGTGGAAGCAAATCGTCATTAATGCTTTTGTAGCATCTTTTGTGAATGAGTGACAGTGGAGGAGCGCTCAGTTAACTTGACTGACGTGAGGTTAGATAATACACCGTGTTCTGCATGTCAGTCTGCTTTTTAACAAAACTCTTATCAGATCCCTTGTTTGGCCGCCTGAGGGACCACTTCACATCCCCTCCTCCTCTAAAGCCGAGGGTTCAACGCTCTCTCCGCTATCACACCATCTCAGGATCAGATTCTGCCTCTCCCAGGTCAGCAGCTCCTCAGAATCAGCTCCGCCGCAGCACGTCTAATCTCTGCTTTGATTCTGGACCCTTTCCGACTTAGTCTAGTGTTACACCAAACGCGAGCGGACTTCCACCTGGAGCTCCCCTGCAGTGATGAAAACCAGCAGCGCTTCCTCCTCTGGAGACCGAGGAGCCTCAGCCGGCTCGTAACACGGGCTGATAGCGATCAGTGGAGGATCAATAAAAATCTATGGCAGCTAATGGTGACAGGCTTTTCCCTCTTAAAGGTCAGCCGAGGTCGCGGGTCACTATCAGACCATCAGCAGTATCAGTGGACCATTAACCCCCGCAGGGCCTCCCAGGAGGAAGCAGATGTTTGAGTCCGTCAGCCGCTGAAGCTGAAGCTCGGAGGGACGGAGAGACTTTGAACGGGACAGTTTCTCGATCAATACAGCAGGATATGTAGTGAAAGAGAGACAGAGAACGAGGAGGAGGTTAGAGCATCATTAGCAAATAATCTGTATCTCCAAGGACCCAGGAGGACAAGAGAAAACAATGTACGTTAGGATGGTGGACTCCTGGGACTAATAATGAATACCAGAGTTTCATTGGAAATCCGTCCAGGAAGATTCATGGGAAACACACATCATGGAAGAAAACAAGCATCAGACATAATGATGTTAAAAATAAAAAAAAGGAGTTTGTCAGGATTTTGACAAATATACAGTTTTTTGCCATCATTTGACTTGGACAACTCTTTATTTCTGCAAATTCTTTGTGTTTATTTGTGGTGGCTCCATTTTGCTTTTTAACAAGATGTTTTCAGGAGATTTTTTTGTGGTTTCTTATTATAGTTTATCCATTTATTTATCCAATAACTTTTAGTTTCTCCATTTACCTTCTGTTTCATACTTCATCTTGACCTTCACAGCAGACGGGGACAAAGAGATGTTTATCACTGCTGACAGACTTTCCATTTATCAGGCTGACGATTCTCGTGTCTGATTTAATTTTTTGTGATTTCACGATGGCCTCTCGGTCTTCCTGTCGAGGAACTGATCAACATTATAACTTTCTGGACAGTTGAATTAAAAACAGCTGAGATGAGAAACTTAAAAGATCCATCACTGAAAACAGAAACTGCTGCAGCAGCAAACATATCCTACAGCCAATATATCAAAACGAGAAAAAATAAATTCTTTAATAACTGACAGAGTCCAGCCAGCCTTTCTGTGTAAACATGATTCCCACTCAGAAAGAGAGGAACAAAGAAGTTCCAGGGTGGAAAGTGTGTTTATTAAGTCGGTCATTATGGTGTTCAAACTTTGTTTTTGTGTCTTTGACGATGAATTAACAGATTTTTAGGTCAAAATAACCATTTTTGAAGATTTCAGTATACTAATAAAGCAAACAATCCTTAAAATCAGCTGATCTTTTCTTGTGTCAAGACTTGTAGGTACACTTCTTTAATTTCAAGGAGTTGTGTGTGAAACGTGTGTGTTGCAGCGAGCTGCAGGGCCGCTCTCCTCGTGCACATCAGTGATGGATGAATGGAAACCTCGAGCTTCAATCGGACCTCATTTTTCTCCAACACAACACAACGCAGAGCAAAGCGCACACTGCACGGACACATATAGAATATACACAAGTTCTCTTGTGCATACAAACATGTGCACTGAGTGTTGGAGCGAATGTCTTCTGACCCTTTGAATGCTGCGAGCCTGAGATCAGAGCCAGCTGCAGGTCGCACACGTGTGTGTTTGATGCTGGGACACATTCATTCACAGTAGAGCAGTGACATGCAGACACACACACACACACACACACGCAGAGCAGTTTGTCAAACATGTCAATGTGTTTAGTATTCGTGTTTACTCCTGCAAAAGCCTTCTTGTGTTAAAACGCTTTCATCTGTTCTGTAGAAGATGCACTTTCATTTGACTGACATTTAATCAACAGATCACAATATAAGATTGTATTACCAGCGACTGACTACTTCAATTTCTTCACCGGTTAATGTGAATGAGCGTTAATTTGTAACCTGGAAAGCAGCTCTTTAGTCACCATCAGGGTGCCTTCAAATTTACACATAGTTTATTTTTTATTTCAGCCCAGTTTTATCTTGTGTTGTTCAAACCAATTAAAATATTAGCAGAACGACTTGTGAAAACATTCATTTTTTTCACAACTGCATTTTTGTGCCATTTGAAAGGTATGAAAACCCTCCAAAGTTGATTTTTTTTTTTCAAGAAAATCTCACCATAAATGAATTTTCAGTGGTACTACCTGCTGCAAATTAAAGCTAAATGTCGAAAAGAACGCCAGCATCCTCTCAATTTGGCATTCTGCTCAATATAACATGTTTTTTCAGACTCACAGTAGAGTTTTGACGCTGTTATGAGACTCGGCATGTCAGTCAGCGACTCTTCGTAATCCAGTGTCTTGTGTCAATAAAGGATCAGCAGTGAACAGAAACAGAAAATCAGAGGAAGATGCTCAGATATAATCTGAGCTTCTGAGAAAAATGAAGTAATTTAAAATGATAATACAGCTGTGGTGGAATAGAGATTATTATTAATGTCACGTTTTTCAAAACATAAAATTCTTTTATCCTCTCTTCAACGCTGTGAGTGAGTCAGCACCATCCTCCCTCCTTCATTGTCTTCCGAACCGGCGGAGCATGTTTACACTCCTCCGTGGCGGGTTTACACTCGGGGGAAGCCTTGTTTTCACTTCATCAATACGTGTTGTTACAGTGCAGCCGTCTGTGGACGCGGGGCGAACAGATGCGGGACTGATTGGATCCAGGCTCGCTGGACTGATTGAACTCATAAAACAGGACGGTCTGCGGCGAGCGGTGCACTTCAAAGTCGGTTCGCGGGGTTTTAATGAGGAATCCCTGATGACGCAGCAGGTTACAGTGTGTGGGGAGTTAATCTGAAGCACGGGGGGGGGGGGGGGGGGGATCCTGCACAACAACTCCAGCTCATTAAACACAAATCAACACAACATTTAGACACATCAGCTTCTGCTCACGCTGGGCTTCATGCTGTCCGCGGGCTCGAACAGGCTCCGTGACCCCAGAGGTCATGTCGACACATCAGCCTGTTGATCGCATGTTTGAGGAAGCGGGAAGAATCAGAGCTGGTAATTCAGCTCCACCACATGTCCATACGAGTGTCTCCTTGTTAATGTCCGAACCTGTCCACAACGTACAACTCGAGACCGCGACTTGATTCCACCATTATTCCACTCCACCGGTCCCGGCGCTGTAAAACCAGCACGAGTCTGAGCCGACAGGAAGCTGAGCCGAGAGGAGAGAGGGGCTTAAGCATCCCGCAAACACCAACACACAGGTATCAGGTGGCCCGGAGCAGAAACACAATACCGACAGGCTCTTATCTCACCGACCGTGAGTTCAAGAGTCCCGTCGAGCCCACCGGCTGGCCGATCCGGGGGAGGCAGGATCACTACAA
The DNA here is from genome assembly GCF_902148845.1 of Salarias fasciatus. NCBI lineage: Eukaryota > Metazoa > Chordata > Actinopteri > Blenniiformes > Blenniidae > Salarias > Salarias fasciatus. The sequence continues at coordinate 8,327,408 of NC_043760.1, read as the reverse complement.
GCTTCGGTTCAGGAGGTAAAAACAGCTCCTCCACACTCCAACAGCGGCGAGCCGAACGACTGCGTGACCTCCGGACCTTCCAGGGGACAGGCGGCGGGGCTTCTGAAAGCCTGGCTAAATAAACTAAAGTGCTGGAGCTGAGAGAAGAAAGAAGAAGAGAGTACACAGAATTAAAAGGTGAGGTGGGAAGGAGGAGGAGGAAGACGGGGAGGAAGAGGCCAGCTGCTCAGTAGCACTGTTATCAGAGAGCAGCTCAAAGCTGATGGGAACTGAAGGAGACGTGAACAGAGGAGAAAAACAGGTTCGTAACATTTAACAGAGATGAAGCTGAAGAAGTGGACAGAGGGAGGAATTCAAGTCTGTGTTGCTCATTTCAGCTCTTAATTACAAAAGAGGCAAAACAGCAACAGATCAACAAGAGACTGCAGGTTAAAGCTGTCTCTTCGTTTTTCGGGAAGTGCTCATTCAGGTTTTATTTGAAAAACAAGTTCAGCAGTTTACAATCACCACAAACACAGTGTAAAGGAAAGAGGCTGAATCTCTTAGTGCTGTGAGGAAGCAACTCTGACTCATAAAGATCCAGGAAAGGGCCTGAAACGAGAAGAGTCCTGATGTGTTTCACCTGAGCCGGAGTGTATGATCGTCTGCACCTGCTGACTCCGGTTTCTATTTGCCATCTTCACTCGGTTCTGGCTGTCTGTGTTTCTGAGGGCCTGTTGTAGGGCAGGTAGCAGAGATGTTGGGATTTCAATGCATTTTCACCTTTTATTCACACATAAATGAAGCTACGAGCCACCGAAAACAATTTTCTCGGGAAACTGTGGCCCAAGTGGAGAATTGGAAAAACTCTTCCATGTTTGATGGGAGGAGGCGGAGATTAATATCGCAGCAGGAGACAGAAGTGTGTTTCCAGTTTGGCAACTGTGAGGTCCCTATCTACCCTCTCTGCACCCAGCCGGTGATTTTCTTGTATTTTACGTGAGTAATTCATGCTATTTGTTGTTTTTTTTTTTTTTTTTTTTTGTATTTTTTCCAGGAGTCTGATTGGTTAGCTTCATGCTTCTCATTACACCGCCCCTTTAGCTTTTGCTCATTTTGAGTCCTCTCTCAAGCCACCAGTCCAGTCATGACCAGAGTGGACTAGAAACAGTCTCTGACAGGAAAACCCTCGGTCGACTTCCTTAGCCTCCGTCCTAACAGCTGTTGTGATGAGGGAAAGTGAAACAAACCAAAAAAAAAAGGTGTAAAACTTTTGGGGGATTGGATCAAGGCAGCAGGCTGGTGTGAAAGCACCCTGAGGTTTTCCTTCACAGACAGAAACCCTCCTGCAGGGTAAAATCACTGATTAAATGTAGCTGTTTGTTGGTATAGTGGCAGAGCGGAGATTCTGGTCCAGTCACGTCTCTTTGCAGCTTTTAGAAAGCCAATGAAAAGAAATCCACGTCTCAAGGCTGAATTACAGCAACAAACACACTGGAACAGAAATCCCAACTGCACCTACTGTATACCAGCTGTTTTATTTGTCCAGAAAGCTGGATGTATACTAAATGAGCCAGTATTTGGGGTTTTAATCATTCCTCGGCAGTCAGCTGATGTGCCACAGTGGAATACGATAAGGCCAATTGACAAGATGTTATTATCTATTACTGAAGGTTGAATCTCAGCTGCAAATGTTAATCCCTCCAGCTAATGCAACAACATGCACACAAGCCATCCCTCATTGCTGCATCAGGGCGTATCAATAACTCTGACCGGCAGGCTGATAATGGCCCGGCGAGGAACTAATTCATGATCTGAAGCTGAGCTTAAATGGATGCAGAGCAGCAGCGGCCAGGAATTTAATGCAGATCTCAGAGCTGAGGGGCAGCAGAGCCATCAGCTTTCACGGCTCCTCATTAACCAAACTTCATTCAACACTCGCACTAATTGACCATTATAGATTTACGCCCCGAGAGAGAGTTCGCTGAGTGTCCCCAAGCAACCCTCGTCCGATATTAGACGGAATAACATCCAAACATCTATCCATCTACAAGCCCTCTCCACTCAGCTCCGGCCGGGGCTCTGGAGGAGATCCCAGCTGATGATGGATGGATGAAGGCCGGCTCCATCCAGCAGAGGACATCAGTCCTTCAGAGAGACAGTCGCACACTTACTCATTCCTACAGACCAAAGAAAGAGGAAAAGCTACTATACAAAATGAACGAAGATAAAACTCTGAAGCTAATATAAACAAAACCCAGGCGAGGGTTCAGCTGATGGAGTAGAATTTCAGTATTGATGGTTCAGTGAATCATCTGGCCTTTCTTCACGTGCTGGAGTGTCCTTGAGCAAAATACCATTTGCTATATTTGACAGGTTATCATAAATAATTCTAGATTAGTCAGAAAACTGGAATGAAATCCTTGGTAGAATCTGGAGCAGACCAGCATGTCTTTATTCAGTATGATGTGGAGACGTCTGTCCACCGGGGTTTGGCTTCACTGTAAAATTCTCCAACATTGTTCTTTTAGACAAATTGGGCAAATTCAAAATTTCAGCCTTTGCTTCTTTTCAAGCATGTTCCTAATGCCACTGTATTTTGTGGAATTATTTCCAGCTGTAAGGTACGACACGATTTATGGTTTTAAAATTGCATTTCTTCACTCAGAATGTTCCGGCTGTTCCCGGCAAATGAAGGCTGACTGACTCTCAAACCAGTACAATGGATTCACTCAGCAGAGCTCTGCTTCGTCGGAGAAAAGGTTATACAATGCATATTATGAAAGAAGGGAGAGGGGGTGTGCACTCACATGTTTCACTGAGAGAATTTGGAGCACTGAGGACTGATCTCATTCATAGAAGTAGTAAGAAAACATTTCAGCAGGAACCTTGGTGGTGGTCATGGTTTACGGTTAAAGTAGCAACAAACTACTTTCCTGTTACCTCTGTTTTTTTAAAATTAAATAAAATGTAAAAATTTGGTTTTGAAATATTAACTAACCTCGGTTAGTATTCTCCACTCAATCACATTAGTGATATCTATTTTAAATGTTTTTTAACCCTTTCTTTGCCTTCTTGAAAATGTAGCTTTCAAGGAAGTGTCTCCTGACGATCGGCATCCAGTCTCACTGACACCAGCCTGCTCTTTGTTTCAAGCACCGGTGTTAGTCTGAAGGCGCGAGCTTCTCTCTGACAGCTGAGTAGAAGCGTCCGTCAGATCAACGTGTATTAGAGCTGACATGCAGCTCGTCCTCATCCGCTTCCTGCAGAGCCGGGAACGAGTCTCTACACTCGATTTATTTCACTTTAGCATTTGTTTGAAGTTATTGTAGTTAAGTAACGGAAATGTAGCTTATGCATATTCCTTTGTAAGTGTGTGCGTGTGTGTGTGTGTGTGCGTGTGTGTGTGTGTGTGTGTGTGTGTGCATCCAGCTGAATATTGGCATCGGTGTCACTTGGCCGGTGTTTGTGTGCATGAGCAGGCATGAGAGAAGGAGCTCAGAGCGATCCTGAGAGGATTACTGGCTGACATGAACCTTCAAAGTCAGGGTCAGAGGTCGTGCGGCAGTCCCAGGACAGGCAGAGGGCGATGGAGGACGACAGCATCAAGATGCTTTTGGGTTTATTAAACACAGTGTGGATTTTCTGATTAATGTGGGCCCACGCCCTGCAGTGACTGTTATCTTTGGATGACCTTGTGCAGACGTGCCTGTGAACACAGTGTGTCTTCATAAAAAGATGGAAGCATGTGTGTGTCTGCAGTCTTTATATTAGATTTACCACTATATAAACACGGGGATCATCTTGATACTATTTGCACAATATACTGTTATATTCCTAAAGCAACCGATAGGATCTATGCATGGAGTTTGCATGGATGTGAGCGGGGAAAACCTCGGCTACTCAACCACAGAGCAGAGTTTATCGAAAAAAAGGTTTTAACATCTTAAAAACAGGCACATGTGGAAGCTGACTGAACCCTGAAGAGCCCAGAGGACTGAGACTGAAAGACACACTAATACTGGAAGGAGCTGGCTTTAAGAAGTGCAAAATGATTTAGCATGTTTGAAAACTGCAGTTTTTATCAGCTCAATTTTTGAGCCACAATTATGAAAATATTAAATGAATTATGAAAGCAGAGCTGAGGTATGAGATCGTCCATTTCTGTCATCACCAAAAACAGAGGTCCTAGGAGTGAAAATGTGTTTTGTCTGAAGTAGATTTTCCAGCACTCCGTATTGAGTGGGGGCCGTGGATGTGGACGACTCCTGCTCCCCTCCTGCACCGCCATGTTTCTGGAGCCAGTGGCCTCACCAGATGGTGCTAATCACTGTTAATCACTGAATCACTGTCCATCCGTCTACTCTGCTGTTTTCTCCAACTTCAGCTTGTTGGTTGCTGGAGTCAATCCCAGTAATCCCAAAGCACACACACACACACACACACACACACACACACACACACACACACACACACACAGTGTGTTTATGAGAGGTGAGAGGCGATTTCGGTCATCAGTTCATCACAGACTTCTTTTTTCTGACTGTGGGGAAAAAAAAAAATTAAATCTGGAGAATAACATGATTGTGATTTTTTTTTTCTTAAATTAAACGTGAGCAAGCAATTGCTGTAATTTCCAGTAAATTACTTTTCTACAAGTAGGCTACAAGACAATCGGTTGAATTCCACTTTTTCCCAAAACAAGCAACAGAGTGACTTTGGCAGAGGTGCAAACTCAAAGGTTTTGTCACATCTCAGATTTCTGTCTGGATTTTACTGTTTGATATGGATGAAGATTGGAAAACAGCACAACCCCAAACCTGTTTCCTGAAGAAAACATTTCACTTCCTCTCCAGTAAATTATGCTGTCTACAAAGCATGTTGGTAATGAAGCTGTGTAACAGCCCTCACGTCAAATTAACCTTTAAGTGGACAGTGATTAATTTTTTTTCCCAAGGATTTGGTTTAAAAAAATTCAAGAATGCAGTGTAACTGAAAAAACACAGCTGTTTCTCCATTGATGGATTCAGTCTGTGAATGTGGACTGAACATAAGAACATAAACAGATGTATTGTCAGGTGCATTAGGTTGCTGATTACAGTGTTTATGGTCAGTTATTACTGTATATTCAGCGTTGAAGGCATCAGTCCGGTCGGAACACCAGCGTCTTGTCTCACTTTGAGAAGAGTGAAGAACTGTGACACACATATTCATTTTCTTAAATTCAATAAGTCCCACTAAAGCAGCATGTATCTCACAACTTTATTAATTTACCACAGTTGGGTTGGAAGAAATGAACATTTCCTAATGTGCTCAGCTGTGCACTGCAGGGTCACGTTGATTTGTTCGTCCTCTCCAGACTTGAACGTTGCTATCTTGGGGATAAATGGTGTGTGTGTGTGATCCGTCCATCCACCCCAACCACCTGGAAACCCGCTCCTTTTGTATTTAGTCACATTCGGATTACTTCCACAGGTGTAGCTGGATGCACAGAGATGTATAAACCTGAATGCCGGGGCTGGAGATAGAGGTAGATCGCCATTCCTTATCGGGTTTGAATGACGTGCTTCCTGACAGATGTAATCAAGAACTTTGGTGATCTGGGACACTAAATACCAGCGTGGGCAAAGCACAAAGTAAAGCTGATCCAATGAGAATGTGTGAGAGGTTTTTAATGCATTTCATATTCCTAATCATGTATATTAAGATTCTTAATTGCTTGCTTTAATGTAATTATTTAATTTCTTCCCAAATCGCTGTCTGAATGCTGCTCTATTAATAAATGTGCCTTGCCTTTTGCCGTGGATTCACCTCATCAGAATGTGGGTGTGTGTGAAGCGTTTGTCAGGACGTGCTGACAACCAGGAATTTCCGACATTCGCATTGCAGTCACATTCCCCCTCATCTTTTTCGCATCTGACCGAGCCATACATCAAACAAAACTGTTACTTCCCCCCGGTTTTATAGGCATGACCGTCCTTCCTCTGATGCTCGTCCAGGAGTCTGATGGCGCCGCATGACGTTACAGTCATGTCATCTGAGTCAAATCTGCGCTTTTTGTTTTGCTTCTTGTGTTTTCTTTAATGAGCGCTTCACGACATCGTGGAACACTTACGACCACAACCCCGACGAGAAAACCCACTTCGCCTATCATCAGCTATCTGGACCTCAGATTTGTCTCTCTAATCAACATTCGGGGGGGCTAATGGACATTCCTCGGTTTCTGCAAGACTATCGAATGAGAGCGGAGGGAGGTTTTAATCTCACCAATTACTCTATATCTCACAGTAATACAATCAAGCCACCATGACACGATGGCAAGCCTTCAGTGACTGTAAATCAAAAACAAATGCCTGGGAATCGAGCATTGTCTGCTCTTCTGTGCTCTCAGCTCTTTGCTTGGGGGAGAGAGAGAAAAAGAGAGCGATAGATCAAAAAGAAAAAAAAAAACCCTCAGCCAGTCAGATGAGGGAGCCGATAAAAAGTTTTTTGGAACGGAATTCCACGCCACCATGAAATAGGATTTTCTGCCCCGAATCAAAAAAACGCTGGAGCTCTGATCACCATTTTCCCCCTCCCCTCTTTTTCTTTCTTTCTTTTAATCTAATTTGAAGGTTTTAATGGGAATAAGGAAACGATTTTGGGTTCCTGGATCTCGCTCATCTCCCGTTGCCCGAGTGCCGGGAGATGTAACTGCGATCCTGCAGTTTATGGGAAGAGCCGCGAACGCTGGCCGCCCTGCTGAGCCCAGCCGTGGTTTCTGGACGTGAGGCTGTGAGGTGGGCCTCTCCTGGCAGCGTCGCCGCTGACACCCCGCTGGCTCGCCTCGCCTCGCAGCTCAGCCTCAACCACAGACCGGCAGGAGCTGCGGATCGTGACGGGATGGAGATGAAGTCGGTAACAGAGTAGTGGAAAGCGGACTGGCACAGGGTTAAGTCAGGGTTTGGATGCTCCGCTTTCCCGTCCTCATAATCAGATGGTCTCTGTGTCACCTCCGAGGTGCCAGGCCAGGAGGCAAGTCAGGACTCCTCCCCACATCTTCACCACCCTGTAACCTCCGTCCTGGACTTCAAATCCAGTAATGTCAACAACGACTGCAATTACAGACGGAAGGAGAGAAATTCTGGTTGCCGCCTTCCAGAACCAACCAAGAGTACTGCGTGTCGGTTACAGCAGACTCTGAGAGTTTTTATAAATCTGAAATCAAATAAACCGTACTGGGCCGCCACCCGAAGCTCCTGATCTGCACTTTTCAGGATCCAGAGTAGAACACCCAATCCAAACAACGCCCGACCACAGCCAGACGTGACAGGAAGAGTCCAGACACCAGCAAGGGGAGGGTCTGTCGACGGGTCCAGACGTACCTGCTCCAGCTTCAGAACCATTTCAAGTTACATTTTAAAGGTTTCTTGGCAGGCAAAATGCCTGAAGAGCTTCGGAATCTACAAGTTCAGGATACTTCTACAGACTCCAACCTGATGTATTGTCAATGACAGCTAAAGATGGAGTGCAGGTGTGAATCCTTCACAGGGCTCAGATGGTAAAATACTGACAAAATCACACTTAAAATAACTAAGCACACCAGCTTCCACAGTAACTGAGATTTACTACATGCATAGCCTCTGTAATACCTGAGCATCATTTCATTTCTGAATGGGCCTTTAGCCTTAGCATTATGGGAGTCTTAACGCAGCTCTGCACATTGTCTGATAGGAAGTCTTTGATGATGGCTCAGAATCTCCGGTCTCACCATGAGAGGGCTTCCTGAATGGCTGGAACGGTCATGTGACCACAGTCTGTGTCATGAGCTTAGAAACGAGTCCAGTGGACCTGATTCGAAATTACTCCTGCATTCATCTCCTCTCTGAAGGCACTGGTGATATTTGCAGATTACGTTGTTATTCTTGCACACACCGTTTCAGTGGTGTGTGGGGAGTGACTTGGGTCAAACTTATTGTCGTACCAAGTTTTAGGAAGTCAGTAACTGACAGCAGAGCAGACGTCACAGTCTTTTAGGAGCTTGAGCTGCTCACAGAAAGGGCCCTCATCGATATACTCAGTCGCCCTGACAGCAGCATGAAGGCTGGTCCACTGTACGCATAGCATTAGCATGTAGAACAGTCACGATCAGCATTGGAAACTTGAAATGCCATAAATTTAAACTTTTTAACAATTTACCTGCATGCAGGTGGTTTCTCACAACGGGACAGTAAAGGGGTGTGAATGTTAATAGAAGGACTTGATATTCGTGCTGTGTGCACTAGATGACCTGACTGAAGCCTTATTTGTGCTTATTTTTCATTTAGTTTTTCATAGTTTTTCATTGCAGTTATAACTTGGTTTTTAGAACCTAACATCCATCCATCAAGGCATCCATTTCAAGGCACTTTTACATAAAAACTAACATTTCCACAAGAACAGAGGAGACAATGGAAAAGAAAAACTCCTCTTAAAAAAGGAAGAAACCTGCAGAGTCAGACTCAGAGGTGGAGACTTTCTGCTATCCCGGTTTGGATGAGGGGGTGAAAGGAGAGAAGAGGAGAGAACAGACAGACAGACAGACTGATTGTGGAAAGGGATTCAGTCCATCCATACAGCTTAATGCTCTTCAGGGTCGAGAAGAATTGGAAGCAATCCCAGCTATGGGTGAGTACAGGTGAGCACAGGATACACCTGGACAGGTCTCCACTCCATCACAATGACAAACAGGGTGAGAACCACACACTCCCATTCATACCGAGGGGATATTTACAATCACCAATCCACTGAACCTGCAACCTCTATTGCAATAAGGTCATTCATGGTATTGAACCCACGACCTTCTTGCTGTGAGGTAATAGTGCTCCCCACTGCTGCACTGTGCAAAGAGTCTAAAAATCTGCTTTACAGCCAAAAAAAAAAAAAAAGTCCCAAGATGTAATAAAGCAAGGTAAAATATCAGGTACCGACAGCTGTATACTGACAAAAGTTAAAATAGAATCACAAACACTGAGAAAGTCGGAAGTGAGAGATAGCAGGGTCGCCGGTCACGTCCGCCCTTGGCAGGAGTCATTTGTTGGTAACCGTGGTGACGATGGCAGAGCTCCAGGTAAGGCTAATTACTCCCATCCGTCTTCTTTAGCTCTGCTGCTAAAGCATGTTAGCCGAGGCCTTGGAGCAAATCACGCAGAGTACAGGTAGATGAATAAATAAGTGCTTGATTTAGAGGGTAAATCTGCTGCTGCTCCCCGGGAACCAGCTGGAAACTGCAAACCGCAAACATCAGCTGCAGGCTTCAACCAAACCAAATCCAAGAAGATTACAAGCACCAGCCTGGGGAAAGTTTCCTGTTGGTCTGTAGCAGAACGTGTGTTTACAGTATCTATCCAAATTATTATCTTTATAGCTGCAGAGAACACTGTTCTGATGTTAGGAGTGCAGTTCTTGGTTCATCTGCACCTTCATTAAACAGCCATGATCTATCATCAGTACCATGTTTGGCGTTGTCTCGCTGGAATACTCCAGACCTTCCCTGAAATGAACACCATTATCTACCTCTCTCCTGCATTAGCTGGATGGCTTCCATTGGAATTTATTCATGTATTATTCATTGTTTGTTGCATTAATGGGCAGTCGTTTGGGACTGGATTACAAAATACATAAACACATCTAAACCGTTCGTCCGTCATTAAGACCTCCTATCGGTCTCTTAATCTTTTAATATCTGGTGTTTAGACATCAGCACATTGTCTTCAGGCTATTTGGGGAAAAACTGACATCATCTCAACAACAAGCGGTGATCCGACCGCATCAGAACCCAGTATCTCTTCAAATCTGGACCACAACAGCAAACAGACGTGCAGATCCTGATCTCCCACGGCCACGGGCTGGCACTCATCTCTGATCGCTTCCAAGGAGTTCTGCTCCTCTGCAGGGCGGGCTCTGAACCTGCGCGAGGCTTGGCCCGACCCGGGGGGGGGGGATCAGGCAGCGGAGGGTCTTTCAAGTGCTCCCGCATTACGATTTAGATCGAAGTGTTCGCAGGAGATGGCAACGAGCCGAGGCTTTAAGGCCTTGTGGTCCAGACATTATTTGTTTGTGTCTCCTAGAACTAAATTTATGCATTTTGATGTATTTTTTTTTAAATACTTTGCAGGAAAATAAAAACAGTGGTACGAACCGAAGAGCATTAATGGTAAACAGATGCTGAAAACACAGTGACTCTGTGCACTCTTTACTCCAAACTGAAGCCCATCACAGCTCAGACTGGCCTGCTGCTTTCACTCTGCTACTGGAGATAAAATGTTTCAGACATGAATTTCAAGGAGGAAGAGTCCGGGTTTCCGTGAGGTTCAGGGACCACATGGTGGAGGGCCGATGAGCATCTGGAAGGCTCGACTCGTTGAGAGGTCAGTCAAAGCAATCAAAACAGAAACATTACTGTCCACTAATTCAGCTTCACAGCCGAGCCGCTGATCTCTGAGAGGAAACGAATCACCTCATGATAAAAACCAGATGGAAACACTGGAACTGGCCTCCCTGTACAGGTGATGTTAGATTTAACCACAACAGGTGGTGATCGTGATAAAACCTTCCAACTTCTACCCCAACTTTACAGGTTCTTTAATATGTAAGATCCAATTTTTAATGTTTCCCTAACAGAAATATGTCCCCGTAGCTCGAAAACGAGTTCCCAGAAGTGAAGAAAGTCTGTTGGATATGAGCTCAAACAGGTGATCCAAAAACAAACGAAAAAATAAACAGTACAGACTGGTGAAACATCTGCAGCTGTAGACGTTTAAGGAACCCAGTCTCCTCAGGACGTGCAGATGACTCTGTCGTTTCCTGTATTATGCTGTCTGTATCTGACTGGTCCAGTTTAGTGTCCTGCTGCTGCTTAAAGGTCCTGACCTCCTCCACGGCCATTCCACCGACGGAAACGGGCTGCAGATGAGGTCTGGTCCTCCTGAAATCCACCTCCATCTCCTTGGTGTTGGAGTGTTCAGCTACATGTGGTTTCATTGTGTTTTTACAGAAGCATTACTGGAAGTCGTGTTTTTGAAGCTGATCAAATCAAACTGGAAGAGAACTTTAAACGTGTTGTGGAAGAAGCTTGTTCTCCATCCTGTTTTCACTCTCTGCAGGTCTGAATGAATGTCAAAGTGATTGTCAGGGTGGACGTGGTGGGAGCACTCATGGAAAACGGCAGCCCGATCATTCATCCTCGATCTCTGGGAGCATTTCCAGCAGGTCCATCCTATCAGGTGCTGCATGCTGTATTGATGGGCGCTTTCCACCAGCACATTAACTCTCGTTACCGCTCCGCTGAACCACCTGGTGCTCGCAGTGACAGCTGAGCGTGGGCTCTGCAAGGCCGGAAATAAAGACCTGTGAGGTCCAGGCTGCTGCAGGGTAATGGTCCGCCTGGATCCCAGGAAGGAAGAAAAAAAAAAAACCTCATCAAAAATCACTTCTCTGCAAACCAGACAATGAAAGTCATTGTTGCATTTCTTTCTTTCTCAATGTTTAATGGCCTTGATCCCATTTTTAACTGATTAATCAACCTGGTAAGGTTTTTATTATTGTGCCATTCTGAGGCTGCGGCTGTGAAAATTACATTTTGATTAATGTTAAATCACAGCAGAAAGGGGTTTTTCTTTACATTGTGAAGGCCCTCTTCAGACGGAGTGAGGGCAAATTGAATTGTTCTCCCTCAAAAAACTCCACAATCTACTTCAGGCTGATTGATGTTGTACAAGTATGTGAAGGAGGAAGAGCTCAATTAGTGTGTGTGCGCGTGTGTGTGAGTGTGTGCGTGACAGGGGTAGGGGTGGGGGTAAGAGTGTAATTGAGTTAAAGTCTCCTTAGGCCAGAATTGAATTAAGAGCAAATTAGAGGCCAAGTATGTGTGTGTGTGTGTGTGTGTGTGTGTGTGTGTGTGTGTGTGTGTGTGTGTGTGTGTGTGTGTGTGTGTGTGTGTGTGTGTGTGTGTGTGTGTGTGTTGTGAGCTTTGAGTCTGAAAAAGAAAATATTGAAAAAAGCTGGATTAAAAGTTTATTTTCATTGGATTTATGTGCGTCTTTCTCTTTGGCATCGGAGGGGATTACAGTGTAAGGACACCGAGAACCTGAGTTTTGGAACCTTCGTGAGGTATTCTGGATGTTAGCTGAAGTTAGTGGCAGGAAGATGCTTTATAATCCACATGTTAGCTGAAAAGAGGCTGACAAAAACCACTAACTAGCTAGTTTATTCTATTTATTTGAATGGATGTGAGCAAATAATGAGAACAATGTTCCCATGTTCAACAGGAACAGAAGGCTGTGCTCCAGATGCCATGCAGTGGCTTCTGTTAAACACACTGGAAATCTACATTTTTGTACAGAAGCTGAATAATTTTGCCCTGGACGTGAAGGAAAGCAGTAATGTTTGTGTTTTCTGGAAGCACTCAGAGAAACACATCAATGTCAAACGAATCAGTCGCACGGCGCTGTGTGACGGCCTTCTCTCTGCTGATGTGCCGAGAGAGCTGTGAAGGTCGCAGAGAGCCAAACACTGAAAACGCCACAGTTCCCCATCATCTGTGACTGAAGACTGATTACAGGGTCTGAATTCGTCACCACAAATGACTCGTTTCTGTATTTAACACTCCTAATGTCGGGTTAAACGGTTTAAAAATCAAACCTTATTTTTTGAAAAGTTAAGCTTCTCTTAGTGACAATCCAGATTCGTGTTAATCGAACGTCCAAAAGTTTTCTCTGCTCACTGAAGCTGCTGCTGTGAAACAGACTCCAGTTTGGTTGTATTGTGTTGATCAAATGCTTGAATTCCATACGAACACAAATCACAGCTTGATTAGTTCATTAGTGAGTTTTCCTCAGGTCTGGATCCTGAACGGCCTCGGAGAGGGGTCTGAAGACCAGATTAACCAAATCAGCTTCAGATCTCTGCGAAATGCCCTGAATTACATTCCTGCTCTTCTTAAGCCTCACAGAAAACCTGTGTGTGTGTGTGTGTGTGTGTGTGTGTGTGTGTGTGTGTGTGTGTGTGTGCTACTTGAAGTATGACCCAGCTGTCCCTTTCAGGCCTTGAGAGCACACCAGGTGATCCAGACGACACAAAGACGGGGAGAAAGAGGCAGCGCTCCTCCAGAAGGCTTTACATTCACCTCACAGCTCCCAGCAACCGGCGAGGAGGTCAAGGAGGGGAGAGGAGGAGAGAAGACATCAGCGGTTTCACTGTCGATGCTCATCGGACAAATCATTAATTTTCCCTAATGACACAGAAGTTCTCTCAAGCCCCATTTAGGCCATGTTTCAAGTGAAAACGCATTGTTTCGGCGTTTTTGTTTCAGAAAGTTTCATGTTTGTACAAAGCACTGTTCTTTTCCACAGAAAGCCAACAGCAGCGTTTCAGAAAAGCTGCATTTCATCCGTTTCCATGGAGACGGAGCTGGGACATTTTCATAAAGTTGAATTTTCAGTGGCTTCAAGCACCGTTGTCATGTAAATGGCCCCAAAATGAAAGTTTTATGTATTAATTTGAAAATGCGTAAACTCTGCCTTCACTGAAGTTTGAAGGTTGGAAAAAAGTTCAGCTGTTCTGAACTGAAGAGGAGCCCAAGAATGAAACAATGAAGATGCAACATGGATGAGCATTCCTGTGTGCAAATGACTTCTTTCTAAGTTGGCCACCTGCATCCCACACTCCCACACCATTCATTACAGCAGATTCTCTGAGAAACTATTTGGCTTTCACAACAGATTCAATCGTTTTGAGTCAGAGTGACTGTTATCTACCCATAATCACCCAGCAAGAACATCAAATAACAAAAAGAAGTTTTTACATCTGAAACAAACCGTGAAGCTTCCAGAGAACTAAAGATATAAATCTGGCAAACAGCTGTCGGGCTGCCAGTTTTCCACTGTGTCGAAGTAATGGTGACTAATGTGACGGTAACTCAAGGTCATGGGTAACACACACACGTGCACGCACTCACACCAAAACACACACACACACACACACACACACACATGCTGGAGACATTCTCATTTTGATTTCCTGCTCTGACGCACTGAGCAGGCAGACGCTGCAGGAGCTGCCGTCAGAACCCGGGCTGCCTCACAAACCCAGCCTAACACGGCGTGTCTGCAGGAGCTCTTCATCACGTCACCTGGCACGTGGGACCCAACAAACCTCACACGCAGCATTGTGTGAGGGTGCATTTGATTTGTGTCGCTGGCTCCGGGATCATTGTCCCTTCCAGATGTTCGGAGCCACCCAGGAAGAAGCCAAAACCACGATACCACGAAAAGCCGGCTATAAATTCACCACACGACACCGACTCCAATTTGCACCTGAATGAGGTCCGGCAGTTAAGACTCGAGTGTGTGTGGCGGGGTGGAGGGTGGATGGTGTACTGGTAAAAGCCCCACACACACTCAATCACTCACTGCTCCAGAGGAAAAGTGCACACAACCTGGAGTGCTGACGGGACAGAAGACAAGGAGAAGTTCGATCGAAGTTTGTCGAAGTTCACATCGCTCCAGATCAGAGCTGAGGATGTTTTCAGTTCAGGAAAATGACTCGTGACACTCCTGTCTAACCGGGTCTGGAGCACGGATCTCTCATCACTATCTCACCTCGGATTTTTTCAAGACTTATTCAGCAACATAAAGGGCACAAACCATTTGTGAGCACTAGATGTCTCTGAGTGACAGCTGCTACAGGAAAAAGGAAATAGTTGACACAACTGAACTGAATTGCCTCAGTTAGTCACACGAAAATGAGTTAAGTGCATTAAAATTAAAGGACCTGTATCATGCTTTTTTAGCAATTGCAAACCCTATTATTGGCATTAACATGGTAATAGTTTATTTTTGGCGCTAAGGAAAAGTCATTTTGTGTGAAATAAAAGATTTTCTGGGGCTAATTATGAAACCCGGAAGAGAAAATGTTCTGTTTCACTGAAAATCCCGCCTCTCCCCCTGTGGACTTTGACTGACAGCGAACTTCAACCAATCGGCGCTTCAAAACAAATACGCTGGCTAGCTTTAGCTCTTTAGCTCTAGCTTCTCTACACGCAAAGTCACGCGAAAATGTCTTTTCCTGTGAGAAACTCACCAAGCACAGACCCTTCAGACTCTTGCTCTTGTTTGACTGTTGCTTTCAGACGATGGTCAAAGTTTATCTCCGTAACCAGAGTTACAAAAAGCAGCAACGCTGATTGCCGAGGGCCTGCGGGGGGAGGGGCTCAGAGGAGCCATCTTCTCCGAGTGACGTCAATGTGGGAAGCAGAGAGTTTTCACGGGTGTGGGAGGGGCTGCCTCTCTGAGCAGCAGAAACACCAGGAAAGCTCAAACACACAGGAACGAAAGAAAAAAACGCTTTGGGGGTGTTTTTGGTGAGTACATAACTATATAACAAGGTTAAAACATACAACAAGTGAATTTTGCATGATACAGCCCCTTTAAAGCTAATGAGTTACAAACACTGAAAACAAGAAAACTTAATCTAGATGAGTTAGTCTGAATATTTCCGTTTTTCAGTGTTTACTGATGGATTGGACCAAGAAGATCGAGAATCTAGAATTTAGAGTATAAATGATGATGATGACGATGATGGTGGTGATGAAGATGATGATGATCATGACACTAATGATGCTACATCATCTTCCCCCCCTCCTCCCTTCAGGAGAGGGCGAGCAGGTTTCCAGTTAGTGAGAGTGTAACAGTTCAGACAGTGAAGGGGCGTCGCAGACAGAAAGGAACTCTGAGCTGCTCGTTTTCTGACTCACCCTGAGCCTGCTCTTCCTCCCTGATCCTCTGTGCGTCTCCCTTCCTCCTGCCTCTTTTTTCCCTCTGCCTCTCCCTCACCTGCTTCTTCCAATCATTCAGTTATCCTATCGGGTGTGTCTCCCCTCCTCCAGTGTGGATTGAAGCTCCCCTGTTTGTCTCACTTGTTGCCAGATGTTTGAGCTTCTTGCCGTCTTCCTGCAGCTGTGTGTGTTTTCCCCGTGTTCTGCTCTCGGGCCTTGGCCTCTGCTTGCTGCTGTGCCTTTGTCTCAGCCTCGCCGGATTTGTTCACCTGTGTGGAACTTCATAAATGCTCTCAAACGCTTCTGCTTCTGAGTCCCCGCTTCCATGACACTTGTTTAACGTTTCGCATATGGTTGGCTCTGGAACCAGGAAGTAGTGATGGTCTCGCCCCTCCCACTGAAGTTGATCTGGCCTGTACCTCTAAGTTAAAGAAAAAAACTTGAGCAAGACATTGCCGATGGGGAAGACGGATTGTTGAAATGGATTGTTTCTTCAATAATAAGTGAAAATGGGCATGATTTTTGGAATTTTTGTCGTAAATTTCTTACTTCCAGCACCTTTAATTTTGAATTTAACACAGCCCTACTGAACAGTAGAAAAAACAAACAAAAAACCCCCAAATTTCTCACGTTTTTAATTTAAAAAAAAGTGACTGACTACGGATGAACGGATGAATTTTACACAGACTCATCAGAAAGACTGTATTTGTTGAGGATAATGAACTGATGGGTGTGTTTTCTTTTAATCTTCCTCCCTGTGGTTCACTCCCTCTCTCCTCCTCCTTTGCTGTTCTTCAACACGTGTCACTGAACTGTTCCATGTGTTTGATGAAATGCTTTTTACCAGAACTTTGACCCTCCATTCTCCCATCAGGGTTTATCTGAAAACCCTCGTCTCCCCTGTCTCTTCTCATTTCAAGTGAAAGAGTCAACATGCGTGCTGGTTATAAAATTGTATTCATCCTTCATGCCACGTAGAATTCATCTGACTTCCAAAACAGCCAGGAACAAACTATCGTTGTCCACTTCCACCAAATTACATTCACCTCAACATATGTTCAACCTTCAAAATAAAAATATTACAGACCACTTAACATGTGTAGATGTTCTGAACCTGAGCGGTTTCTGTTTTAGCTGTTTAATATTTTTATGTTTTAGATTTTTTTTCCTGTATTTTAGCTGATTTTTCATTTTAATTCAAGTCATTTGATCTTTTGGAAATGTTTTTGTCTTTTAGCCATTTAAAGAGTTTTACTTTTTAAGGCATTTAAGCAGATTTATCTCCTTTGTCTGTTCTTGACTGTGTGATCTGTTTTTCACAGTGCAAAAACCTGGACTGGACTGTAAAGACTCAGGCTCCGTCCAAAACACACCAGCGCAGACTCCACATGCACCATGAGCGCCTGCACTTTCTCTCCACTCCACGTCTGCCCACGAGACATCTTCCAACAGTCTCTTTGTATAGAGTTAAGTTCTCTTTTTAATATCTTTAGATTGAGCAGGACGGAGTGGTCAGATTCAGATTGAGTAGTGTCTGTTTTCCAGGTTTTTCATTTCTGCCTCTATTTCCTTCTTTTCTCAGGTCTCTTTTTCAGATATGAAGAGTGTTAAATAATTCATCCTCAAAGAACTGCCTTAAATGGAAAAACCTGAAACTGCCTTAAAGTGTAAGAACCTCCACACATCTACCAGATCTCGATCCTCCGTCATTGTATCGGCGGCTCTCCGACCCCTGAAGGTGTCCTTAAACCCCATGTTTAAGTTTTATTGGTGATGGAGTCCCTGACAGCAGGTATGCATTGCAGGGAAGCAAAAACTGTTTTCTATGAACGATTAAGGGTAGCACTTTATAATACGGCCCGTGTCTTACAGAGTAGCTTCCCTTCTCTTACAGTGTAGTTTCCTCAACTTTGAAGGTAACTGTCGGACATGTACATGTCCATCAGCTCCAGCACCAGCACCAGCTCAATGTGGACTTACTATGTGGAAGAGGTACGTGGATGACATCCTGGAGAAAATAAGGAAACACACAAGAATTAACAAAACATCTCAACACAATCGACACCACCGGAAAAATACAGTTCACACACGAGGAAGAAGAGAACCATGCAATACATTTTCTGGATATCAACATTTCCCACAAAGAGGATGGCAGCATTAAAATAAACATTTACAGAAAACCAACACACACCGATCAATATCTCTTATGGACATCTGAACACCCCACAGCGCACAAACTCTCTGTAATAAGAACACTTTTTGACCGGGCCAATATTATCACAGACGAGGAGGACAGGAAAAAAGAAGAACAACATATCATTCAAGCGCTCAAACAATGCAGATACCCCAACTGGGCAATACAAAAAGGAAGAAGGCAGGTCCAGGAGAAGAAAAAGAGACCCAAGCCAAAAGAAAACAACAGAGAGAGGATGGAGAGCACCACGATGGTAACCCTCCCATACATCAGGGGCATCACAGAGAAAGTACCAATGAAATGAAAAAACATAACATCAATACTCCAGTAAAACCATATAGAAAACTCAGACAAATACTTGTACACCCCAAAGACAGAATACAACCGGAACAAAAATGCAATATAATCTACGAAATTCCATGTAAGCTATGTAACAAAACATACATTGGAGAGACAGGGAGGACTTTCAGCACACGAAAAAAGGAACACAAGACAGAATGTGAGAAAGAAACCACAACAGCACTAACACGAGCAACAAAAAGAAAAGCTGAACAGGAACAACGCAAGTCGGCCATTTCAGATCATTGTAAGAGAGAAAATCACATTATGGATTGGGATGGAGCGAGAGTCATCGGAACAGAAGAGAACAAACACCGACGATGGATAAAAGAGGCTATTGAAATTCGGAAACGTGCCCCCGAGACAGTTAACCGGGATGAGGGGGCCTTTCTGCTTTCACACACCTGGGATGCTATACTCAAGAAGTCGGACTGCAGATGGCGCTGTTCTCCAGCTTCCACGAGTGGGAGAATAGCGCCAAAACCTGTATAAATCAGCTGACAAGATACGTTACAACAACATCACGTGACAAACACTCTGAAGAAGACAGCTGACAGCTGCCAAAACCGTCAGGTAAACAACCAAATACCACTCTGGTCTTTGGAAAAGAACCTTTGTTTTGGATTATAACTTGGAAGACCAATGAACCTTTTTGGACTATGTACATGTTATTTCGCTGAACCTGAGGAGTACTTACACCAGTGTAAGTGCTGTTGTCTTACAGTGTAGTTTGACGTGTCTTAATGTGTAGTTTCCTCAACTGTGGAGGTAACTCTCATAAATGTACCATGACATTTTGCGAACTCTCAGGGGATAACGCTGGTGTCTTACACTGTAGTTTGATGTGTTTTAATGCGTAGTTTCCTTAAAGGTGCATTAAGGAGTTTGCACGTTTTATGCGAAACAGTGCCCCCTGCAGGCCTTGGGCGTAATGCAGCTTAGTGAAAAACTCGTCCCTGTGGCTCGCGTGCACGGAAGAGGGGAACTCCTTCTTCGCTCGTTTAGTAGCGCTCAAGTAAAATGTAAGTTTCTTTTCCCTGGTGGAGTCTGTGCTGGAGTTGTGGCAGTGCTAGAAGCCAGTCTTTTCTTACTTTCTGGAAGCTCCTGCTCAGTTGTTGTTCACGAAGCATCTGGCGGAGTAATGGCGGACAAAATGAAACCTAACAAGCTGGAGCGTGCATTACGTCATTCCTTTCAAATTCTCCCCAAAAAAATGCTGGTGCCGGACCGGCACTGCAACTTTCAAGTGACAATTTAGCGCAGTTAGCGGTACTTGTAATGAATATGTCAGGGCACATTGTACACATCATTAAAAATGTGTAACATATTTATGGTGGAAAATAAGTATTTTTAAGGTTGTAAAACTCCTTAATGCACCTTTAACTGTGGGGGTAACTCTCAAAAATGTAGCATGACATTTTACGGACTCTATGGGGTACTTACGCTCTTACAGTGTAAGTCCTGGAGTCCTACACTGTAGTTTCCCGTGTTTTACCATGTACTTATCAAAGCAGTGTAATTTTCCTGAACATATGCTTTTACTGTACAACCTTGATGAGCCACTTCCTCTTAAGAATCCCCATGGACCCCTACAGATTGTGTAGACCAATGACAAACTGAAATACTGTAACGTATTGATGAGTGTGTGTTTCACATAATAATGACAAGACATGCAGACGGACAAACAACTTTATTTATGGATTGAACATCTTTATTTTTCAGATACACCAATTCACCTTTTAAAGTTACCCAGCCCTGAAGATCACCCTTGCTTTTCCTTACTGTCTAACGATACAGTACTTCCTCTGCAACAACCCAGCACTTTACCTGCAACGACTGGTCAACAACCGGGAACCGGGCCGTATTCTAAAGTGAACACTTGTCGCCTCAACTTACTGTCTAACTACTGAGTATTCTACCAGTAACTACCTTCCCTACGTATGCAGGTACCGGGTACTTACACTCTAAGTACCCAAGACTTACCTGTAAGTACAAAGGGTTCTGTTATATTGTTTCCATTATTAAAGAAATTTATTTTGAAAATAACCAATTAACCTACAGTGTAGGACTGCAGGACTTACACTGTAAGACACGAGCGTAAGTACCCCACAGAGTGCGTAAACTGTCATGCTACATTTTTGAGAGTTACCCCCACAGTTGAGGAAACTACACATTAAGACACGTCAAACTACACTGTAAGACAACAGCACTTACACTGTCAGACACAGGTGTAAGTACACCTCAGGTTCCGCGAAATAACATGTACATGTCCGACAGTTACCTTCAAAGTTGAGGAAACTACACTGTAAGAGAAGGGAAGCTACTCTGAAAGACACGGGCCGTATTATAAAGTGCTACCCGATTAAGAGAGTGAAAAGTTAAATTACAATTCAGAAATGTGAACTAAAACAAGAAAGACTTAATAACAAAACCCACTGGGTTAATTTCAATTTTTTTATTTACATTTTTCTAAATTTCTCAAACAAAGCCAAAAATGAGAAAAAAAAAAATCATGAAGAACAGCATGAACAGTACATCTTTATATTTTGAACTGAGTTACAGAAATAGCTCTTCCATAGATTCTTTAATGAGCTCATCAGTGAGTTTTCATGTGCCTCAATAAACTAGTGTTCCAACGGAAACTTTTCCCACATGTTTCACAAAGATATGGCTTCTCACCTGTGTGAACTCTCATGTGCCTCAAAAAACTACTGTTCCAACTGAAACTTTTCCCACATGTTTCACAAAGATATGGCTTCTCACCTGTGTGAATTCTCATGTGCCTCAAAAAACTACTGTTCCAACTGAGACTTTTCCCACATGTTTCACAAAGATATGGCTTCTCACCTGTGTGAATTCTCATGTGCCTCAAAAAACTACTGCGGTCACTGAAACTTTTCCCACATGTTTCACAAGTATATGGCTTCTCACCTGTGTGAGTTTTCATGTGGCTCAATAAACTACTGTTCCAACTGAAACTTTTCCCACATGTTTCACAAAGATATGGCTTCTCACCTGAGTGAATTCTCATGTGGCTCAATAAACTACTGCGGTCACTGAAACTTTTCCCACATGTTTCACAAGTACATGGCTTCTCACCTGAGTGAATTCTCTTGTGGGTCAATAAAAGGCTGTTCCAACTGAAACTTTTCCCACATGTTTCACAAGTATATGGCTTCTCACCTGAGTGAATTCTCATGTGCCTCAATAAAAGGCTGCTCTGACTGAAACTTTTCTCACATGTTTCACAAGTATATGGCTTCTCACCTGAGTGAATTCTCTTGTGGATCCACAAATAACTCTTTCTACTGAAACTTTTGCCACACGTTTCACAAACATTCCCAGTGACCGGCCTGACCTTTTGATTTAGCTTCTTTTTCTTACCGACAGTTTCACCACATGTTTCGTCACATTCAGCTCGCTTCTTTGAAACAGGAAAGTCAAGATGTTCTTTCTCACGGTGGACTTCAGAGTCCAGAGAGAGGACCTGCTCAGGTTCTGGTGCCTCTTGTGGTTCAGTCAGGTCACTTTGCTGTTGAAGAGAAGGAACCTCAAAGTTTTCACTTTCGGACTTCAGAATAAGCTGCTCTGCCTTCTGGCTGGTACCCAGACCCTCGTGCTCCTCAGTCTGTGGAGGTTCTGGTTCCTCCTGGTCCTCTGTAACCTGTACAAGTCCTGGTTCTTCTTCTTCCTCTTTAATCGTTGGTAGTGGTGGTTCTTCCTGCCCTCGACAGCAGTTTGCTTCCTGTTCAAAGAGCTGCTCCTTCCTGTGGCCATGGTGCTGTTGGAGATCTGCAGGGACAAACAATGAACAAGATAAAAAGATCAGCTACATTTCTTAAACAGTTCCATCTTTAAAAAAAAACAAAACAAAAACAAAACTGGGACTAAAAGCGGTGAAACTGAACTCTGGAATTCAAATTTCAAAATAGCCTCAAGCTGTAATGTTATTGATTGAAGAGCACCTTAGTGGGTTTTTGGCGGTGTTTACATGGACATGCGTAACCGGGCTATTGCTAATATTCCAGTAATGAAAGGGTCTTTGACTGAATGTACGCACTTCCACACCAGAGGGGGCGCTGTGTGGTTGAGTTGAAGTAGAAAGTGGACAAGAGGAGTCAGTGTATCTGGAGTTGGAGTTATCAGTCTGCTGATTAAAATAATGAAAACTGGATAACCCACACACAGCCATAACGACGGAGATCCTCCACCAGTTAGATTCATGTGTTCATTCAGACTTTTCCATACCTGTTCTGTGAAACTTGATTTCAGGTTTCCAGATGATTTCTAGCAGTCTGTGATGATGAACAACCGCATCCTCGTACCGGACTATCTTTTGTTGGAGCACGGAGGAGATTTCCTCAGCAGCAGCAGTCAGAATCCGGGTGGTCAAGTCTCTCACAGAGTCCTGGGAATTTCCACCATCAACAGCAGACTCCTCAACATCCTCCGGCTCCTCTTTAATATGTGGAGCTTCATGTTCCTCCTGCTTCAGGCTGGAGATAGTCGTCTGGACGCCAATGTGCTGCTGTGGACTCTCTGGAGGGAAACAAGAGAAAGTCACTGATGTGATGGATGTGAATGTTTTACAGAGATAGATGCACGAGGCAGGACAGGCTGCATTTAAATAAAATGCTCAATTCAATAAAACTGACAGTAACTGTATGGTTTAAGGAATAAGAGGAGAACGTTGTCTGGTTGTTTTTAACATCCAGCAGCAACAAGAAACGTGAGAGGACGACGGTCACCGGTTAACAGGGAAACCAGTTAATCTGAAACACCGGCTCTGCTCCAGTCTGCACTCACTCCTCCTCAGCTGTGTTAGCTGCTGCGTGCACGTGACTGGAGCGTGCACATCGACGTGAAGGCAGCATTGACAGCTCAGACTCATCAGACTCAGGTGACACGTTAAGAAAGCCAGGACAATTCGAACATGACCTGCTGCGATGCCGTTCTCATTGTCTTTAAAAGAGTCGTTAGCATGAAGCTCCCAGTGTCATGCAGTCAGACAGGTTTTTTTCTTCCCCCAGAGAAACTTGAAAGCATCATAATTGTGAAAGATTTGCTCTTTAAGGCCTGTGGGTGGCTTTACTGGAGCCCAGGAAGAGACATTTCAGATCCTGGCAGCTGTGGAAATGTCTCTACCATAAGTAGCATTAGCATGTTAGCTCAGACAAGTCAATAAATCAATTCTTCCATCTGAAAACCAAACAAACTCCATTTCTTCTGTTTATGGTGCAGATGCTGTGTAATGCTGAAGGTTTCTGCTTGAAAATCACTCCTGTTATTTCACTTTGCACAAGAAGTACAGTCTAATTTCAGTCTGTTAGCTTCACAATAAAAGATACTGATCCTCCACCATTCACAGGTTCATTTAGAATTTTCCATACCTGTTCTGGAGACGTTCATTTCAGGTTTTGTGCTGAATTCCAGAGATCTGTCCTGTCCATCAGTCTCCTGCTGTTGTTGAAGAATTAACTGATCAAACAGGGTGAGGATTTCTCCAGCGGCAGCAGCTAGTCGGTCCTTAATAAACTCTCTGAAAGTCTGGACTTCAGCCATGTTGGTCAAGAAGATGAGGTCTAACTGAAAAATAACAGTTTCAACTGAAAAACAACAAGTTTGAAAAAATGCTAAGTAACTTCTTCTCTACAGTTTTTTTTTTGTTTGTTTGTTACAGCGTCAGCTTCATACTAACACCTGCTGGACACGGGGGGAACTGCAGGTTGTTGAAAGATAATGAGATAGTTTTTTTTCAAATAGTTTTCATGTTTTTTTTTACTTTTTAATGAAAGAACTGTGTTTTTCCATTTGTCTTCTTCTTCTTCTTCTTCTTCTTCTTCTTCTTCTTCTTATTACTATAATTATTGTTGTTGTTGTTGTTGTTGTTGTTGTTGTTGATGTATTTTACAACTATCAACTTAATGATTACAGACTGACTGAAAGGTTGGAGTCGTTAATTGTTTTGGAAGTTTTGTTTTCTGCTAAGCTTCGTTTTTTTTTCAACAACCAGTCATGCACATGTAACGCTGCTGAAATGTTAAGATGCATTTAAATAATACGTAGTTCATGGCTGATTTTACAAAAAATAAGACTGTTAAAAGCCTTATGTTTTCGTTGTGTTTAAAAATAGTTAAATTCATGTTAAATTGTGTTTGTAAAAGAAAATATTGTATTTCATGATGTCAAACCAAAAAGAACATTATTTCATTTTAAAGAAAAATAATTTTGTTAAAGCCAAGTTGTTTTGGTCATGAGACTTCACATCTCTGAGAGACGGGGTTGTTAACAGATACATGTTAGAGGAAAGTAGATGAAAATAGTTTGTTTGGTGAGCTTTATTCCTCATTATGCTGAACTTTTCATTGCTTGTATACGATATTTTAAAAGTAACTAATTCCTAGTCAAAGCAGCTATTGCATTACTTGAGAAAAAGAGTGTTTACATATGTCAGAATTTGGATTACCTCTTCATGGAACTTGAGTAATATGTGCAATTATTGATAATAAAACTGAATGTACGATTAATGAAATAAATGAACACTTGACAGAAGACTTGGCATAGAGATTCAATGTATCTAAAACCACCATATCAAATATTTGTAGGAACTGGTTACCTGCCATGGCCATGATCTCAAGCCACTGGCCCCCATGTGGCCAAGCAAGGGGGCCATACTTTAAAATATGCCCAAAATCTTCAAGTGTAATTTTAAAAGATGCCGATGGATCATCAATTGTGCAGACACTTTCATAGCCAGACCCAGTAATTTGACAGCCAGGGCCCACACAAGTTCAAATTATAAACACAACAACACAATTAAATACTTAATTAGCATCACTCCTGCAGGGGAAATTTCTTTTCTCTCTCCTGGTTGGGGTGGACAGGTATCAGACAAACACATTACTAAGGAGTCTGGTTTCTTAAAACTGTTGGATCCAAAAGATGAGGTACTAGCAGATCGGGGGTTTCTTATAAAAGACAAACTTGCAGCTTATGGTGCAACTCTTCGTATTCCTCACTTCACAAAGGGAAAGAAGCAACTCTCTGCAAATGAAGTGGACACATCTCGACAGCTTTCTCCTGTTTGGATCCATGTTGAGCGAGTCACTGGCCGGTGGAAGAGTTTTAAGATATTGCAAACTATAATATCACTGTCACAAGTTAACATGTAAGATGATATTGTTGTTGTATGTGGTGCGCTGGCAAAACCTCTAAAACTGTAGTTCCAAAATAAGTAACTGCTGAAGAACTCAGTTTAAGAAATATTGATATAGATGCAGCTGCAGTCCTAAAGATTATATTTGAGCCCTTATTTTGTGGATTAACATATACATGATACAATCAATTACTGGTCTGGTGTTAGACCATGAGTTATAGTCAGTAGTCGAGTTGTAAAAAAACAAATTCAGGGGGGATGGTCAATTTTTTTCACCGTTACAAAAAAAGAGTGGGGAGGGCAGGGGTCTCGGTCATGTGAATTCATTATCAACACAAAACACTGTAAATAAGACTTCTGAATCTTCTCAAATCACGTCAAGCCAAGTTTATTTTAAATGAAAAATCATAGTAATTTACAGAACAGAATTGATAACATTTTACAATACTTTTCCTTTTCTCCTGTTTCGGTGAACAGTTTTTGGTTTCGCAGTTTCAAGTTTCAGCATCTCGTAGCAGTTTCCAAAGAGTGTCGTAATCATGTTTTTTGTCAACAATTTTTCAGGTTCTTGCTTTCTGATTGTTAGCCAAGCAATGACTTTGAAGCCAAGACTTGACATAGACATCTGGTTTGAACACTTTGAGGGGAGGGCCAACACACATGATAAAAAGCAAGGCTGACATGCTTGTTACCTCTAGGGCACTTCGAGATGTGCTTACAATGTTCATCTGACTAAACCCAGGCTCACACTCAGCTGTGGAGATGACCAGCATGTTCACTGTTTGAAGGAGGGGTTCCAGCTCTTTTGGTGCTGGTTTCACTTCACCAGCAGATTTGAGTTTGACCAAGTCAATGTATTCCCTCATCCGTCTTTGAATTTGTCGACCATCATCAAGATTGAAAAAGGAGCAGAGTTCCTGTATTTCCTTTTCAGCATAACGAACCCCACACTCATCCGGCCAGTCACAGCGCTGCAGCGCTTTGATGTTGTTCAGAAACCTCTGGTATTCTTCTTTATTTCTTATTTAATTGTCCTAAAACTGGAAGCCACCCATCTCGTGCTGAGAATTCTCCCTCTGTTCAGACACTGCACAGCAAGTTCCTCACGACATTCTCTGAGCTCGCGGGGGTTTATAGCTGATCCATGATAGAGACCACGTTACAATATATCCACATTTTAACAAATGAGGAGAATATTCAAAAGTAGGGTTCCAGACTGCCCCTGAATGGGATATATTTTGTCCCTAAATTTTGAGACCGTATAAGCAAAGAACACTGATGAAACGTTGAACTGTGCTCTGGCTAGTCTGGAGCCCTAAAATTTACACTGTAATAAATATGAAACATCTCTAGCCTCTGAACTAATGCATAACTCTGGGTATCTTGGTGTTCTTCGGAGCTGTTTCTGAAGCTGCTGGAAACTTCCTGGCCAGAGTCTTTGGTTTGTGGAAGCTTATATCCCTCAGTTGAGCTGGCTTGACTTCTTTTCTACTCTGCTTCCACATGCACACGCCTGAAGTAATTGCCTCTTTCTCCATCCTTCCCATTGTAACACAGAGCTCCAGTTTGTATAGTATCTCAGCTGCATGGCTACAGCAGGATCCAAGACCGTAATATTAAAAGACATTTAAAAAAAACATAGGCCGTTTCTCAATTCTTAGTCCGCGAGTGCGCACTCGTGGACTTGGAGAGTGCACACCTGTTAGTCGGACTTCGAGTCCAGACTTTCGACGAGGCAAGAACGCATCGAAGTTAATGCACAATTGGAACATGCGGACTTGATGACTTCGTGTGTCTACAACGCCAATATCTGATAGTTTTCGTTCATTCATACATTAAAACATTGATCAAAGAGCAACATAAGATGAGTGTTTATAGTGGCCAGTGATCAGGAAGGATTAGAGGAAGAGAGGAGTTGGTGTAGAACAAGTTTATAAAGCAAGTCACTGCATTAAATATTGGAAAAAGATTAAAATGACAATACAGGATGATCTACACAGAAAATGTGGCAAAACTGCTTGTACCTGTTCTGTCACATAAATGCTGTGTGTAATACAGAGTTACTCTTACTTCTAGCCTACCTGCCCTCCTAAACAGCTTTTCAATTAGTGTTTAACTACTTGGAGCTAATCTCAGAAGAAAAGCAGGCAATCAGACGTTTCTACAAATACAATTATTTCACAAATA
This sequence comes from Salarias fasciatus, assembly GCF_902148845.1. Classification (NCBI taxonomy): domain Eukaryota; kingdom Metazoa; phylum Chordata; class Actinopteri; order Blenniiformes; family Blenniidae; genus Salarias; species Salarias fasciatus. The sequence continues at coordinate 8,299,760 of NC_043760.1, read as the reverse complement.
CAATTGTTTTACTGCCTGTCATACCTGTGTGCCTTTTGTATTCCGTCTGCTCCGGTCTTCATGATGCATGGATTTACATGAGTCTAATATACATTATATAGCTAAACACATAATTATCACCATTCAGTTCTCTCTTCAGTAAATACATCAATGTGTTGCAAAGAGAGATATTAATCCTAAACAGATGTCTAACAAATAAAGTCAGGAGTTCAAAGAAAATGTATTAAACTTCAACAGAACCTTCAAGAATAAAAGCTAAAATAAGTGGAACCATCAGGAAAGTTTAAAAAAATGACATGTTTTCAAAAGTTCTACAGTTCTTTCTTTTATTTACCAGCAACAACAACAACAACATGAACAGGTCAGTGATAAGGAGGTCATGTGACTCCAGTCTTTAGTGTTTCCTGGGAGAACAGATTCTACAGATTCAGCTCCAGGAAAAATCCCCTGGATGGAGTCAGGAGCTCCGGTCTGGTTCTGCAGGGTTCTGCTGGACCGTCCTCAGTGTGGTGGATCAGCTGATGAACCTCATCTCAGTGATCCACTTCCAGACCGGAGCAGGAGGAGGAACCTGGAGCTTTGCTGTCCTGGTCTTCAGGCATTTCTCCGTCCTGCTGGAGTCTGTTCATGGAGCCAGATCAGAATTATTCCTCCTGTAGAACCACAGAAACATATTTTATCCAAACAGAGAGTTTTACCTCCATCATACTGCAGGGTGTTTGTGATGCCAAAGGGAGGTTTACTGAGGTCTATATTGACAACCTGGGATGCAACGAGGCCCTGGTCCTGCTCAGATCCCACATGAACCAGCTGGTCCTGTCTCCACCGGCTGGTCCTCTGCTGGATGGAGGTTCAGACTCAGACCTGCAGCACCAGGAGCCTTTATGACTCCAGACTGCTACCTGTTGGAAAGAAGAGGCTTTATCTCAATAACCAGAAACACAAACATGTCCACAGTGAATTCTTACCATAACATCACAATTTATCAATAACAGGAAGCCTCTCTGGTGTCATTCAAAGTAAAGAAACAGGTCTGATACCTTGGATCAGGTCTTCAGATTATACCTCTTATAGTTATAGCTTGTTGTTTGTCGTCACAGCCGACCCTGCAGAAGTCCCAAAGTCTCTGAGGAGGACAAACAAATAAATAAAAAAAATCACACTCTACCAACTCAATATTCATATGAATAATTTATACGTGCATTAATTAAAGCATGGAAAAGAAACCTCCCTCCATCCACATCTGGCTGCAGATCACCTCTGGACCAGGTTCTGGTTCCTCAGTGGTCCCTTGATTGAAACAGTTCATGGTTTTAGTCTGAATGCACAACATTCACCAGTATAACCAGCAGAAGACCTTTACACACTGAGACTGAACATTATTGTCAATATTAACATTCACCTCTCATTTTAAACATTAAAGTTAAATTAAACAGCTTTAAACATGAACTTTTCCTTCAGATGAGCAGATTTACTTTTTCTTTTTTTCTTTTGGTATCTTTCACTGTCAATGCTTGTATTATATTATTACTGCTCCTTTTCTTTGCTCTTATTTATTCTTACTGTGAAATGTTGTACTGTCTTGATATGTTTTTATGTAAATGGAACTACGGATAGAAATTAGCATCAAGCTACAATCCGGCATGTTGACATGTTTCAGCATGTTCATTAATGTGCACTGTCCCATTCAAATAAACAAATAAAAATTAAATCAAATTAAAAAAATTTACTCTGAAACAGATTACACTGGACCAAGACACCGTTGGATTCATACAAAACGATCCATATCCTCTGTTTAAGCACAGCGGAGAGTCGCAGCCTGCTGCAGCCGACATGCAGCAGCTGAGCGCCGGGTCACCTCGTTAAGCCGTCCGGTCCCCAAATGTCCGAAATCGTTGGAACAAATTTTCAAATAAGCTTGATGTGAAAAGACTGACTTCATATCAACATTCTAAACAGCTATATTCTCGCCTAAAACACCGTTAAAACTACGTTCTGTTAAACAATAACGCTAATATTTCAGAGTTTTTTTTACTCACCGCTGTGTGTTTACACCTCCGGCATGTCTTGCGAAACGCATTCTGGGTAATTTCGTTTCTCAAGTCTGCACAAGTCTGGTCCGATGCAGACTCGGTAAAGTGGGCGGAGTTAGTCACATCCGGGTATTTCATGCGTGCTTGGTGAAATGCGAACTTTGAATTGGAACAGTATTTGGTCTCTGGCTGATGACGTTTCATGAGTCCGTGAGTTCACAAGTACAGAGAAGTACGCGTATTGAGAAAAGGCCATAGTCTTCTCCAATACATATGATTTAATGTTAAAACCAGGGCTTGATAAGCTAAGAGCAAATCATCTGATAAAAGCATTTTTGTTGCATCAGACGAAGTGAAATCAGTGCAAAATATACTTACCCTGCCATACAGGTGCAGTTTGCTGTGTGTATGTAGTTCTCCACTTTGTTGATGATCTCCCACGCCTCATACATCATAGTCTTCTTCCCTTGCCTTTGGCTGGGTAGGATTTCAGACATCAAAACACAAAACTCTTCGTCTTTGTCCTTGTATCTCACGTCCTGTATGTGTCCACAAATTGCATAATCGTAGGCTTCCATAGATTTGTATGCTCGCAGCTTCTCTGTAGTGTACACGCGAGGTTTTTCAACTAAATATAAGTCAATATCAGGCCACTGAATATTGGGCCACTTACAAATGTCATAATCCCATTCAGTAAGTGTACAGGGATCTGGGAGCCACTTGCCATTTGTTAAAGTGAACTCTTTAAAGTATTCTTTGTGATCTTTTAATGATAATGCACTGGCATAGCTTTGCTGTGGAGTCCGAGGAGGGTACAGTGCTACGGTCAGCGAGGATTAGCATCGAGGTAAACAAGCTACCGTTAACAGCATGGACGGCCTGAGACCTCCACAAACGTTGTGTCTGGACAACAACAATCTGTCAAAAACATGGAAATCCTGGAGAGATGAGTTTCTACTGTATGTTGAATTAACTGTGGCCGAGGATGGCGAGAAGAAGAAGGTCAAGCTCTTCAGTTACGAGGTCGGTGAGAATGGCAGAGAGCTATTAAGCACATTAATGGGAGACACAGAGGAGTCCAGCTGGAAGATAATGGACATTATTGAAAAGTTTGACAACCACTGCAATCCTACAGTGAACGAGAAAGTGGAGCGGTACAAATTTTTCACAAGGACTCAAGGTGCCAGTGAACCCATTGATGGCTATGTTACTGAACTGAAGTTGCTCGCTAAAACATGCAACTTTGGGACGTTGAGAGACTCCCTCATTGGTGACAGGATCGTTTTTGGGATTAACAGCAGCAGCTTGAGAGAGAGAGACTGTTGCGGGAGACAGCCATGACATTAGACGCCTGTGTTCAACTGTGCAGATTTGCCGAGTTGTCAAGGGAAAACTGCAAGGCCACCTCGGGACCCTCAGTGGAAGAAGTTCACGCTGTGTAGGGATCCTCGCGCCTCAAGCAGAATGACAACAAGGTGGATTGCAAGTTTTGTGGCAAGACGCACAAAAAGAGCAAACAGAAATGTCCGGCCTTTGGAAAGAATTGCAAAAAGTGTGGTAAGGAAAACCACTTTGCGGCTAAATGTAAAGCCCGCTCTGAAACAAAGAAAAAGAAATCTGTGCACAGTGTTGACAGAGTGTGAAAGTGAATATGAGGACATACTGTGTGTTAAAGATGTGATTGAACATGACAATGTGAACACTGTTGAAACTAACAAAAGTAATGATACTAAGCTGTTTACAGGCATGCTGTTAGATAACAACATGCTTAATTTTCAAATTGATTGTGGAGCTACATGTAATGTCTTGCCTGTTCATTTGCTTAACACAGATGCTAAGCTGGAAGATACTAATACCGTATTGATGATGTACATTGGAAGCCACTTGGCAAATGTGAAGCGAAACTTAGAAACCTAGAAACCAAAAGCTGTACCGGTTAGAGTTTCAGATTGTGGACAAAGATTACACAGTACCATTAATTGCGAAGAGAGCCAGTGAGGCTATGAAACTTATAAAAATGCACTATGAACACATTATGGCAATTGGCAGTATTGTGACAACTGAGAGAAACACAAACGGACAATGGACACTGAAACAGATCAAAACAGACTTTGCAGATGTCTGGAAGGTCAATACAAAATGGAAGTGGATGAGGGTGTAAAACCTGTGCAAGAATGAAGCCACTGAAACAGGAGCTTCACAGCTTAGAGCACAGAGGTATGATCACACCAGTGGACTGTAGTACAGACTAGAGTGACCATATTTTGAATTTCAAAAAAGAGGACCCAATTCAAACAGGTTTCTCGGAGGTTGATGAACATGCCTTATTATGCTTCAATGATGCAAAACTAACTTCTTTAACAACATAAAACGAAATGTAAAAACTTGGAACAAAATAATAGCTCTCTTAGACTCTTTATAAATATTAAATAATATTCTAAATATGAACTCTTCCGTTACAAAAATCCAGCTTCAACAATACATTTCTTAATAACTGTAATAAGATAGAAGAATGTAAGAGTCTCACTAAAATACTAACTTAACAAACAAAAAAGATATATAATTTTAATCTTTAACTGATTTCTTCATCCTGCTTCTCTTCTACGTTCTATTTTTCACCTCGGTATGTTGGAAATTTTTTTCTGCAGTTCATCTGAGAAGGTGCTCTTAAAGCTCGTGTCCGGAGTTTTGAAAGAGAGAGGTGTTTTTTAATCCAACATCTCAGGTTCTGCCCTCCCTCTGCTTTCATGACCAACCAAGCCACGCCCCTTTAATTGTGCACGTGAATTATCTGTCGGGTGAAAATTAGAGCCTCCGAGTCCACAAGCATCCTACATGTTTAGCTGTTTACGGGGGATGTTCAGCAGATCATGGATATATCTGAGGTAAGCCCATTGCTTATGCCAGCAGAGCACTTATCCAGACTGAGCGAGGTTATGCCCAGATTGAGAAAGAGTTTCTAGCTATGGGGTTCAGTGTGGAGAAATTTCATCAGTACACATATGGTCGCAAAGTCACTGTCAAATCTGACCATAAGCCACTGGAGACCATAGTGAGGAAACCCTTTTTGAGTGCTCCAAACAAACTGCAGCCAATGATGTTACGAATTCAGAAATATGACCTAACTGTTGTGTACGTGCCTGGTAAAGGGATGCTACTGGCTGACACTATAAGCAGAGCATATCTCCCAGAATGCTCCTCTCAGAGCTCACGAGAAGCCAAAATAGAGACTGTTCATATGGTCCAGCACCTACGATTCCAGTTTCATGTGAAAACCCACATTATAACAGAGACCAAGACCGAGACCACAGACTGTCGAGACCGAGACGAGACCAAGACCACAAAAAGTGGTCCTAAGTCCGGTCTCAAGTCCAAGACTGTTCTCAAGAGCGACAAGTCCAGCCTCCTCGGCAGCTCATCCATTTTTTCCACTCTCATACTAACGTCGACCTCTTCAACTCTTTTCCAAAGATCTGAGCGAACAGAAAAACTGTATTCAGAGTTTGAATCAGCGACGCTCTGGGTAACTCTGGACACAACGCTCATTGGTTCCTGAGACTTTGGAAATGATGGAGATGGACCAAACTGAAAGCAGTCCGCACCACAGAGAAAACCAGAGGAATTCAAACTTCTGCTCCATCCCAGCACTGTCAGCCTGTAAAGACCAGGCATTCACCAACCAGCCGTAACATTATGACCACCTGTCTGATACTGTGAATACTGCAGCAAGAGGCGCCTCAAGGTCTGGATCTCCTGTTCAAAATTTAGACCATCAACTTCACCTATTCCACAGCAAATTTCCACCTGCAGCAGGTCTCAGCTGCCTCTGCCATCATCCGTCACATCTACAACAGAGACGACAAAGCTCCGTCCAAAACACACTGGCGCAGACTCCACATGCACCATGGGCGCCTGCACTTTCTCTCCACTCCACGTCTGCCCACGAGACATCTTCCAACGGTCTCTTTGTATGGAGTTGAATTCTCTTTTTAATTTCTTTAGACTGAGCAGGATGGAGTGGTCAGATTCAGATTGAGTAGAGTGTCTGTTTTCCAGGTTTGTCATTTTTGCCTCTATTTCCTTCTTTTCTCAGATCTCTTTTTCAGATATGAACAGTGTTAAATAATTTATCCACAAAAAACTGCCTGAAATGGAAAAACGTGAAACTGCCTTAAAGTGTAAGAACCTCCACACATCTACCAGGTCTAGATCCTCTGTCATTGTATTGGCGGCTCTCCGACCCCTGAAGGTCTCATTAAACCCCATGTTTAAGTTTTACTGGTGCTGGAGTCCCTGACAGCAGGTATGCATTGCAGGGAAGCAAAAACTGTTTTCTATGAAGGATTAAGAGAGTGAAAAGTTAAATTGCAATTCAGCCGTGTTAACTAAAACAAGAAAGACTTAATAACGAAACCCACTGGTTTAATTTCAATTTTTTTATTTACATTTTACTAAATTTCTCAGACAACGCCACAAATGAAAAAAAAAAAAAACATGAAGAACAGCATGGACAGTACATCTGTATATTTTGAACTGACTTCCAGAAATAGCTCTTCTATAGATTCTTTAATGAGCTCATCAGTGAGTTTTCATGTGCCTCAATAAATGACTGTTTCTACGAAAACTTTTCCCGCATGTTTCACAAAGATATGGCTTCTCACCTGAGTGAATTCTCATGTGGCTCAAAAAACTACTGCGGTCACTGAAACTTTTCCCACATGTTTCACAAAGATATGGCTTCTGACCTGTGTGAATTCTCATGTGCCTCAATAAATGACTGTTCCTACGGAAACTTTTCCCGCATGTTTCACAAAGATATGGCTTCTCACCTGAGTGAATTCTCATGTGCCTCAATAAATGACTGTTCCTACGGAAACTTTTCCCGCATGTTTCACAAAGATATGGCTTCTCACCTGAGTGAATTCTCATGTGCCTCAAGAAATGACTCTTTCTACTGAAACTTTTGCCACACGTTTCACAAACCTTCCCAGTGACTGGCCTGACCTTTTGATTTAGCTTCTTTTTCTTACGGGCAGTTTCACCACATGTGTTGTCACATTCAGCTCGCTTCTTTGAAACAGGAAAGTCAAGATGTTCTTTCTCACGGTGGACTTCAGAGTCCAGAGAGAGGACCTGCTCAGGTTCTGGTGCCTCTTGTGGTTCAGTCAGGTCACTTTGCTGTTGAAGAGAAGGAACCTCAAAGTTTTCACTTTCGGACTTCAGAATAAGCTGCTCTGCCTTCTGGCTGGTACCCAGACCCTCGTGCTCCTCAGTCTGTGGAGGTTCTGGTTCCTCCTGGTCCTCTGTAACCTGTACAAGTCCTGGTTCTTCTTCTTCCTCTTTAATCGTTGGTAGTGGTGGTTCTTCCTGCTCTTGACAGCAGTTTGCTTCCTCTTCAAAGAGCTGCTCCTTCCTGTGGCCATGGTGCTGATGGAGATCTGCAGGGACAAACAATGAACAAGATAAAAAGATCAGCTACATTTCTTAAAAAGTTCCACCTTTAAAAAACAAAAATAAAACTGGGACTCAAAGCGGTGAAGCTGAAAACTTTTATTCAAATTTAAGAAATGGCTTTCAGCTGTTATGTTATTGATTGAAGAGCACTTTTAGCTGCTGAAGGGATTACTATTTCAATTAACTTTTTCTCGTGGCATTTTCACTCATCTTCCCTAATATTCACACGTTTTGTTAACTGTTTACCATGCTGAGTTGAGGGGAAAAATATAGTCATAGTTCCATCAAGCACCTCTGCAGCTGGATGAAGGACTTCCCTTCCAACAGACCACAGCATGTGAGACTTTGAGACGTATGTGGGTTTTTGGCAGTGTTTACATGGCCATGTGTAACCGGGCTATTGCTAATATTCCAGTGATGAAAGGGTCTTTGACTGCATGTACACATAGCAATTGACTGTAGAAGACAAGATGAAACAACACATCACAACGTTTCCACACCAGAGGGGGCGCTGTGCGGTTGAATTGAAGTAGAAAATGGAGAAGAGGAGTCAGTGTATCTGGAGTTGCAGTGAGATTCATGTGTTCATTCAGACTTTTCCATACCTGTTCTGTGTAACTCGGGTTCAGGTTTCCAGATGATTTCTAGCAGTCTGTGATGATGAACAACCGCATCCTCGTACCGGACAATCTTTTGTTGGAGCACGGAGGAGATTTCCTCAGCAGCAGCAGTCAGAATCCGGGTGGTCAAGTCTCTCACAGAGTCCTGGGAATTTCCACCATCAGCAGCAGACTCCTCAACATCCTCCGGCTCCTCTTTAATGTGTGAAGCTTCATGTTCCTCCTGCTTCAGGCAGGAGATCGTTGTCTGGACAACAATGTGCTGCTGTGGACTCTCTGGAGGGAAACAAGAGAAAGTCACTGATGTGATTGATGTGAATGTTTTACAGAGATAGATGCACGAGGCAGGACAGGCTGCATTTAAATAAAATGTTCAATTCAATAAAACTGACAGTAACTGTATGGTTTAAGGAATGAAAGAGGAGAACGTTGTCTGGTTGTTTTTAACATCCAGCAGCAACAAGAAAAGGAGATGGTCAACAGTTAACAGGGAAACCAGTTAATCTGAAACACCGGCTCTGCTCCAGTCTGCACTCACTCCTCCTCAGCTATGTTAGCTGCTGTGTGCACGTGACTGGAGCGTGCACATCGACGTGAAGACAGCATTGACAGCTCAGACTAATCAGACACAGGTGACACGTTAAGAAAGCCAGGACCATTTGAACATGACCTGCTGTGACGCCGTTCTCATCATTTTTAAAAGAGTCGTTAGCAGGAAGCTCCCAGTGTCATGCAGTCAGACAGGTTTTTTCTAACCCCAGAAAATCTTGAAAGCATCATAATTCTGAAAGATTTGCTCTTTAAGGCCTGTGGGTGGCTTTACTGGAGCCCAGGAAGAGATATTTTAGATCCTGGCAGCCGTGGAAATGTCTCTACCATAAGTAGCATTAGCATGTTAGCTCAGACAAGTCAATAAATCAATTCTTCCATCTGAAAACCAAACAAACTCCGTTTCTTCTGTTTATGCTGCAGATGCTGTGTAATGCTGAAGGTTTCTGCTTGAAAATCACTCCTGTTATTTCACTTTGAACAACAAGTACAGTCTAATTTCAGTCTGTTAGCTTCAAAATTAAAGGTACTAATCCTCCACCATTCACAGGTTCATTTAGAATTTTCCATACCTGTTCTGGAGATGTTCATTTCAGGTTTTGTGCTGAATTCCAGAGATCTGTCCTGTCCATCAACCTCCTGCTGTTGTTGAAGAATTAATTGATCAATCAGGGTGAGGATTTCTCCACCGGCAGCAGCTAGTCGGTCCTTAATAAACTCTTTGAAAGTCTGGACTTCAGCCATGTTGGTCAAGAAGATGAGGTCTAACTGAAAAATAACAGTTTCAACTGAAAAACAACAAGTTTGAAAAAATGCTAAGTAACTTCTTCTCTGCAGCTTGTTGTTTGTTACAGTGTCAGCTTCATAGGGACACCTGCTGGACACGGGGGGAACTGCAGGTTGTTGAAAGATAATGAAATTGTTTTTTAATAGAGTTAATGTTTTTTTTTGTGAAAGAATTGTGTGTTTTTCCTTCATCATCATTATTATTATTATTATTATTATTATTGCTATTATTATTTCTATTATTGTTGTTGTTGTTGTTGTTGTTGTTTCTTAGACCTATCAGCTTAAAGCTCGTGTCCGGAGTTTCCGTTCGTTTCCAATGTATGTATCATTTTTTAACAGAGCTTAAATCTGTTAGTCTGGTTCGATACTATCATATAATATTAGCATAAAGCAATATAAAAATGTATTTATGAGCCCCGCCTTCATCTCATGGACCCCCATGTTATCTGAAAAAGCACCTGTCAGCTTCATCCAATAGATTTTGAGCTTCCGCTTTGTCATGTTGTCAATCAACGTGTGCACGCAGCCAGAGAGCACGCGCACTCGCCCAGGCAGAGGTGAGTTAGCAACGCAGCAGCCGTCCCGCTTAACTCCGATATATCCATTTTCTGCTGAACATCCACCGTAAACAGCTAAACCAACAAGTCTGCAGACTCGGAGGCACTCATTTTGATCCCACGGGTAGTGCGTGTGCACAATTAAAGGGGCGTGGCTTGGTCGCTCAGAAAGCAGAGGGAGGGCGGAACGTCGAGAAGTTGGATTAAAAAAAAACTCATTCTTTCAAAACTCCGGACACGAGCTTTAATGATTACAGACTGACTGAATGGATAGAGTCATTAATTGTTTTGGAAATTTTGTTTTCTGCAAAGCTTTGCTTTCTTTCAACAGTCAAACATGCACATGTAACCCTGTTGAAATGTTAAGATATATTTAAATAATACATAGTTCATGACTGATTTAAATAAAATTAAGACTGTTAAAAGTCTGATGTTTTCCTTGTGTTTCAAAATAGCTAAACTCATATTAAAATGTGTTTGTAAAACAGAATATTGTATTTCATGATGTAAAACCAAAAAAAAAAAAAAAAAAACAGTTTAAAAAAAATAGTTCTGTTCAAGGAAAGTTGTTTTGGTCATGAGACCTCACATCTCTGAGAGACGGCGTTGTGAATGGATACATGTGAGAGGAAAGTGGATGAAAATAGTTTGTTTGGTGAGCTTTATTGCTCATTACCTAAGCTGAACTTTTCATTGCTTGTACTTTGGATTGTCAACCTGACAATCTTTTAAGAGACAGGTAATAGTGTGAGCGACAGTTAATTTCAGCAGGAACTTTATGTCTGTCTGTTTACACCAAGAGACTGCCTCACCGGCTAAGGCCCTGTCCACACGGAGCCAAGCTCAGACAAATCCGCAAAGTGTTTGTACTAAGTTACCCATCGTCCAGCGTCACAGGGCTCTGAAAACCACAAAGTTTGAAGCCGGGTCACAGAGTGGAAAAATCTGAAGACGCGCCTGAGACGTCTCCGCTGTTATGCCTTTGCCGCATATATTTATTGAGAGGATTGCGTCATCTACATCAGGACGCATGCGCGGAAGTCCGACAGAACCACAACAACAATGGCGCTCTACAGTATCGTGTACGTGCTTCAGATGCTCACTTCACTTTTATGGCTATTGATGCAGAATCTCCATCTGCTACACCACCACTGTGAGCAGCAAGAGTTGCTGGAGAACTGCGTACGCCATGTCCTCCTTGAACAACCTCGTAAAAGGAGCAGAAGGGCAAGCAGGCGACGCGTTGGGGTCAGACCCGGACGAACCAGCAGCTGGTGGGACAATTTCATCTGTGGTGTCATGCTGGAGGAGGAATGGAAAGAGAATTTCCGCATGTCCAGAGCCTCTGTCTATGCACTCACAGGGGAACTGCGGCCACTCATCACAGGGCAAACAACAAACATGAGGACCCCCATGGATCCACTGGAAAAAGTTGCGATGACATTATATTACCTCAGTGACAAGGGGAGGCTGCGAAAGACCGCCAACGCCTTTGGCCGATCGCGGCAGGCAGTGTCCGTCGTTGTGAGACAGACATGCCATGCAATCTCCACTCACCTTGGTCCAAAGATGGTGAAGCTACCATTCACCGAGGAGGATGCAACAGAACTTGTCGCAGGCTTCCAGTGAGTCCACCGCATGCCCCAGTGTGTAGGTGCCATTGATTGTACACACATCGAGATAAAACAGCCGCCACTCAACTCAATGGATTACATAAACAGAAAGGGAAGATTCACATTGAACATCCAAGCTGTCTGTGACTACAGGTATATCATATTTCTCTGACCTGTATAATATAGTTGAAATTAGTTATTTAGTTATTTTATTCCAACTGACTTCAATATATATATTTGCTTGCATGCCTTATTTTTTACTTATTATTGTTGTAATATGTTGCACAGTTAAGTCAAAGCAAATTCCTAGTCTGTGAATGCTGTTCATTGACAATTGCAATAAACTATTCTATTCTATTCTATTCAGGTACCGGTTCATGGATGTGGTTATACAGTGACCGGGAAGTGTGCATGATGCATTTGGTCGCCTCAAAGCAAGGTTTTCTGCCCTCAGCCGGCCCATGGACATAAACCTTGTGGACCTTCCCTATGTTATCTATTCTTGTTTTCTTTTGCACAATTACTGTGAGTCAAAAAAGGAGTTCCTGGATGAAACATCAGTGATGCAGGTGACACAGAATGAAAGGGACTCACAACCGGCCACACGGAACAGTCACGACCTTACAGACAGCAAAGAAGGGGAAGCAAAACGGGTGAGGAGAGTGGTCATGAGGTACCTAGATCCATAAAGTATGTGTAGATAAGTTTGTATGCGACTTTTACCTCAGCAGAGTGATTTTCATTTGTTAATACTATCCTGTGTGACTACTACCTCTGCAGAGTGATCTTGATTTGTTAATACTATTGTGTACGACTTCTATAAAATATTGTTGATAAAAAGGTATGCTCTACTCCAAATGGCACTGGAAACTCTTATTTATACACAGAATAAAGATGCTTTTGTACAAGTGTTCTGTTATTTATTTTAGAACAGTTAACAGAAAGGCACATAATACCTTAAGGAGCATGTTAATAATTCACATGGTTGCTGAACACTTCAATAAGTGCTTTAAAGAAAAGTAGCAGTTGTACAAATGTAAACAATGCATGAATAAGAACTTAATTACAGCTCATCATAACTTAAAACATAGTCCTCCTCCAAAAGTGCTCTGGTGTATGAGAATGTATGCTGCAGTGAGGTGTCATGTGTAGGGGGTGGCGAAGCAATGTGTCCAGAGTGGTTACCTGTGTCAGTATGTGTGCGTGTGAATGTAGAAGTTGTGGGGTGTGGGTTTAGGTGCATGTATTGTGGTGGGTGGAATGGATAGCTGTGGCTGGTGTGTTGTGGCCGTCCAGTGTGTTGCTGCATAAGCAGTTCTCTCATAAGTGTAAATCCTTGCTGGATAGTGCACGTTATGTTTGAGATGTTCTGGTTGATCTGCTGCATATTTTCCGCATTAGGTCTGCTGGACTCCTCCATCAAATCAAGCATTTGCTTTTTAATATTGATGTCCTCCTGGGCTGTGTCTGTGGGCACTTTCCTTTTTAGCCTGTCCCCTCTGTGGCTGTTCAGCTTGGCCTTGAAAGTGAAACAATGCAAATACTAGAATTTGGCACTCAGAGAGCGCAGACCTCCGTCACAGGTCAAATCAGTCACCAAGCTGCGCCGCATGCCGCACGTCCCCTGTCGGCAGGCCTGCCCAACTATGTCAAAGACTGCCCTATCTCTCAATGATAAAGAATCCTTTAAAAAAAATCATGGATCCAGACAGTGATCCGGATCATCACCAAAATTAAATGGATTCTAAGTTAGCTCAAGACCCACCTTTCCACAAAGTTCCATTGCAATCCGTCCATAACTTTTTCCGTAATGTTGCTAACAAATAAACCAACAAACCAACAAACTGACGTGATTCCATAACCTCCTGGCCGAGGTAATTAGTCTTCTCAAACAACAGTGTACAATAAACATTGACCAAAAGGAAAGTTGCATTTCACCATGTTATAGCAGACAATGGTAATTTCCACCTGTAGGCCCTGGGCAGGCTGATGTCCCCCAACAGAGTTTAAATGTATCTGGATACATGACTATCTCACCTTACATTTCACCTATAAAATGTATTCTGCAACATTACATTGCACATGTATACAATTTGCTTGTTCTGTAAGTTCACAAGTGTGCTTGTAAATTGGTGTTTCTCACACTTTTGCAATGACAGGGTTAAAACATCCACATATACAAATGAAAGACCCCAATTGGAGTTGTGTGCTGTCAGTGAACTACTATTACTACTACAAAACTACTACTACCTGCAGCATGTCCCTGTGCTGGCTGACACCCGATGGTGACAGACCGTCTGTGGACTCTGGTGATTGGGGCAACTCCAGAGTGGCTGGCGAGGTGCTCCGGGAGGACGACTCATCCAAGTCCGCTGTCTCAATCCCAGACTCGATGGAGCGCGTCGCTGGAGAACCACCCCAAATCTGCTCACACAGTTCAAAGTACAGGAGGACCACGCATCCTTGGCCACTGCGTCTCCCTGTGTCCACTGCCTGGCAATACCATAGCCTTATATTTTTGATTTTTGCCATTAAAACCTGTTTTGCCCCACTGGCAACAATTGTTGCCAAAGTTTATCACTGTTATTTTTGACTCACAATAAAAAAATCTCAAAGGTACTAATGCAACTTTTCCCACTTAAATGCAGTAGACCACTTAGACAAAGGTTTTCATTTTTAAAAAATCATTTCCAAGTGCTTCCTATCGCATGACATCATCTGCTTCCTGCTCCTTCCGGCTGAAGACATGGCGGACGCAAATCTTCCTTGAAATAGGTAATTTTCAAACATTTCTTATGATTTTCCAACAACCATATTTATAATTATTTAATCATTCGAGTCTCTGGAGTAACCCTGAACCCAAAAATTGTACCTAGGATAAATATTTTTTTGTTCATGGGCTTATTTTTATGAGCGGCAACAAAAGTTGCCAATGGGCACATAGCTTATCACTAACTACAGGAAAACACTGTCTGCAGGATTGCTCCTAATTTACTTATTTAAATTTGTAGAATGATGTACAGTGTCTCATTTCAGCCCTCTTAGAATACTCTTTCAAGCTAAATAAGGTCACAGGTGTTCAATGCCAGTGTTTAGGATTTTTATATGTTATCATACATCATTTTATTGCTAGCTAACATTAGCTTGTGTTTCACTGAAGTAAAAAATGTTGCTGTGCAGTTGGAGGTGCACTTCTCTTGACACACAAGTACTTTTCATAACCAATGCCCCCCCCACCCCCCCCCGCCCCCACCCCCCACCCCCCACCCCACCCCTGGGGGTAGGATGGATGTTATTTAGTAGTATCACAGTCGAGTTTGTGATGTTTGACTAGAGGTCATCATCGCTACTGCTCTTCAGTCGACAAGAGCAACAGTGATGACATCCAGACAAAACATCAAAAACTAAATTGTGATATTGCTTTTCCATAATATTCTGCATATGATGCTTGAGAAAGAATGATATTGATGATTCATCAATAAAATCAAATATGAATTAAAACATGGCGCATTCTTACATCTGTCATGCTTGCTTTGTCATTCATTTAGGTCCTAGAAAAGTGGGCAGAAGGATCTCCTCTGCTTCCAGAGGCTGATAGCCCAGACCCTCCTCCATGGAACAAAGCCAGTTAGGCAGGGCAGAAGATCTTCAAAGGCACTGCTGATAACTGGTTTGATCGTTTCAACCACTGGGCCTTCAACAGCAGCAGGTGCAACTAGTGAAAGGCTTAACGAGGCCTCATGAACCACTGTCCGTATTGTCTGAAGCCACTAGATGGTGCTGTCTGTTCAAGAATTGTGTGAAAGCACACTTCATTGTCAGTCCCTCAGCCTCCATTTTAAAACCAAGAGACTCATGGCCTCAGAAAATGGGAACCACGGAAAGTAGTTCAGGAGGCCTGATTTACCCATCACTAGGTAGAAATGATGCAAGAACTGTGGCGGCATACATCATTAGCATGTGGAAAGTGTGATGTTCCACCTCATGTGGAGTGCTTCAAGAAGTACCACAATGAGTAGAACATGTATGAAAGATGATGGAATGTATGGCAAGAAATTTTATGTAGTATGTGTTTTCAGATGTTCTAAGAAAAACTGTTTGCTGAGGTTTTGAGTATAAAAAAATGAGAATAAAAAAACATTTCAAATTGTTTGTTGTTTTGAATTTTATGCAGGGAGAACCTGAGGCTCATCTTATTGTTATTGTTTATTCTGACTATATTATTATTTTGTTATTATTAGAGGTGTCCCCGACTAAGAATTTCCATAGTCGAATCTGATTCGTCCGATTCTGCCAATAGTCGACTGATAGTCGAATCTATCATCTTGTTTGGCGGAGCGGGGGGGGGGCGGGGGGCGCTGCAGAGCGTGCCTACACGGGGAGTCGGAGCAGCGCAGCACAATGCAGAGCGGTGCTCACACAGCACACGGAGCGTCGGGGCACCTATACCCACAGCCGGCCCTGATTGCACTAATAATAATAAAAAATACAAATAATTAAAAAAAAAAAAAAAAAAACAGCGCAGGCAGGTAAAACAACACTTATTTTTTTCCTTTGGGAAGTTTGCCACCAAGTTATGCAACCATTGTCACAGCACTAGAAACAAAGATTGACAATCTGACACTGCAGTTTGTCCAGCAAGCTTTATTAAATGAGGAGCAAAAGCGGGTGAATGCTTATGAAGGTTAGAGTGTTGTTACATCAGGAGGTGCATCAGCGATGTCAACACAGTTCCCAGGAAATCTGCAGGACAAGTCCAAGTCAGTGGGAGCAGACAAAAGCACGTGGCGGTGTTACAAATGTGGGAAAGAAGGTCATATCAAACGTGACTGTGCAAGCTGGAAAAATAAAGCAAAAAAGAAAACCCAAGGCTAAAAGCATAATGTGTGAGGATACCAAAAATGAAAGTGCCTTTGTCACCAAGGAGGGAAGCCCGACAGACAGACCACAACAGGATGAATGGTTGATTGATTCGGGAGCATCAAAGCACATGACTTGCGATAAAGCAGTTTTTCAAGAATACCAGCAATTCGCAAAAGCACAGTCAGTGAAGCTAGGTGACGGCAGGGTGGTTGACGCCCTAGGTGTAGGAAATGTCAACCTAAAAATGACTTTAAAAATAAGTGATGTAAAAAAGGCCACAATGTACAATGTGCTGTATGTCCCAAAGCTGTCTGGGAATCTGTTTTCAGTGGGAGCATCCACCAA
The DNA here is from genome assembly GCF_902148845.1 of Salarias fasciatus. Taxonomy (NCBI): domain Eukaryota; kingdom Metazoa; phylum Chordata; class Actinopteri; order Blenniiformes; family Blenniidae; genus Salarias; species Salarias fasciatus. The sequence goes on along the minus strand of NC_043760.1, from coordinate 8,282,937 downwards.
GAAAGGAAATACAGTGCAGTTCAAGAAGTCTCACTGCTACATTCGTGGAAAAAGATGGAAGTCTACAAGGAATGGGAACACAAAGAACTGATGGACTATATCAGCTGGATGTGGAAAGAAGTTTGTCTTTCTGTCACAATGCATCAGTTGCAGCTGGCTTCTGGCACCAGCGCCTGGGTCACACTACCAAGCTGAAGGAACTGAAAGATCTGGTGAATGGAGTGGACCTCTCTGCAGAAACAGAAGTTCCTTTCTGTGAAGGATGTGTGGAAGGCAAGCTGTCTAAGAAGCCATACAAGTCGATTGGAGGAATCCGTTCCAAACGCAGGATGCAGCTGATCCGTAGTGATGTCTGTGGTCCCATGAAGACTGAGTCTATAGGTGGAGCAAAGTACTTTGTGACTTTCATCGATGATTACTCCAGATGCTGCAAGGTTTACTTCCTGAAACAGAAGAGTGAGGTGTTAAAAAAATTCAAGGAATTTGAAAGAACATTCTCAAAGGAGTGTGGACAGACCGTCTCGAGGCTGAGAACAGACAATGGTGGTAAGTACACGTCAAATGAGTTTCAAGAATATTTGAAAGCCCAGGGCATCCACCATGAAATGACTGTACCCCACTCACATGCAAAGTTGCCAAACATGTACTGGGCAGAAGCTGTTGCCACCGTAGCTTCTATACAGAACAGGCTGCCCACATATGTCCTAAACCAAAAGACACCCTATGAAAGATGGTGTGGAAAAAAATCTGACATGAGTCACATGAGGGTGTTTGGAGGTGTTTCTTATGCACATATCCCAGATGAAGAGAGATGAAAACTTGACAAAAAGGCTCTGAATCTTCGTTTCTTGGGATATGCAAACAATGCCAAAGGCTATCGTCTGCATGATGAAGAGAAAAGGAGGATTTTAATCCGTCGCGATGTCGTTTTCAACGAAACAAACTTCGACCTGAATCAGACCGCTGAAGTCCCGTGCACAGAGAGTGAGATATCCATGAAAACGGATGAGGGCGAAACACAAGATGAGGTCACCACTGATGACACTGTCAGAACAAGCGGCAGAATCAGAAAACCTCCAAGAAGATTTGGATATGAGGAGTTTGCTGATACCGTTGTTGTCGATCATCATGCCAATATATGTCGTGTGGCAGACCCACTCACAATGAAAGAAGCAGTGATGAGTCCAAATGCAAAGGAATGACAGGAAGCAGCCGATTTGGAATATGAGTCGCTGCTGGAAAATGGGACTTGGGATTTAGTGGATTTACCAAAGAAACGAAAGGCAGTAGGATCAAGGTGGGTCTTCAAGGTCAAGCATCACAGTGATGGACGAGTGGAGAGATACAAGTGCAGACTCGTCACCAAGGGCTACTTACAGAAGTATGGTGCTGACTATGATGAAACATTTTCACCAGTTGTACGATTCAGCTCTGTTCGTACATTACTGTCCTTTGCAGTTCAAAACAATCTACATGTGCACCAGATGGATGTTGTAACTGCTTTGCTCAATGGACATCTGGAAGAAGAAATCTACATGGAGCAACCAGAGGGATACATCAAACCAGGATAGGAACACCTGGTATGCAAACTGAAAAAAATCAATCTATGGATTGAAGCAGTCACCTCGTTGCTGGAGCAAGGCTTTCACAGAATTCATGATGGAACTTGGATTCAAACAGAGCACATCCGTTCCCTGTGTGTTTGTGAGATTGAGAAAAGAACTTGAGATTCTAGCAGTTTACGTGGATGATCTCATTCTGATAACAGAGTCGACTGAGAGCATGAATGAGCTGAAAGAAGCTCTCCAGGAGCGCTACAAGATGAAAGACATGGGTGAGCTGTCCAATATCCTGGGCATCTCTGTGATTCAAGACAAGGAGAAGAACTGTGTCTTTCTTCATCAGAAGCATTACATTGAGGCCATACTCAAGAAATATGGTACGGATAACGCCAGTCCTGTAGCAACTCCTGCTGATGTCAACGTCAAACTGAAGAAAAGTGATGGTGTTAGCAAGCCAGTGGACCAACAAAACATCAGTCAATGGTTGGAAGTCTACTGTACGCTGCTATGGCCACGAGACCAGACATAGCTCAGGCTGTGGGCGCTGTGTCAAAGTTCAGTGCAAATCCCGACACTGCACATCTCACTGCTGTGAAGAGGATATTGAGATACTTGAAGGGGACAGTGAATCTTGCTCTCAAGTATCAGCGCTCAGACACTGGAGCTTTAACTGGATTCTCAGATGCTGACTGGGCTGGTGATCAGGATGACCGTCGCTCGACAACAGGCAACATGTTTCTACTGAATGGAAGAACAGTGTCTTGGCTCAGCAAGAAACAAGCAACAGTTGCACTGTCAATAGCAAAAGCCGAGTATGTTGCTCTGAGTCAAGCTGCTCAAGAAGGCATCTGGCTGAGGCGTTTCCTGTGTAATCTTGGAATGAAAGCCACGCCCACTGTGATCATGGAAGACAACCAAGAAGCCATCGCAATCGCAAAGAATCCTGTGGATCACTCCAGAACCAAACACATTGACATTCGCTACTACTACATTCATGAATGTGTGCAGAATGGACAAATAGAACTGTGATATTGTCCAACAAATGACAGGAAAGCTGACGTCTTGACCAAACCACTGACCAAACAAAGGTTTGAAAAGCTCAGGGAAGCGATCGGACTTGTAAAAATGGATGTTTGAGCTTGACAGGTGTACGCCGAACGCTGCCTGATCAAAGCAAATTTGAAATGATCAAAGCAAATTTGAAACGATCAAACCAAATTTGAAAGCATGTGAAAAAGAGTTCCAGTGAAAATAAGCTAAACAAATGGTTTAAAGAGTGGGATTGAAGTGTTTTTGATTTTGCTTGAGGGGAAAGTGAAGCATTTTGATGTTGCTTAACAATTTAGTTTCTTGTCATTTTGTGAATGAAAGCATAGCTCTGTATTATTGTTTAAAAGTTTTGAATGCGATTGCAAAAGTAAGTGGGAGTGTTGTAGTACTTTTGCCATGTGGAGGCACTGTTGTCTTGCTCAGTCTGCTTTGCCTGTAGGCTGTTGTTTTCTGAACGTGTGTAAATAAAGTTATTGTTAAACGCACAACACATTCTCCTGTAGTTTACTGGTTTTACAGTCCAAAGTTAGCCGTAGCAGTAATTGTACCTCGTCGTCCGTCCACACCAAACTTTCCTTAACTTTTGCTCCGGAGGTCACCATCTTTTGTGTTTGTTTACAGTACAATGTGAATACAACGCAATTTTATATGAATTCGCACTACCCAACTATTATTGCACTGCAGCGCCGCCAGTGGGCTTGGCATATGTATTACAGCGTTTACATGTGTCTTCAGTTCACTAATGTGGACGCTTTTTTTTTTTTTTTGCTGACTCCGTCTTTAACCAATTCGTTTTGTAAAATATGACCATTTTGACTCCGTGTGGACAGGGCGTAAGTCCAGCACCCAAGGTTTTCCAGCGAAAACTAACTCAAGCTCTGGACGGGGTGCCTGGTCTGTACATCATTGCCGACGATGTGCTGATTACAGGTCAGAGAGAGACCAAGAAAGCAGGAGAGCGAGACCATGATGAAGAGCTGAGACTGTTCCTGGAGTGGTGCAGACAAAAGAACATTAAACTGAACCCAGAAAAATTCAAACTGAGACCAAGTGAATGCACATACATTGGACATCGCCTGACAGCAAATGGATTAAAGTGGATCCAGACCAGGTTCGTGCCATTGAACATATGCCGAGACCTACAGATGTGAAAGCAGTACAGAGACTGTTGGGTATGCAAAACTACTTGGCTCAGTTTTGCTCACACCTTTCAGACCAATGTGAAGTGTTAAGACAATTGACACACAAAGACACTGCCCAGAGGAGGACCTGGTGGTGCAGTGTGACGCATCAGACAGGCTTAGGAGCAGCACTCATGCAAACGGGTAAGCCCATTGCTTATGCCAGCAGAGCACTTACACAGACTGAGCGAGGAGAAAGAGTTTCTAGCTATGGTGTTCAGTGTGGAGAAATTTCATCAGTGCACATATGGTCGCAAAGTCACTGTCAAATCTGACCAAAAGCCACGAGAGAACATAGTGAGGAAACGTCTTTTGAGTGCTCCAAAGAGACTTCAGTGAATGATGTTATGAATTCAGAAATATGACCTAACCGTTGTGTACGTGCCTGATAAAGAGATGCTACTGGCTGACACTTTAAGCAGAGCTTATCTCCCAGAATGCTCCTCTCAGAGCTCACTAGAAGCCAAAATAGAGACTGTTCATATGTTCAAGCACCTACGATTCCAGTTTCATGTGAAAACCCACATTATAACAGAGACCAAGACCGAGACCACAGACTGTCGAGACCGAGACGAGACCAAGACCACAAAAAGTGGTCCTAAGACCGGTCTCGAGTCCAAGACTGGTCTTGAGAGCTACAAGTCCAGCCTCCTCAGCAGCTCATCCATTTTTTCCACTCTCATACTAACGTCGACCTCTTCAACTCTTTTCCAAAGATCTGAGCAAACAGAAAAACTGTATTCAGAGTTTGAATCAGCGACGCTCTGGGTAACTCTGGACACAACGCTCATTTTTTCCTGAGACTTCGGAAATGATGGAGATGGACCAAACTGAAAGCAGTCTGCGCCACAGAGAAAACCAGAGGAATTCAAACTTCTGCTCAATCCCAACACTGTCAGCCTGTAAAGACCAGGCATTCACCAACCAGTCGTAACATTATGACCACCTGTCTGACACTGTGAATACTGCAGCAAGAGGTGCCTCAAGGTCTGGATCTCCTGTTCAAAATTTAGATCACCAACTTCACCCCCTCCACAGCAAACTACCACCTGCAGTAGTTCTCAGCTGCCTCTGCAATCATCCGTGACATCTACAACAGAGACGACAAAGCTCCGTCCAAAACACACTGGCGCAGACTCCACATGCACCTCAAGCGCCTGCACTTTCTCTCCACTCCACGTCTGCCCATGAGACATCTTCCAACAGTCTCTTTGTATCGAGTCGAATTCTCTTTTTAATTTCTTTAGACTGAGCAGGATGGAGTAGTCAGATTCAGATTGAGTAGAGTGTCTGTTTTGCCTCTATTTCCTTCTTTTCTCAGATCTCTTTTTCAGATATGAATATTGTTAAATAATTTATCCTCAAAAAACTGCCTTAAATGGAAAAACCTGAAACTGCCTTAAAGTGTAAGAACCTCCACACATCTACCAGGTCGAGATCCTCCGTCATTGTATCGGCGGCTCTCCGACCCCTGAAGGTCTCATTAAACCCCATGTTTGAGTTTTATTGGTGCTGGAGTCCCTGACAGCAGGTATGCATTGCAGAGAAGCAAAAACTGTTTTCTATGAAGGATTAAGAAAGTGAAAAGTTAAATTACAATTCAGCAATGTTAACTAAAACAAGAAAGACTTAATAACAAAACCCACTGGTTCAATTTCAATTTTTTTATTGACATTTTTCTAAATTTCTCAGACAACGCCACAAATGAAAAAAGAAACATCATGAAGAACAGCATGAACAGTACATCTATATATTTTGAAGTGACTTCCAGAAATAACTCTTCTATAGATTCTTTAATGAGCTCATCAGTGAGTTTTCATGTGCCTCAATAAATGACTGTTCCTACGGAAACTTTTCCCACATGTTTCACAAAGATATGGCTTCTGACCTGTATGAATTCTCTTGTGAGTCAATAAACTACTGCTCTGACTGAAACTTCTCCCACATGTTCCACAAAGATATGGCTTCTCACCTGAGTGAATTCTCATGTGCCTCAAAAAACTACTGCGGTCACTGAAACTGTTCCCACATGTATCACATAAATATGGCTTCTCACCTGAGTGAATTCTCGTGTGCTGCAATAAATGACTGCTCTGTCTGAAGGTTTTCCCACATGTTTCACAAAGATATGGCTTCTCACCTGAGTGAATTCTCTTGTGGATCAAGAAATGACTCTTTGTACTGAAACTTTTGCCACACGTTTCACAGACATTCTCGGTGACCGGCCCGACCTTTCGATTTAGCTTCTTTTTCTTACGGACAGTTTCACCACATGTTTCGTCACATTCAGCTCGCTTCTTTGAAACAGGAAAGTCAAGCTGTTCTTTCTCACGGTGGACTTCGGAGTACAGAGAGAGGACCTGCTCAGGAACCTCAAAGTTTTCACTTTCGGACTTCAGAATAAGCTGCTCTGCCTTCTGGCTGGTACCCAGACCCTCGTGCCCCTCAGTCTGTGGAGGTTCTGGTTCCTCCTGGTCCTCTGTAATCTGTACAAGTCCTGGTTCTTCTTCTTCCTCTTTAATCATTGGAAGTGGTGGTTCTTCCTGCCCTCGACAGTGGCTTGCTTCCTGTTCAAAGAGCTGCTCCTTCCTGTAGCCATGGTGCTGTTGGAGCTCTGCAGGGACAAACAATGAACAAGATAAAAAGATCAGCTACATTTCTTAAACAGTTCCATCTTTAAAAAACAAAAATAAAACTGGGACTCAAAGCGGTGAAGCTGAAAACTTTTATTCAAATTTAAGAAATGGCTTTCAGCTGTTATGTCATTGATTGAAGAGCACCTTTAGTTGCTGAAGGGATTGCTATTTCAATTAACTTTTTCTCGTGGCATTTTCACTCATCTTCACTAATATTCACACAACGTTTTGTTAACTGTTTACCACGCTGAGTTGAGGGGAAAAATATATTCATAGTTCCATCAAGCACCTCTGCAGCTGGATGAAGGACTTCCCTTCCAACAGACCACAGCATGTGAGACTTTGAGACGTATGTGGGTTTTTGGCAGTGTTTACATGGCCATGCGTAATCGGGCTATTGCTAATATTCCAGTGATTAAAGGGTCTTTGACTGCATGTACACATAGCAATTGACTGTCGAAGACAAGATGAAACAAGACATCACAACGCTTCCACACTTCCACACCAGAGGGGGCGCTGTGCGGTTGAATTGAAGTAGAAAATGGAGAAGAGGAGTCAGTGTATCTGGAGTTGCAGTGAGATTCATGTGTTCATTCAGACTTTTCCATACCTGTTCTGTGTAACTTGATTTCAGGTTTCCAGATGATTTCTAGCAGTCTGTCATGATGAACAACCGCTTCCTCGTACTGGACGATCTTTTGTTGGAGCACGGAGGAGATTTCCTCAGCAGCAGCAGTCAGAATCCGGGTGGTCAAGTCTCTCACAGAGTCCTGGGAATTTCCACCATCAGCAGCAGACTCCTCAAGATCCTCCTGCTCCTCTTTAATATGTGGAGTTGCATGTTCCTCCTGCTTCAGGCAGGAGATCGTTGTCTGGACACCAATGTGCTGCTGTGGACTCTCTGGAGGGAAACAAGAGAAAGTCACTGATGTGATTGATGTGAATGTTTTACAGAGACAGATGCACGAGGCAGGACAGGCTACATTTAAATAAAAAGCTCAATTCAATAAAACCGACAGTAACTGTGTGGTTTGAGGAATAAGAGGAGAACGTTGTCTGGTTGTTTTTAACATCACATAACATCACTCCTCCTCAGCTATGTTTGCTGCTGCGTGCACGTGACTGGAGCGTGCACATCGACGTGAAGGCAGCATTGACAGCTCAGACTCTGACAGCCGTGGAAATGT